>NC_064640.1:202873533-203213712 GCF_023864345.2 Schistocerca serialis cubense
CAAGCAGCGCTGGGCCGCTACCTGCCCTCCCTGTATCGCCCGGCACGTTCGTTGTCTCTCTCACAACGGGTCACCAACCCCTCTTAGAAACCCTCCGTTGTATGCAGGCCATGACGGCGCAACTCACATTTGCCCCCAGACTAAAACGTTTCTTCTAGGAGCTTTTTTCACTTTTTGCTCATTGACATGCAGGATGTGGGTTTTTTGTGTTAATACCGTCGAATCGAGTGTCATCTCTTTGCATTACATACTGTACATTTTGATAGGCAAATCTGCTCACTATCGCCGAAGTATGTCAGATAACATATCCTTCTACTTGTTACATAGTGTGAAATCTCATGTAAGGTGCTAAATTAACATTCATTCAAGCTGCCACCTTACATGCTGACTTACGCTACATTGGCGCTTTTGACCAGAACTCTCCTTGCCATCCTACCTGTACAAGTGAATTACAACACTAATTACTACATACCATCTGATGGTGTGTATTTGTTCGTAGTTACATGAAATCCGACCAGGCCTTCTGGGTTCTTAATTTTCTTTGTGAGACAATGTACATATTTTGTAGTTTTCTTGCCGGCCGGAGTGGCCGAGCGGTTCTAGGCGCTACAGTCTGGAACCGCGCGACCACTACGGTCGCAGGTTCGAATCCTGCCTCGGGCATGGATGTGTGTGATGTCCTTAGATTAGTTAGGTTTAAGTGGTTCTAAGTTCTAGGGGACTGATGACCTCAGAAGTTAAGTCCCATAGTGCTCAGAGCTATTTTTTTTTTGTAGTTTTCTTGATTCGGTATACCCCAAGATTGAAACAGCTTTATCAGTCGATGTTGTCCTGTAAGCTCCCTTGAGTCTCAGGAGAACACTGTGCTTCTGTCTACTCTGTGTTCCTGTAGCTGTTCAGTCGAAGTGGATGTGTCCATGTACTCGCCACAAAGCTTACTATGGGGACAAACATGGCGTTATGGTATATACAGAGGGTGCAGTGGAATCTTGTGATCTGCAACACTGACACTAACTATCATATGCATATTTTCAACTGCTGTCAGTCGAACTTTAGCTAAGCGAATAGAAAAATTTACTCCTTCATTAGAAGCATTCTTAGACATTTGCTGACAATATTTTTATTTATAGGAATGCCTCCTGACAGTAGGATTTCTGGTTACAGAGAGTCTGTCCATAAGCAGCAATAAACAGGTCTTTTGTGCAGATATTTCTCATTTACCGCAACTACTCGAGTGCCTCACCCACTCTCTCTTCCATCTTATCTCTGAAATCCATGGTGAATATTATCTGTGTCAACAACTGTCCCATCCATTGTAGTGGCACCATTTATATTGTCATCCCAATATACAAGTCCCTATCTTGAGCCGTAAGGACAGCCAGCACTGATTTTTGTTTTTAATCACCTTTGCAGTTCAATTAGACATTCAACTGAATCTTACAGCATTCGAGTTCAATATAATGATTACCACTACACCAAGTTTAAAGTAGTGAACCGTTTATTAAAGAAAACAGAGTGGAATGTAGACAATTTTTTTTCAGGCTGGTAGATACCAATTAAGTTTCAGATATTTTGGAAGATACGCTGATGGGAAAAACCACTGCACCAAAAAATAAATAATGTAGAGTAGTGAATATTCGAGAATACATTTGTCTAGGTAACATTTTAAGTGAGTAACATTGCAGAGCACAGGTTAATGTCAGTGTCAGATAAGCCATGGCAAATATGAGATGCTGGTATACTAATAACGGGTGTAACAACCAGACATTTGAATGCAGGCTTGCAAACTTGCATGCATTGTGTTGTACATGCCTGTTGCATGTGGTCAGTCAATAGAGGGATGGTTAATGCTATTTGTGGGTGATGCTGGAGGTGTCGTCTGATGATGACCCATATGTGCTCAATTCCATAACCATATTTCACCAGAAATCACAACAGACCTTCACCCTGCTCTCCAATGAGCTCACACTTGACACCACTGAAGTCGCGAAAGGAGGTGGTTTGGGGTAAGTGGAATACATGCTGCAGGGCATCTGGCTTGGAGCTATCCTTGAAGTAACCGATTTTTAACAGTTCATTCTGTCACTGTGGTGCCAACAGCTGCTCATATTGCTGCTGTAGATGCAGTACGATGCGCCGGTGCCATACACCAAATATGATGATCTTCTCTCTGAGTAGTGCCAGGAACCTAATCTTCTTGCGACCATACATTCCCATGCCCACCACTACCAGCAGTCATGTTACTGACAAGTCCTTCTGCAGTATGACAGAAGGGACATCCAGCTTCTCGTAGCCCTATTACACGACCTCATTCAAACTCATTTCTATTTGCATACCAGTTTAGGGGGTTGTTTCTACTATCGTTTTAGATTGAGTCTTTTTCCTGCCAATTCACAAGTGGGGCAGATAGATTTATTTCGACTTGTAGGCAAAGAGAGCGCCCAATGTAGAGTTACTATTTATTTTGAGTCTGTCTGCTACTAGTTTCAGATGGTATTGCAATGTTTTCCAGTAGGGTAGCACCAGTTGTGTGACATCGTCCATTTGGAGCTGTACTGCGATTTTATGCAGTCGTTGTGTAGCACTATGCATATAGATGTGTAATTAGTAGCGATCTTTACTTCAGTATCCTACCAAAAACAAATAAGGTGCACTAACCTAACCATCTTCTCTGGCAGCTGGATAGAGGCTCACAGTTTACCGCTGTTTCCAGGGTGGGTGATGTCGTAGGAGTGGGGAGAGAGGCGGGGGAGCCATCTGTGGCCTCTGGTAGATGTAGTGCAAACGAGCTCAGTCGGTTCCTGCACATCGATGCGAACACAAATGTTTCCACGTAGGTTACTGGAGGTAGCCCACGTGAGCTATGAATGAATAAATAAATTAAATACGCTACCTGGCTCTCCAGTGCAGAATTACCGTGTGCCACCAAAAATAAATAAAGTGAACTATTTGAATGTTTCACTCGGGCAGCTGTACAGAGACTGACCATTTCCTGCTATTTCCAGAGGTGATGTCTTAAGAGTGCTGGGGGTGGATGATGTCATTGGAGGGGGCAGTGAGAACTTAGATTAGTGGAGGTAGCCCAATTCCCTATTTCCTACTACGGTCGCAGGTTCGAATCCTGCCTCGGGCATGGGTGTGTGTGATGTCTTTAGGTTAGTTAGGTTTAAGTAGTTCTAAGTTCTAGGGGACTGATGACCACAGATGTTAAGTCCCATAGTGCTCAGAGCCATTTGAACCTATTTCCTGTCAAAATTGCCCGCCATATCCAGGAAGTGGGGAAAACCCAGCTGCCGTTTTGAATAAATTATCTGTCCCAGAATACACTTAGCTCCCGTAGTCACATAGAGCCAAGTATAGACAAGAAAATAAAAGTTTAACGATTTTTCAGCACAACATGTGTACTTTTGACATCGTAATGGCTAATGTGTCGCCAGGGGCATTCTCCAGATAGAAATATCAGTATATGGGTAAATGTGTGCTGGTCAACGCTTCTGCTCGTAGTATCTCCGATTACCAGTCACTGTTTTCTTCTTCTCGAAATTGTAAGTCGTGATTTCAGACTATGAGTCCGAAAAAATGCCCCCTCAACTTTATTGCGTCAAAACAACCACTACACGTGTTATCAGTGCACTTTCACTATCACAAACCCATTGTTTCTACATAAATTCTATCTTGGGGCCTTATTGTAGACTGTAACGACTGCAGTTGTCTTTCAGATCGTGCTTCGGTTTTTCCAAACAAGATTTTGAATGTTCTTCCTCGAGCCTTTTGGTGCGGAGTTCTTACTACAGAGGTCTTCTGTCATATCACGAATTTTAGAGACTGCTTTTCGAGAGAGAACGTGAAGTTGGCATCTAGTTCTGCCAGGTCTGATGGGCACATTTAAAATTCATGTGTCCGATAACAACCTGTCTTGAGTGCTAGTCATCGATTTTGCAGATGGAATTAGCTCTGCTGCACTGTCGCAAGCGTACACCTGTGAACACATTCAGAATCAATACTTGTGATTTCCATTTCGTGAGATAAGCTGAATTCAAGCGGCCTCCGAAAGGATATAACAGTAACCAGCGAAGATTTGTATTTACGAGGCTTATAGTTACTTTAAAATAATAGGCCATCTCGATAAAATTTTCCAATAATTTTCCCTAAACTATTTCAGCCGAATATTGGAGCAGGTCGTGGAGGAATACTTCCTTTAACCCAGTAAGTCTCCAGTCATTCAGTTATGTGGGTCACAATTAAGAAACTCTAAGTTGCTTTATATTCTCTTGTTTAGATATGACGCAGTTTTTGTATGTTGATCACATTCGATTTTATTATAAAACCACTTCACGTTATGCTCGCTGGGCGCAGCGTTTCCCGACCCGTGACCACATAACTGATATCTGTTCTGTCGTATCGTTTTGTTACGAATGTATTTCCCTGCTTGTCGGTACCAGTGTATGCAGATATTCTTTTAGTATGACGAACAGTAACGACCTCATAGCGAATGCTATATAAGAACGGGACTTTACCTGTAACTTCATGTGATATTACGATGTAAGGTATTGTGATCTTAACCGATACTGGAATAAAATACTTAAGCAGCGGCTGTGGCGGACAATAATGAGTTTATAAACAAATTCCTGAGCAACTACGCAACACAATTTGCATAACCTCTTGCGTTAATTACTATCTTTTTCACCAGACACGTCAACTATCCCTCGTAACGGGTGTTAGGTAAGTATCGAATGCATCAAGCTGTTTTAATTTACATAGCAGTGTTGTATTTCACGGCACTAGCAACAGAAATGTGCAGTTTCGTAAAACGCGTGGACTTGTGACGTGCTTCACGTTCCGTAAAGAGTCCTGCGCAAGTCTGAATGCGTGCAAATGAGCTTTTTCTGCTACTGGCCTGCCGTCTCTCCGAGGACTGGAAGACTTCCAGGAGCAGTACACGTCGCGCCTACGCCAATCGATATGCTTCAAGGGAACGTGTCAGAATTCGCCTTCTTACTTGAAGAAAAATGGTTTCTCAGCTAACTGAGACACTCTGTTCCTCCGCGCTCTCGTAGGCTCTGCAGCGCATTATAAATGAAGATCAGCATTAGAAAGAGTCATCACTGCATCGTCAAATGCAGGGGTTTTCGAAACGTTTTAAATAGGCCACATATTTGGCTGGTGGGTGAGCCACTAGATCCGCTCTCGGAAGGAACTGGATTCACTGACGACAACAGTATTCATGTAGGGTTAGAAATCAATTGATATTGACACGGCGCGATATTCGTCTTGGGTCCCTGTCGCCTAGGATCTTTGTTTTATACTGCGTTGCGTGGTTGCGAGTGGTACATCATTTCTGAACAGCTAGCATTGCTACACACGGCACTTCGCTGCCATGCACTTCTGTAGCATCTGCGGCGCTCCAATGTTACCATCCTGGGTTTTAATAACCTGTCTAATTTTTGACAGGTGTGGATATAATCTTCACAAGCTACTTTATAGTTAGTTAGTTCGTTAGTTAAGTAGTTGTTTATTAACCCGTAGATCATTTACAAAATTATATCAGACATGTCATCTTAGTTAAAAAGGGAAACAGTGTCTGAAAGATTAACAACGTGATGCACACAGTAACATTAACAATGACACAGTGCTCATTTGTATCACATCACTGATCACTGCGCCACAAAATAAGCACACTACACTACACTACACTACATTCTCTCTCTCTCTCTCTCTCTCTCTCTCTCTCTGTCTCTCTGTCTCTCTGTCTCTCTCTCTCTCTCTCTCTCTCTCTTTCGGCTGACGTCAGAACCTTGACTATAGATATCTTATTCTATTGAATTCTTCGTGCCGGCCGCGGTGGTCTCGCGGTTAAGGCGCTGCAGTCTGGAACCGCAAGACCGCTACGGTCGCAGGTTCGAATCCTGCCTCGGGCATGGATGTGTGTGATGTCCTTAGGTTAGTTAGGCTTAAGTAGTTCTAAGTTCTAGGGGACTGATGACCACAGAAGTTAAGTCCCATAGTGCTCAGAGCCATTTGAACCATTTTTGAATTCTTCGTGTTGTCCCCATTATCCGCCAGAAAAAAGCTTAGTCAGCACCTCTCACCACAGTGAACGAGATGTTGAGGTCAAGAAAATGGAGAGAGGTTAGAATAACGCATCACAGACCTTGGGCGTAGAATTTTGCTGTAATATTCTTTCAACTACGACAGTTCACTGTAGAGTGACAATTATTTATCTTTAAATAATGTTAATTTTTTACCATTCTCTGTTTCGTATTAACTAAGCAATCCTTGAGTTTTAGTATGAATTATTGAAGAGGTATGCTTTTACTGATTTTTTAAACATTTGGATATTAGTTGCCTCCTTATTCTCCTTAGGCGCTTTATTGTATAGCTTCATTTCCTTGTGGAAAAGCTGTTTTGTATTTTTTATTTTTGATAAATACAAGTTCAGTCTAGCTCGTGCTACAAGAAAGATGGAAGGAAGTTTAAGGTTTCACGTCCAGTCGAAAACGATATCATTAGAGACAGAGCACAAGGTCGGATTAGGGCAGTATGAGGAAGGAAATTGAGCGTGCTCTTTCAGAGGAATCATCCCGGCATTTGCCTTAAGCGATTTAGGAAAATTGCGGAAAAAGTAAATCTGGATGGGCGGGCTGGAATGTGAACCGTCGTTCTCCCGAATGCGAGTCCAGTGTGCTCACCATTACGCCACCTCGCTCGGTAGATCTTGTTACATGGTTATGAATTCTGCTGTTTCAGAGCCAATCGCCGATGTTCTTCTTCGAATGAATAACATATTGGTAGGTGTACTCACATTTTTCAATTACAATCTCCAACTGTTTGGAAAGATCATGACACGGTGCTCAGTTACTATTTTTGATAATTATTCAAATGGTCCTACACTGCAGTTTGAAGACTGTTTCCATGTTTTATGTGCAGTATAACCCCCCCCCCACCCCACCCCCCTGAAAATGATTCCATAGCTAAAGTTACACATGGTGTACGGTACTTCCTACCAGTTTAGGCGATTTTTGTTCTATTCCACTTGCGTATTGTGTGAGGGGAAAATGACTCTGTATACGCACGCTATTCAGTATTTGCCTCATCCCTACACCAAATATACGATGGAGGAAGCAGAACTGTCGCATAGTCTTCCACTAAAACTTACTTTCTAAATTTATCTAACATGTTCTTGAGGGAAAAAGGTCGCATTTCTTCTGGGAACTCCGGAGAAATTCTGACACACTCCAGATGCTGAAAGAATGGTCTACAGTTGATTGCACTAGCGTGATTATTAATTCAATCACTTATCCATCGTAGACTGTGGATTCCATCAAGAAAGGGAAACCTTCAGCGATGTGGAACGAGTCAAGGTATACATTAACATAAGACAAGGAAATCATAGAAATTGTAGCTGTATACTGTGTTATACCTGTACTGCTTAATGCGACTCATTCTTACAACCGTTAAATTTAATAGAGGAAATTAGAAAGCTGCTTTTCTGAATAAGCTTGTGCCTCCTCAGTTATCTGTATGTATGCTATTGGTAGCTTAACACTACTTCATTACAATGGCATATAAATGCTGTTTATAGTACCTAAATATTTTCATGCTGCTTTTCAAAGAACACTGTTACTTTCCATGTAGTTAAAATAACTTTTCAGTTTCTGTATCTACAGGGTGATAACTGTTGAACTATATGAAAAAATGTAAATTAGTTACAAGCTACGGCGTGCACACACTTTATCCAACTTAGAAACGCCACTACAGATATTCAGATTTTGGTTATGGCATGTTCGATATGCCTGCCATCATTGGCGATGATGTGGCGCAGAAGAATAGCGAAATTCTGCACGACCCGCTGAAGTGTCGTAACATCGATGCTATCGATGACCTCCTCAATGGACGTTTAAAGCTCAGCAATAATTTTGGGGTTATCGCTGTACACCTTGTCTTTAATATAGCCACACAAAAAGTAGTCGCATGTGTTCAGATCCGGAGAATATAGCGGCCAATCGAGGCCCTTGCCAGTGACCTGTGGGTACCCCGGAGCATAATGCGGTCCCCAAAGTGCTCTTCCAGGACATCAAACACTCTCTTGGTTCGGTGAGGCCGAGCTCCGTATTGCATGAACCACATTTTGTCGAAATCAGGATGACTTTGGATAATGGGGATGAAATCATCTTCCAGAACCTTCACGTACCGCTCGGGAGTCACCGTGCCATCAAGGACTGTCGCACCGATTATTCCGTGACTGGACATTGCACATCTCACAGTCACACGTTGAGGCTGAAGAGACTTCTCGATCACGAAATGCGGATTCTGAGTCCCCCAAATGCGCCAATTTTGCTTATTGACGAACCCATCCAAATCAAAGTGGTCTCAGACGCTAAACCAAACCGTGCATGCGCATACTAATTTCCACTATGGCCCTCGGCCAACCGTGCAGTTTGAACATCCTAACGCAAACCGTTCAGAAATTATGACGATTTTATTTCATATAGTTCAATAATCGTCACAATGTTGAGATACAGATAATTTGTAGTGACTGCTCAGAAATGTTTTTAATTTCGTTTTTAATTGATTGCAATTTCGATTAGTTACTTTATATTAGATATTAATTTGTTGAATATTTTCCCGCCAGAATAATTAACTTTGTTTGGAATCCTAGAGATGTAGGCGAGGTCTCCATGAAAATTATCTGTATGTCTTGTATTGTGATTGTGCAAATCATAGTGCAACTGTAACTGCTTTTTTATCAGCAAAAGAAAATCATTAAGGAGTAAATGTGTTGGGAAGTGGGTAAGAATTCAAAGATACTTAAAAAGACTTTGACTTATGGTCATATACCTTACACAATACTATTACTTATTGCTCTTTCTGAGTAAATACTTTATCTTCTTTAGACTCACTGCTTCAAAATATAATTCCATGAGGCAACAAAGAGACAAAATATACAACATAATCCAACACTCTTGCCTTTACGTGAACGCTACGAGAGAGGCTTGTAACAGCACAACACACTGAATTGAGCTTCTTGATTAGTTTATGTATGTGTTTTTTTATTTTAGCTTTTCATCCAGTTAGATTGAAAGGAATTCTACTTACTGTGTTTTATATAGTGTATGACCATTAATATCTACTACTGGTGCTGCTTGATTGAGTTTGTGTGAAATTAGAGCTTCAACTATTAGCTGTGAACCACAAACATTCGTCATCAGTCACCTAAGGTGTGTCTGATAAGAGTGAGTTTGAGCTCTTGATTAGTATGCTTGTGTCATCATCTGATCCACGTAGCTCCTAAAGGGGTGGGGGTAAGAAGGATTTGTAACGTCTCACATGTCGGGTGCCCTGCAGGACTGGCATGATGGGCGGTATGTGTGGAACTCGCTGACGGCCGACACACGGCACTGCTACAGCTGTGAGCACTAGTGTCGCCTCTGTTGAACTAACGTGGTGATGTTGTCCGTCCCCGGTAGCTGAGTGCTCAGCGCATCAGAATGTCCATCCTTAAGGCCTGGGTTCGATTCCCGGCTGTGTCGGAGATTTTCTCTGCTCATGGGCTGGGTCTAGTGTTGTCCTAATCATCATCATTTCATCCCCCACGACGCGCAAGTCGCCGCAGTGGCGTCAAATCGAAAGACTTGCACCCGGCGAACGGTCTATCCGACGGGAGGCCCTAATCACACGACATTTACATTTTGCCTGGTGACGCTGCAGGGCCATGCCCACTTTGCCAGCCAGTTAGTCTATAAAGCTAGTTGCGCCGCAACTCTGCCTTCAGTTGTGTATTCCCTGCACTCTTATATTTTTCTGATTACACGCCATTGGTTTGCTCTGAGATTTTTCTACAGCTTAGGTTTTCGCTCACGAATTACTCGTTTGAATTTTGTTATCCTGCCATGCCATCTCCGTTGTTCGTTTACCTCTTGTTGCTGACCAGTTCACATTCAACTAACCGCTGTTGACAGCCCCTGGCCGGCCACTCGCTGCTGATTCTTTGAGTCATTCCTTATCCTTGTCAGATTACAGTCACAATAGTTTGCAATACTAAAACAAGACTAAAAGCGGGAAACAGTTATTCAAATAAAAACAATAGTTTAACCTGACACATTTTAAATGACACTAAAAGGTATAAAATAGTTTATACTAGCCCCACACAGATTCCTAACCCAATACAGATAGTTCTGTTAATTTGCGATTGTGAATTTTAAGAGCTTTCAAAATACTTGTAAGATTTAAAAATAGTACAAATGGCTCTGAGCACTATGGGACTTAACATCTGAGGTCAGCAGTCCCCTAGAACTTAGAATTACTTAAACCTAACTAACCTAAGGACATCACACACATCCATGCCCGAGGCAGGATTCAAACCTACGACCGTAGCGGTCGCGAGGTTCCAGACTGAAGCGCTTGGCCACAACGACCGGCAGTAAGATTCATAAAAAAAACGTGGATCACATGCAACAGATAATAGTTAGGAGGTGACCTATTCATGGATCGGTTATATATGGGTTGTTGTTGTGGACTTCAGTCCAGAGACTGGTTTGATGCAGCTCTCCATACTACTCTATCCTGTGCAAGCTTCTTCATCTCCCAGTACCTACTGGAACCTACATCCTTCTGAATCTGTTTAGCGTATTCATCTCTTGGTCTCCCTCTACGATTTTTACCCTCCACGCTGCCCTCCAATACTAAATTGGTGATCCCTTCATGCCTCAGAATATGCCCTGCCAACCGATCCCTTCTTCTAGTCAAGTTGTGCCACAAATTTCTCTTCTATACAATTCTATTCGATACCTCCACATTAGTTATGTGATCTATCCAACTAATCTTCAGCATTCTTCTGTAGCACCACATTGCGAAAGCTTCTATTCTCTTCTTGTCTAAACTATTTATCGTCCACGTTTCACTTCCATGCAAATACTTTCAGAAACGAATTTCTGACACTTAAATCTATACTCGATGTTAACAAATTTCTCTTCATCAGAAACGCTTTCCTTGCCATTGCCAGTCTACATTTTATATCCTTTCTACTTCGTCCATCATCAGTTATTTTGCTCCCCAAATAGCAGAACTCCTCTACTACTTTAAGCGTCTCATTTCCTAATGTAATTCCCTCAGCATCACCCGATTTAATTCGACTACATTCCATTATCCTCGTTTTGATTTTGTTGGTGTTCTTCTTATATCCTCCTTTCAAGACACTATCGATTCCGTTCAGCTGCTCTTCCAGGTCCTTTGCTGTCTCTAACAGAATTACAATGTCATCGGCGAACCTCAAAGTTTTTATTTCTTCTCCATGGATTTTAATTCCTACTCCGAATGTTTCTTTTGTTTCCTTTACTGCTTGCTCAATATACAGATTGAATAACATCGGGGATAGGCTACAACCCTGTCTCACTCCCTTCCGAACCACTGCCTCCCTTTCATGCCCCTCGACTCTTGTAACTGCCATCTGGTTTCTGTACAAATTGTAAATAGCCTTTCGCTCCCTGCATTTTAACCCTGCCATCATCAAAATTTGAAAGAGAGTATTCCAGTAAACGTTGTCAAAAGCTTTCTCTAAGTCTACAAATGCTAGAAACTTAGGTTTGCCTTTCCTTAATGTCGTAGGGTCAGTATTGCCTCACGTGTTCCAACATTTCTACGGAATCCAAACTGATCTTCCTCGATGTCAGCTTCTACCAGTTTTTCCATTCGTCTGTAAGGAATTCGCATTAGTATTTTGCAGTCGTGGCTTATTAAACTGATAGTTCAGTAATTTTCACATCTGTCAACACCTGCTTTCTTTGTATATATGTATATATCATTTTATAAGTATTTCATAACTCTCAAAAATTCACTATCACAAACATTCATAATTTATTTGTATGGCGTTAGCAGCCTGTATGGGGCTAGGAGAAATTATTTTATACTTTTAAATCCTATTTAATAACACGTTATGTTAAGCATTTATTTTTATTAACATAATTATTATTTATTAAGCTTTATTTGTTTTGATCTAGGACATTAAATGCGTTTTCTATAATGTCCTTGGCGCTGTCCAAATTGCAATATTTTCTCTGCTAGTAGCTGTTTCAACTGCAGCTATCCTTATTCTGTAGCTCTGTCTTTCGGATGAGTTTACTCTGCAAATGGTCTAGAGAACGCTTTGGAAATCACTGGGGTGCAATGGATACTGATTTAGTCGCATTGGGTGCTTATGGGAAGCAGCCGTGCAACAAGCCTCATAACAGAAACATTCAGATGCAGACGATGTTGTATAAGATGCAAGCGAGTGAGGAAAGGTGCACAGCCATGTGTGAACCTCTCTCTTGCACTAGCGATTATCCAGCCTCTTAAAGTTCCGTATACGATTTCCTTTTCAGAAGCAATTCACTTACCCAGAAGTCCTCCCCCAAATCTTTATATATGACTCGATTCCGTTACAGCGGATTTTACTTTTTTGTCCTATTTCGAATCGTTTTTTAGTATCATCACTATGTATATAATCTGTGTGATGTATTCCGTCTGTTCGCCACTAATCATGTAATCGGATACTATTAGGTGATTTATTCGCGTTAAACATTTAGCTGAACTAGACAAAACGCAAAACATGATGGCTGGCCATGGATTCAAACCCTAGTCCTCCTGAGAGCGACTACTTCATGCTTGATGCCTTACCCGACGACGATGACATCTTGCATCAAGATAGCTGTCTTTGACACTAGGCCAGAATCGCGCTAGAGTGGTTTCAGGAAGAGATTGCCGTCAAATCTGCCTCATATCAACCCAATGGAACACAACTGGGACGCCAACTCGCTCACAAACCGCCGGCTCGTAATGTAGTGGAATTGCGTGGCCTGGTTCGGAAAATTTTGAGCTATATATCTCCGGAAATCTATCGAGGAATTCTCGAATCCATGCCTTGCACAATCACTGCCGTATTACGTCCCAAAGGTGGACCAGCAAGCTATTAAGCAAGTTCTCATAATTTTTAAGTTAATTAGTTGAGTTCTTTTGAGGCTCAGCAAACAATGTCTGCACTTGATGCTGGTCATACGAAAGTCTCTCTGGATTTCGTTGCCGGCCAGTGTGGCCGAGCTGCTCTAGGCGCTACCGTCTGGATCCGCGCGACCGCTATGGTCGCAGGTTCGAATCCTGCCTCGGGCATGGGTGTGTGTGATGTCCTTAGGTTAGTTAGGTTTAAGTAGTTCTAAGTTCTAGGTGACTGATGACCTCAGAAGTTAAGTCCCATAGTGCTCAGAGCCATTTGAACCATTTGATTTCGTAACTATTTTATATCGATGTTACACCATTTTACACAAGTGTGTTGTGGCTTGGGATATGGGACCGATGGTCTTCAGTCGTTCGATACACAGTTATCGTACTTTGCTTAATGTCTTACCTACAATTATCTTATTAGTATCAGACAGTGTTTCAGATTCCTCGCCAGCCTGAGTATAACTGGTGAGAGAAACATACTGAAGTCGCAGCTTGTCCCTGCGCGAGGCTGACGTAAGACTGTTGTGAATACCCCGGCCTAGTACTTGCCAGTCAGTCTCGTTCTAGTATCTGAAGCCTTTAGTTACGCGTCATCCAACAGTAGAGTTTTGACATTGCGTGTTACACATTTGTGATTTGGTTTGCTCCGTGGACTGTTGTATATGCTTAAGACGACTTTACTATGATCTGGTTAGCCATTCAGCTCGTGACAACGCCCTCATCGACCTCAGGAACCTCCTCTTGGTTCCACCGGTCTCTGCCTTACCGCCGGTCGTGTGACTATAAATTGGGTGCTATCGGGGCAGAGTAGGATAGAGAAATCCAAAATCTTTGCCTCTATATTACACTAAAAAATCGGCAAAACAGCGGGAATATCGACATCACGTATTGTGTTTTTTATTTTGAAGAAAAGTTAAGAGGATTTGAAGGATCGAACGAAGATTAGGGTTCTTGGCCCCTTCGATGACAAGGCAATTAGAATCGGAACACAAGCCCAGATTGGGGAAGGATTAACAGTTAAATCTGTCCTCTCCAAAGAAACCATCGAGGCATTTACCTTAAGCGATTTAGGGAAACCGTAGAAAACCCCAGTCTGGGTACCCTGACAAGGATCTGAAGCTCCTTCGTAACAAATGGAAATCCAGTTTCCCGTCCACTCTTCAACATGCGAAACAAAAGTCTATTAACCGCAGAATTATAACACAAAGTGTAGTCGAATGAGGCAAAGTCATGTTGCCAAGTGAGTGACTAGCAGGACTGTCAAAGACTACTTGAAAACCTAAGTGAACGGCGTCACAGCCCCATAAAACAATAGCGAACTAGCAAGGTATTCAGAACTGTTCCTTTCAAGTAGCTAAAATACATAATTTATTGAGGTCCACGTCAGATACACGGTAGGCAAAATGAAAGTTGTCTGGAAAATATTTATGACTGACATGTAATTATATATACGAAGACAGTAACTTGTTCGCGAAAGAACAGTTACTGTTGATGACCGTGCAGCTTTTCCCTGGAATAAATTATGACTAAATGAAAACCTCAGCTGCCGACAGGTGTTGTTGATATACCTCGATGTGGACAGCTGAAAGTGTGTGCCCCGACCGGGACTCGAACCCGGGACCTCCTGCTTACATGGCAGACGCTCTATCCATCTGAGCCACCGAGGACACAGATGAGTAGCGCGACTGCAGGGACTTATCCCTTGCACGCTTCCCGTGAGACTCAAATTCCCGACTGTCCACAATTCTACATATGTATTGTAGCTCAGATGGATAGAGCGTCTGCCATGTAAGCAGGATAGAGCCAAGGGTCGTAACACATCTGAAATGTAACGTCCACAGTCCAAAGTGCCGTCAATGCAAACAAGAGGTGACCGAGACGTGTAACCAATGGCACCCCATATCATCACGCCGGGTGATACGCCAGTATGGCGATGACGAATACACGCTTCCAATGTGCGTTCACCACGAAGTCGCCAAACACGGATGCGACCATCATGATGCTGTAAACAGAACCTGGATTCATCCGAAAAAATGACGTTTTGCCATTCGTGCACCCACGTTCGTCGTTGAGTACACCATCGCAGGCGCTCCTGTCTGTGATGCAGCGTCAAGGGTAACCGCAGCCATGGTCTCCGAGCTGATAGTCCATGCTGCTGCAAACGTCGTCGAACTGTTCGTGCAGATGGTTGTTGTCTTGCAAACGTCCCCATCTGTTGACTCAGGGATCGAGACGTGGCAGCACGATCCGTTACAACCATGCGGATAAGATGCCGTCATCTCGACTGCTAGCGATACGAGGCCGTTGGGATCCACCACGGCGTTCCTTATTACCCTCCTGAACTCACCGATTCCATATTTTGCCTACAGTTTTTGGATCTCGACCAACGCGAGCAGTAATGTCGCGATACGATAAACCGCAATCGCGATAGGCTACAATCCGACCTTTATCAAAGTCGGAAACGTGACGGTACGCATTTCTCCTCATTACACGAGGCATCACAACAACGTTTTACCAGGCAACGCCGGTCAACTGCTGTTTGTGTATGAGAAATCGGTTGGAAACTTTCCTCATGTCAGCACGTTGTAGGTGTCGCCACCGGCGCCAACCTTGTGTGAATGCTCTGAAAAGCTAATCATGTGCATATCACAGCATCTTCTTCCTGTCGGTTAAATTTCGCGTCTGTAGCACGTCATCTTCGTGGTGTAGCAATTTTAATGGCCAGTAGTGTATTAATGAACAGAACTTGTCCATAACAGAAAATGCGGCAACCCAGTATTACGAAGCACCTATCGGGTGCTGCCACATGCACATTTCCTCATGTTCTGCCTCGAGTACTTGGCTGTGCCTTTTCGTCTGTGCCGGCCGTTGTGGCCAAGCAGGTCTAGGCGCTTCGACTCCTGCCTCGGGCATGGATGTGTGTGACGTCCTTAGGTTAGTTAGGTTTAAGTAGTTCTAAGGTCTAGGGGATTGATGACCTCAGATGTTAAGTCCCATAGCGCTCAGAGCCATTTGAACCATTTTTTTTTCGTGTGAGCCAATAAGACAAGCTTAGTGCATAGTGACCAGTTGAATCGAACACAAAATGGTACTCGAGACGAAACAGCATGTGTTCATTGTCGAAGTATATATAAAGGACAATAGGTGGAAAACGCGTGCGGAACTGTGGCAAATAGGTGCAACACGAGCTCCGTAGCAAATGAAAACTATACCTATCCGAAAATAGTTCGAATACCAGAAAACATTGCCCGAGTGAAGAAAAGCGTGGAACAAACTACAACGAAATCTCAACGCTGTTTATCTGTGAAGTGAGAATTAAGAGATGATGGTGTCGAAACATTATCAGACAGTATCTGCATGTATATTCTTGTAAATTTACAATTGTGAATTAGCTAAAGCGTACAGAGGAACTGATGAATTCTGCCGGGGGTTTCTGAGTAAAATGGAACCGGGACTTGTGGATCCTCAGTTTTTCATTCCTTTAGATGAAGCATAGTTTAGCTGCCAGGGTATGCGAACTCACAGATCATTTGCCATTATGCAACAGAAAATTTCTATCAGCACTTTGAAGTGCCGTTGCATAACCTCAATATTGGTGTTTGGTGCATAATATCCTGCGCTCGCATAGTGACACGATTATTTCATCAAACTGTTAAAGGTAATGAGTATGTCCAGAAACTGATGATGAATGGCCGTATGGACATTTTCAGCGGCCGGCCGTTGTTGCCGAGCAGTTCTAGGCGCTTCAGTCTGGAACCGCGCCACCGCTACGGTCGCAGGTTCGAATCCTGCCTCGGGCATGGATGTGTGTGATGTCCTTAGGTTAGTTAGGTTTAAGTAGTTCTTAGTTCTAGGGGACTGATAACCTCCGATGTTAAGTTCCATAGTGTTCAGAGCCATTTGAACCATTTGACATTTTCAGCAAGACGGAGCAACATCACATACCGTCTTGACAATCCAGTCACAAATACGTGAGGTGTTCGGTGAGGAAAGGACAATCAGCAGAGGCAGTGTAAACTCCTGGCAAATTCGCTCACCTGATCTCTCTCCCTGTGTATTTTACCCGTGGGTAAATTGGTGAGGTGTACTCAGATAATCGTCATGCACTGTAGGACCTACACACAACACTGAAAACGCGCACTGAATACTCTATTGCTGCTATCTCTCAGGCAAAGCTCCTAAGCGTGTCTACAGTTTGATAAATCGAGCACTTGGCTGCATGGACGTCAATTGTGGCCACTTCTAGCGCCTTCATTGATTTTCGTTGACAACGGTCAACCTCGCGTCAATCTTATTGCAAATAGTTTGCGGGTCAATTTTATTTTGCCCACTTCGTATAACAGATTTAGTACAGGGAACAGAACCATAAATCTGATATTTGTACTTCAATAGGGTCTGTCAAAATACGGAAAGTGACTAAAGCAGTCAGTACTAGCGATTGCGCATTTAGCAAATGTTTCTAATAATGTAATGCGCAAATTTAGAAATTAATATATGCAAACACACACTCTTTTCCCGATGTTTCGTCTTAATGTTACCTAGATAGTTCGCTTCACATATATTTAACATTTTACATTGCGTTTCTATCACACTATCAAAGATGGCGTTTAATATGCGTCTGAACCTAGCTCTCCATACATTTCCAATGTTGATAATCAGTACTTGATCTTCTTGGATAGCGACAGTCGGTTGCAGCATGATGACGGCCTTGCACGCTGGAACCAGTTAACTAAATAAATTAATACTGTATGACAGCAACAATTCTGAGCTTTTTGTTTTATACGAGGGTTGGAACTTTAATAGTGGCTACTATTTATTTACAGCTCGTACAAAATAGATACGTGTTTCAAAGTTTTACTGAACTTCAAAGCAGTCACCAGCATTGTGTATTACCCGTTGCCAGCGATGTGGAAGACGTAGCATACTCTTAGGAGTGCCAGTTGTGTCGACAGTTCGAGCGGCGCGGTCTATTGCCCGACGAATTTGTAGTAGTTCTGAAACGAATGCCGTGAAGTGTTTCCTTCAGTTTAGAAATCGAGTTGAACTTACGAGGGCTTAAGTCAGAGGAGTGCAGTAGGTGGTATAGCACTTAGCAGCCCCATCAGTCAAACATATCAGTAACAGCTTGCACTGTACGTGTTTGAGCATTGTCCTGCAAAATGATGGTCAGCTCCTGCAGGAAGTGTTATCACTTCTGTTTCTCTGCTGTTCCTTTTTGGAATACAACCTACGACCAGCTTAGTGACAGAAGTGATGACACTTTCTGCAGGACCTGACAGAACTGTTGATCGAACATGTCGACACTCTGCAGAGAGTGTTCAATTATCCTGGAATGCTGTTCATGAATGGCAGCACAACAGGTCGAATCACCAAATTGCCGTACAGAGTTGCAGTCATTTGATAAGAACGAGATTGCTGCTTCTGTCAAACGAAATCGTAGTTCCAGTGTGTCCAGCACGCAGACTGGTTAGTGGCAGGCCCTCAACAGACCTCCATGTTTCCCTCTAATGAGCTCTTGCTTCACACCACTGAAGCCGCAGATGGCAGTGGTTTGGTGTCAGTGAAACGCACGTTACAGGGCTTCTGTCTCGGAGCTCTCCTTGAGGTAACCGATTTGAAACAGTTCGTTGTGTCACTATGGTGCCAACTGCTGCTCAGATCGTTGTTGAAGATGCAATAGGATGCGCCAGAGCCATAAGCCGTACACGATGGTCTTGCCTCTCGGTAGTGCCACGTGGCCGTCCGGAGCCCGGTCTTCTTGCGACCGTACATTCTCGTGACCACTGCTGCCAGGAGTCGTGTACCGTGGCTACATTCCTGCCAAGTCATTCTGCAACATCGTAGAAGGAACATCCACTTTGTCATGACTCTATTACATGCTATTTTAATAGACATCATGTTTCAGTTGTAGAAACACGCCTACCAACTTTCGTTTATGCCGCACAGCTTCTTCTTGGTGTTGAGATTTTTTTCCATGAGTGTATATTTATTCACGCATAATTTCAAATTGTTGGCACGAACGCACATTGTCACGTTTACAGAATTCTGTGTTTTTATAGTTTCCTCAACTAGCAGTTTTTTCGTGACTTGGTAGTTTACTTACCTTAAAAATCTCTTCTCCTTCTGTACGCTGACTTTTGTTTTTGTGCCCGAATTTTTCTCTCATTTTTAGCCTCATAACTACTCCGTAAATCAACTTTGGTGGATGGCAGATATAGAGCTAGAACAGCGTCAAGCTTCAGCTTAAGTTTCGGAGGAAAATTCTACAGTTCACTTTTCTAATTGCTTTCATAATCGGAATCAGCTGAGCACACACGAGTATTATCAGCTGCAAATATATTGGTACATTTACAAGTATTTATCCATTTTTGTTTCAAGTTATTGTTCCCAGGATGTACGAGGGCTATTCGGAAAGTAAGGAACGATAGGTCACGAAATGGAAACCACAGTGGAAGTCAAAACTTTTTTATTTGCAACAGTTAGCTACAACTTCCAGCTACTTATCTCCATAGTGGCAGATCCGACTTAGACGTTTGCCGTAGCGTTGAACCAACTAGCCAATACCCTCGTTACAGAAGGCATCCGTCAGTGCTTTCCGCCAATTCTCTACGCTGGCCTACAGCTCGTTGTCTGTGCCAAACTGTTGTCTTCATAGCCAGCGGTTCATGTGAGCAGAGGTTAAACTCAGAGGGAGACAATTAAGGGCAGTATTGTGGAGAATCAAACATTTCCTATTGAAAACGATGCAGAAACATCTTCACTGCCCCTGCAGAAAGCGGCTGAGAATTGTCTTGAAGAAGAAAACGCATGATAGTTATGTAATGTTGGCTACATAGCTTCAGGCGAAATTTCTCATCAGGCCCTCGTACTTGGCGGGAGGCACTATTGTTCCAGGTATCTTTATGTGCTCCCTGTGTGCTCAGAACTAAAAAGAACGACGTAACGCGATCGACAGGCATACTAGAGACACTGGCAAACACACCTGTGCTAAACTTCATCGGATTTTCACCGTGGTTTCCATTTCGCGACCGATCATTCCTTACTTTCCGTATAACCCTCGTATATGAAACTTAATTACTAACTTTTTTCGTTGTCTGTAGTGGTTAGTACAACTCGCAGCTGCACAACAGGCCACTGTTTTTCGTTGAAAACAATGTTTGAAACATACTCGCAGAATCACCCAACACACTGATAACTGCAGCGCAACTCCACAGTTAATCGTCAGACGTGGGTGATGCTGTTATATGTAGACAAGTCGCAATGCTGTAAATTTGTAACGAATTACAGAAGGCCTGTGGAGTATCGACACTTGATGTAGGAATTTCTCAGTTGGCCCTCAGCATAAACAATTTTAATGTATTGCGCATAACTAGGTAGAAACACATGTGATTGTATGATTATACGATTACAGAGCAAGCATTGCAAGCAGTCACATATGTTATACAACATTCTACAAGGGCAGTTCAATAAGTAATGCAACAAATTTTTTTTTCTCGGCCAATTTTGGTTGAAAAAACCGGAAATTTCTTGTCCGCTTCGTCTCGTATAGTTTCATTGACTTCCGACAGGTGGCAGCGCTGTACGGAGCTGTTAAAATGGCGTCTGTAACGGATGTGCGTTGCAAACAACGGGCAGTGATCGAGTTTCTTTTGGCAGAAAACCAGGGCATCTCAGATATTCATAGGCGCTTGCAGAATGTCTACGGTGATCTGGCAGTGGACAAAAGCACGGTGAGTCGTTGGGCAAAGCGTGTGTCATCATCGCCGCAAGGTCAAGCAAGACTGTCTGATCTCCCGCGTGCGGGCCGGCCGTGCACAGCTGTGACTCCTGCAATGGCGGAGCGTGCAAACACACTCGTTCGAGATGATCGACGGATCACCATCAAACAACTCAGTGCTCAACTTGACATCTCTGTTGGTAGTGCTGTCACAATTGTTCACCAGTTGGGATATTCAAAGGTTTGTTCCCGCTGGATCCCTCGTTGTCTAACCGAACACCATAAAGAGCAAAAGTGAACCATCTGTGCGGAATTGCTTGCTCGTCATGTGGCTGAGGGTGACAATTTCTTGTCAAAGATTGTTACAGGCGATGAAACATGGGTTCATCACTTCGAACCTGAAACAAAACGGCAATCAATGGAGTGGCGCCACACCCACTCCCCTACCAAGAAAAAGTTTAAAGCCATACCCTCAGCCGGTAAAGTCATGGTTACAGTCTTCTGGGACGTTGAAGGGGTTATTCTGTTCGATGTCCTTCCCCATGGTCAAACAATCAAATCTGAAGTGTATTGTGCTACTCTTCAGAAATTGAAGAAACGACTTCAGCGTGTTCATAAGCACAAAAATCTGAACGAACTTCTCCTTCTTCATGACAACGCAAGACCTCACACAAGTCTTCGCACCCGAGAGGAGCTCACAAAACTTCAGTGGACTGTTCTTCCTCATGCACCCTACAGCCCCGATCTCGCACCGTCGGATTTCCATATGTTTGGCCCAATGAAGGACGCAATCCGTGGGAGGCACTACGCGGATGATGAAGAAGTTATTGATGCAGTACGACGTTGGCTCCGACATCGACCAGTGGAATGGTACCGTGCAGGCATACAGGCCCTCATTTCAAGATGGCGTAAGGCCGTAGCATTGAATGGAGATTACGTTGAAAAATAGTGTTGTGTAGCTAAAAGATTGGGGAATAACCTGGTGTATTTCAATGCTGAATAAAACAACCCCTGTTTCAGAAAAAAATGTGTTGCATTACTTATTGAACTGCCCTCGTATTTGCTCAAAAGCACAGCGACAGTACAATAGTTCTGGCTACTGAGCTGTGACAGCCCAAGAGAAATATGGGCCCCGCACCGAAGTTGTGATGTCATACTAGTTACATTACCAATTGTACATTCCAAACACTCAGCTACTTCCAGGTGCAGACGGCGAATGTGCACCACAACTTGTACCTTGGTTTCCAACTGCTCTGTTACGGAATATAATTACGTATGTTCGTCGTTGTTGGTAATTCCACACCACTATTGCTGTTGTAATCACATTATTGTGTCTCTGTTTTCTGTGCATTGCAACGTCGATATCTTCTCCTCTGCGAACCGGCGCTATCATTGTGATACACTGCAATGTTGAGGTACCATACCTAGTTACATTTACAGCCATTTTGTATAAGTTTTACTTATTGGAAGTCTGAACACGAATGATATGTTGAGGATTTGATATTAAGCGTTTATAATATTATTATACCTACATTCTCATATGTCAACTGCTATTAGCAGTGGAAATCTAGCACTGGGGTACATACCTTCGAATTTTCGACACTATTTTGACGAATATGTGTATATGTGAACTAACTCGTGATTCCCTTTACATTGCAGACTTATGTTTACAATATTGTGACATCACATTCATTGATTTGAGTCTTATAGCGTTTTTTCTTGTAATAGCCTCAAGCAGGTCCTGGCTACTCGGAGCAAACATAGCACATTTTACAATGCCTCCTTATTTTGGAAACATTTTCGAATGTTTCAACATTTTAGATGTGGAAAATATTTAATTTACAAATCTGTTGCGTTTTTTAACCGCGCAACAATCGATTGGTAGCAGTACGAAATAGTGGTACAATGACCGAGCTTTTACAGTGTAGCCATCTGCTGTTGACAGGAGCAAGCAGGATGTGAAACATTACTTCCTGTAATTCAGATATTCGTGGTGCCAGGGATAGTACTTAACCCTCAATCGCTCGCGCTTGAGAAAAAACCTAACATTCATGATTTTACTGAAATATTTCAGAATATTGTAAAAATATTGAATTGTTGATCTACCAATGGTTTCTTCGATACCTCTACCTGCAGTGCAGCTGTCTTCCTTCTGTCACATTACAAGTAAAACTTTCTGGTAGCGACAGTATTTGAAGCAGTGAGTGTTGTTAAATTTTTTTCTCACGTGGGAGTTATTACGTAACAATGTGTTCAACACTCATGCTCATAAATTACGGATAATGCTGATACATGGTGAAACAACGCTCCGGTGGGCGCGACAGACAGATTATATCGCTGGCGCCCATGTGTCAGAGCTGCATAAATGGCTTTATAAATTATTTACGTTACCATAGAATAAAGACAAAGGAATCAGAACAATGTATAAATGCCTGTATTACTCCGGCGCCAGCGTCTACAACAGTTGGCCCCATAAGTAGAGAATCTGTAGAAGCAGAATATACAGAGAGAATACCCATGTATGTCGTCGCTTCTCTACGTTTGAATAAGATTCAGGGTGAATTTGAGGCTTATAGAAATCAATTACTTGCAACGTATTGTAGAACAGAATGAATGGGATATATATATATATATATATATATATATATATATATATATATATATATATATATATATATATATACAGGGTGAGTCACCTAACGTTTCCGCTGGATATATTTCGTAAACCACATCAAATACTGACGAATCGATTCTACAGACCGAACGTGAGGAGAGGGGCTAGTGTAATTGGTTAATAAAAACCATAAAAAAATGCACGGAAGTATGTTTTTTAACACAAACCTACGTTTTTTTAAATGGAACCCGTTAGTTTTGTTAGCACATCTGAACATATAAACAAATACGTAATCAGTGCCGTTTGTTGCATTGTAAAATGTTAATTACATCCGGAGATATTGTAACCTAAAGTTGACGCTTCAGTACCACTCCTCAGCTGTTCGATCGTGTGTATCGGAGAGCACCGAATTACGTAGGGATCCAAAGGGAACGGTGATTGACCTTAGGTACAGAAGAGACTGGAACAGCACATTACGTCCACATGCTAATACCTTTCTATTGGTCTTTTTCACTGACGCACATGTACATTACCATGAGGGGTGAGGTACACGTACACACGTGGTTTCCGTTTTCAATTACGGAGTGGAATAGAGTGTGTCCCGACATGTCAGGCCAATAGATGTTCAATGTGGTGGCCATCATTTGCTGCACACAATTGCAATCTCTGGCGTAATGAATGTCGTACACGCCGCAGTACATCTGGTGTAATGTCGCCGCAGGCTGCCACAATACGTTGTTTCATATCCTCTGGGGTTGTAGGCACATCACGGTACACATTCTCCTTTAACGTTCCCCACTGAAAGAAGTCCAGAGGTGTAAGATCAGGAAAACGGGCTGGCCAATTTATGCGTCCTCCACGTCCTATGAAACGCACGTCGAACGTGTACCTCACCCCTCATGGTAATGTACATGTGCGTCAGTGAAAAAGACCAATAGAAAGGTATTAGCATGTGGACGTAATGTGCTGTTCCAGTCTCTTCTGTACCTAAGGTCCATCACCGTTCCCTTTGGATCCCTACGTAATTCGGTGCTCTCCGATACACACGATCGAACAGCGGAGGAGTGGTACTCAAGCGTCAACTTTAGGTTACAATATCTCCAGATGTAATTAACATTTTACAATGCAACAAACGGCACTGATTACGTATTTGTTTATATGTTCAGATGTGCTAACAAAACTAACGTGGTTCCATCTAAAAAAACGTAGGTTTGTGTTAAAAAACATACTTCCGTGTATATTTTTATGGTTTGTGTTAACCAATTACACTAGCCCCTCTCCTCACGTTCGGTCTGTGGAATCGATTCGTCAGTACTTGATGTGGTTTACGAAATATATCCAGCCGTGATGTTAGGTGACTCACCCTATATATATATATATATATATATATATATATATATATATATATATATATATATATATATATAGAGTGTGTGTGTGTGTAAATTTTAAAAAAAATCACATACAGAAGTGATATTATTTCCCCAGGTGTTTCAATCAAATGTTTTATAGCTGAGTTTGTCCAAAGGAGAACCATGCTACAAAAACAGTTATCACACAAGTACTGCTGCATATCGAATGTTATCATCACGGCTTCTGCTGGGCCACACTGAGTAGTGGTGAGGTGTGCATGCTGAGCAATGACATGACTCACGCCACTACTGCTGCTGCTGCTACTATGAACACCCACGGTGGGTGGAGTGGGCTGGCAGAGACATACCACCCCCCTCACCCCTCCATCTCACCAGCCACAAGTCTTGTCTCTCTGCTGCCCACCTCCTCCCAGCCCTACACACAAAGCTTACTGAAACAATGGCCATCGCTCCCCGCCACCACGCCACCTCTCAAGCAGAGCTGGCAGCGTGGCTTTGCTGTATCCCTCATTCCTTCTGTAATAACAGTCAGTATTCAGATGTGAATTAAGAGACAATACAATACCTATAGTAACTGTAGCATTTTGGATAGACGACTTGAGTCATAAAGAAAAAACAATAACCCTAAGCTGTGATGATTAAGCACACAAGTTTTTTTAAGTATATGTGCAGTGTTCGATAATTCATTCATTCAGTCATATAAGAACTCTGGAAGGGTAAAAATGTCGAAACACATAGCAGGACAGCCTTCACATGAGGAGAATCTGTCCAACGTGAAATTAACGTTTTTTAAACTGAATTACAGCCTTAACATCAGCAGCAGCAAATACTTCATTATGGGAATAATTGTGGATAATGACCTCCATCTGGTGGGGGTTTTCGAAAATCCGCGATATGGTGTTACCAAAGTCATGTTGTCCATGGATGAGTGACTGTGTCTGTGCAAGACACCAATGCAGATTGCCTCATTGTTCCATGGAAATGCGGAAATGCGTGCTCTCCGTCAGTGATACTCGGTGATCATGAAATCGCTGCAAGGGACTTCCCACAAATAATTAAGCTGTATAGCGAGAGAAAGTACATCCATCTATAAAACGACACTTTTAAAACTCTAAAGTACACTAGTTACACGTTTTAGTTTGCTCTATACTGGCAATACAGCTGGCAGACGTATGTCCATATATTCTGTGAGAAAATATGCAGCAATCTGTTGCAGTCAGCACGCAAAACTTCTCATCCACCAGAAGAAACCATCGCTCAGTTCATGTTGTGCATCAATACAGCTTAAAATGTACGAAGCAACCACGCCACATGTAGGCACAGAACTATGCTCATATTTCAGTATGTTGATATATCCCGCTGTATTGAAAGGACAATAGATAAAAAACCTATAAAATCCCCTGTATGTTAATGTGATTATATGGTCATCACCATTGCTGAGCAGATCAAACGCCTTCGCCAAAAGAGCCTCATAGTAATTGACTGATCCTGCAGTGACGCTGAAAAGAAGAAGAAGAAGAAGAAGAAGAAGAAGAGTGGATCTCTAAAACTGGTTCAAATGGATCTGATCACTATGGGATTTAGCTTCTGAGGTCATCAGTCCCCTAGAACTTAGAGCTACTTAAACCGAACTAACCTAAGGACATCACACACAACCATGCCCGAGGCAGGATTCGAACCTGCGACCGTAGCGGTCGCGCGGCTTCAGACTGTAGCGTCTAGAACCGCTCGACCACTTCGGCCGGCAGAATGGATCTCTACTTTCCAATAACATACATTCTATAATTATTGAGACATCTGACTGCAGGAACACTAGTGTCGTTCTATCACTGTTAACACAACCTGAGGGGGTCTATTTCGAACATGTTTATATATTTTCAGGAATATTATTTCAGCTATCAGAGGAGATTTTGTATGGCGTCGACAGAGTACATACCAGACATTCAGCGAAAATGGCAATATTCCACGTCCTGAGAAAGTTAATCCCAAGAGTGTCATCGTATTTGGTGATATTGGGAAACTCAGTACCTTCTGCTTGAGCCAGATATATTCCACGATTCCAAAGATTACCTGCAAAACACACAGTATCGCTTTCTTGTCATTGGAGAAACGAGAAAACTGAATGATGGTTGATATAGACGAAACTTCGAGAAGATTCTGCTTAAAAAATCGTGTACCAGCACGTTGCTGTGTCAGTGTGCTATAGGCCATGAACATGCTAGCGATTTGGGTGACCAAATTATTTCGCTAAACCTGTAGAAAATGTTCTTCATACGAGTCATGAACAAACTGCACCCTGATGACATGGCACATTGTCATCCGTAAAAACCTCATCGTTGTTTTGGAACATGGAGTCCACGAATGGCTGCAAATGGTCTCCATGTAGCCAAACGTAATCAGGACAGTGTCCATTCCATGCTAAAACAGCCCACACGATTATGAAGCCACTACCAGCTAGCACAGTGTCTTGTTGACAACTTGGGTCCATGGCTTCGTGGGATCTGTGACACACTCGAATCCTACCATTAGCTCTCGCCAACTGAAATCGGGACTCATCTGAACACGCCACGGTTTTCCCGTCGTCTAGCCCAGGAGAGGTACTGCAGGCGACGTCGTCGTGCTGTTAGTAAAGTCACTCGCGTCGGTCGTCTGCTGTCATAGTCCATTATCATCAAATTTCGCTGCAATGTCCTTAAAGATACGTACGTAGTACGTCCCATATTGATTTCTGCTGTTATTTCACGCAGTGTTGCTTGTTTTTATAGCGCTCACAGCTTTACGCTAACGCCGCTGCTCTCGGTCGTTAAGTGAAGGCCGTCAGCCACTGTATTTGTGGTGAGAGGTAATATCTGAAATCTGTTATTCTCGACACACTTTTGACACTGTGGGTCTCCGAATACTGAATTACCCAATGATTTCCCCAATGGAAGTCCCATGCGTGTAGCTCCAAGTACCCTTCCGCATTCAAAGTCTTCTAATTTCCGTCGTGCTGCCATAATCTCATCGGAAACCTTTTCACACGAATCAGCTGAGCACAAATGACAGCTTCGTCGTTACTCTGTCCTTTTATAACTTGTGTACACGATAGTACCGCCATCTGTATTTGTGCATATACCTATCCCGTGAATTTTGTCACCTTAATATATGCCTATACATTGATAGAAAGTCTGAAGCAAACAGCATAAGATAAACGGAATAGGACGGCATTGTCTAGGAAACAACTACAAAAGATGAGAAGTATTTGAATGACACAATCTAAAAGTCTCAATGCGCGATTAACAAAACGGTTTTATAAAGCGAACAGTAACGAAAGTAGAGTTGCACAAATCCCTGATGGGGGACACGAATGAACAAGTCCATCGACAAGAATCTGAGCTGGAAGAGTGAAAGAGGAGAACAACCCAACATCACAGCTAGTGCCAGAGTATATTAATTGTACACTATCTCAAAACCTGTTTATTACGCATAATGTGTCCATAAAACGTAAACTCAGCGATGATGTTCACTGGAGCTTACAGCTGCTATATTAGGACAGTAGGACGGACATCATTCTCTTTCCAGAACGTAACAGAAGGTATTAAATACCTCTCACACATGATAGACAGAGAGACAGAGATAGAAAAGGAAAAGAAGAAAAAGAAGAGGAGGAAGAAGGATATGCTGTTACTGATTATATTAACCATCACAGTGCTAGTGAAATAGATGCGACTTGCAGGATGAGATCAGATCAGCCATTTATGCTTGGACAGAGCCTTAAAAGCTAAACCAAGCTCATAACACATGTTGGGGATAGGGAATTTGAGAGAGCACCCGGTTCATTGGAACTAATATTCTTAAAAACATCAATACCCGGCAAGTGCAATGTTTCCAAAACGATTTACTAGTGAATTCTGAAATACTGCATTTGACTAACGCACACTGGCGAAACAACACCCTCAATGGATGAATAAAAGTCCCAAACAGTTGTACGATTCTTCAGTGGTGAGTAGTTTATGAGGCGACATGGGGTAGTAGCACATACGCTCCAGCGTTTGGAGGGAAGTTTTGCGATGATTCAATGTCTACAGTGATGATACGTATGTCCATAGTTCCAGATTTCACCATCTGATTTTGCTTAGAGCAATCGTCACCACTATAGATGGTAATTCTTTAAACTTTTATAACTTAGCATAAAACAAAATTCATCGCATTCATAGTAAGAAGAGCAAGAGTTATTATCTGTAGCACTTCAAATTAGAATCATTTCTTGTTTAGCATTTATAAAGGCTCATGTATTAGCCTCAAAGAAGCACATTATAATTTTGGAGCGGGATACAGACGCTAAAGGGGGCATCTGTAGGTACATATATGAGTCGTCCTTCATTTTTGCTGGTCCAGAGTTGATACGGGGACGTATATTTTGAGGGTTGAAATGATTCCAACGTTTCTTGTGTTATCGAGCTCAATACTATTAAGTTCGTATCTCATTTATTGAACCATGTGTAAGCTGCAGTGCTGTTGATGACAAAACCATTGCATCCTCCTCTGTGATTGTAAGTCTTCCTTCAAAATTTAGATAACTGTTGCTTGGAAGTATTAACTCGCCTTGATGTTGAATAAGAATTCTTATCTCAGAGTTTTTGTTAAAGATAGTCAGCGCAAAAGGCTTGAGCGAGAAATACTCGTGAAGAATGATCCGATAATCATATTGAATTGGAATTGTTATACTGAGCGACGTCGTTGCGTAGTTTCAGTCCTATCGCTTTAAGAAACTAGTAATTCGCCCATGCTATTGCATTTTTCTTACACATTATATCCATCATGCTGCTTCACATGAGGATGTACTTCAATTTCGTCACCACGAAAATCGACTAGATTCCCATTCTAAACTGTGATATTAACTCAAGACGGTCTAATGTCTGAACACACCCTAGAAGGTATATTGGATTGCTAGTCACTTCCATGATTTTGTAGCCTGGACTCACTGTAAGAAGAAACCCGTAGATTGTGTGAATTATCTATCATTAAGATATGAATTCGTTGCGATATTACACTCTACACAGATCATAATAACAGGCTGAATATCCAATTGTTGAATCGACTTGTAACACTTACATCGATTTGGAGTAAGTTTATTTTAAGTAACTTTGTATCTGCAATTTATGAAGTGTGCATTCTGTGTTGTTTGAACTCCTTGATTTATGGCAAGAAAATTAGAGTTTTGTATGTATATATGAAAAAAGCAAGAGAATATGTTGAAATTTTACGTTGTTATACCATAATATGAATATGTTTATGAAAGAAGTATGTTTGTTGAAAGCCGGTTCATGTTTAGGACACTTGTATTTGTAACATGTAAACGCTGTAGGGAAGTCCTCCTCAACGAAAGTGGCAGGGCGCGATGTGAAAGGTAGGTTTGGCTGTCGAACTGAGCGGCTCCTTTCTGTGAACGGCATGCAGTGTGTGGCTAGTCTTAGCACGGTACACATTGACGGTGCTAAGAGAGGCAGTTGGAAGCTGCATTAGAAGGGATTTGCTTGGATGTACGTCTGGATATTATTTGGTATTCACGGAATAATGGAATGGCTCTAATATGTTGAAAATCCGACGTCAAGAAGAGATTTTATAGAGCATTCGCACATTAAGAGCTGTGAGTACAGTTACCCGCCATTTCGCCTGCCATTAATCTTCGCCACTGCTTCACAGACTTCGTACATTGAGTTACGTAATGTATATTGTCATGGACCAGTTAATTTGTGTGATGTTTCAAAAATAATCACATGAAACGTCAATTCGTGTTCGAAACCATAACTTCAATCCTGATCACGAACCTACGCAGGGTCCTAACCTAAGTGCTACTAAAACAGAGTATCCTGATTTAAATGAACAACTCTGGCATTCATGTGTATAAAAGTGATCTTTTGTCTAAAGTAAAAGTAGCAACAAAAGTTAAAGTAAGAGTAAAATTTGGATGCTTCGGTAATGGACTACTCCAAGTGAAATTATTAAGGTAGGAAGTTTAAGTACAAAAATTTAAAGATCAATGAATAGGAAAGTGAAAACCTTAATTATTTAAAAGCTAAAACCATACAAGTGAAGTTGGATAGGCTTTTGCTAAAGTATCTTTAGTTTATTATAAAATATAGTTTCGTAGGATTACAGTGTTAGATTGTGTAAATATTATTGCCAAGAATACCTGCTTCACGGGTGATTAAATTACAAATACGTATAAGTCTTTAATGAATCGATTTGGGTTGTACCATTAAGTGTGAAGTTATGCACATTTTCAAAGACAGTGTAGTTTCGGTACCCATCATGAATGGTCCCCTTTGAAGGTAATTAAGCCCAGTGTTGCATTTTATTACCTTGCAAAGTAATTTAAGTGAATGATTAGCTTTTAGAGATAGTTTTTACTTTTGCAATAATCAAAGAACCTTGGCTAGTGAAACTATACCAATTTATGGGTCCCCATCATTTTGTCCTGCTGTTCATAAAAATGAACTATTACAGTTGCTAAGGAAAACTGCTATATGTAGAGGAGCTTAAACAGTGTATTTAAGATGTTATTCATCTATTATTTGAGTTATTTATGTCAATCAAGATATGAGCTCCACATGTCCAAAATTATTTCTGCACTTCATGCAGTGATGTTTCAGTATTTTGATTAAGTGATGCTAATGATTGTAACCGTCATTAGTATGAGCTCGGTGCAGTTTTGCTCCCCATAAAATACTGGTGTGTGTGTGTGTTATTGGTAACCGCTGATACCGACAGAACAGAGTGCACTAGGTCAGTTTGTATCCTGTTTGCTATTCAAAGGGAAATCTCAACCAAAGTAACTTTAATAACTAATATCCAAATTTCTCAAATATATATTTCCAAATTAATGGGCGTAATTAGGCTGGTGACCATTCATTTTTTTTTTCATTCACTTATAATTTTACCACTTCTGTTAACTTTTAAGGTTAAGACCCGTTTAGTTTTCCTGTCAACTTCACAAAACTCGAAAGTATTTTCCTCTAGACACATCCACGGTCGAACTTTGAAGTCCTCTCAGAGGGTAACATTAGCGTGTTTCACGGCACATTAGTGTTATAGATTGTTAAATTTTATAAGTATGCTCCAACACCTGGCCCCTCAAGAAAATATAGCAGTGATCGTATTGACTCTTCGTGTGTATAGTCTATTCTTTGTTGTATAGTCTTTATCTCTGCTTTATGGGTACTAATGTTTCCATGTAACTCAAAGCCTTGTGCAAAATATTCTACATACACATTCAAGTACAGCATCGTATGAGCCGAGAGGTATTACCACAGTTTCATGACCACCTAGATGAAGTTTCTTCTTGTTCTGGTGATATCAGGTACGCTGTTATTCGTTTGCAGAATGATGAATGCAATGCTCCACTCCCGCCCCCTCCCCCTGTTAAGCACTATTACGGGAAAATAGTTCACTCTTCATATTAATGAGGGGTTTGTTAAGGTAAAAATGTATGACATCAAATATAAATCTCAGCTAATGTAGTGGTGTGCATAGTGTTTCATTTTATGCATCCGCCAGGATAAACGTTAGGCAAAATGGCCACAAAATGCCACAAGGATGTGGTAGCGTCGAAAATTTTAGAACACCTGATTCATGTCAATAAAGTATCGGCGCAATTCTTCTGCTGGTCTCAAATTACTATACGAGTCAAAGTAGTAGATGGCAATTTTTTTTAACATACGAAATCCAGTGAGCGCTATATGCTCCTGCTACATCTAAATTGACAGTCCCACATCCCTTACATTCCCACATCTCCTCCTGTAATGTATTCTATGTAAATACCCCGGGAAATCTCGCGATTTTGACGAATTTAAGTAGATCTGTATTGAAAAGCGGTCTGTCTGATAGTATAATAAGAAAGCTTTTTTTATAATCATTCTACATTCTTTCCTTTATGGTTTTAAATATACTGCTTTACTGACAGCTATAGACACCATATCTCTATTGTGCCTTTTAGCTTCCAGTGGTTACTCCTGAGGGTTTTCTGCGTTTTTTACTGTTAGGGCTTTGGCGGTAGCACCCTGGCCAAAGGATTGGCTGCTCATAACCTGCAAGGGCCGGAATTAGAAACGGTATGATTCCTTCAGATGTCTTAGGTGTTGGTAGAACCACTGGATTTTTACTCGACTTTTTCTACCTTTCTGCTTCAAAGCGCATTTAGCCATTACCTCCACAAACTACATGCATTTTTAACACCTTACAGCTTCAATATTTTAGTGTGCAGTGAGCAGCGCTCATTATTTGTTTTAAATTTATTCCAGCACCCAATTTAAGTTTGGCATGTGTTGCTTTGTCAACTAGGAATGTTGCAATATATTGTCCTAAGCTTACGTCCTTTCCTTCAGGTATTTGCCTAGCTTTATCGGCTAATATTCGATCTACAACGTGACGATTTTTATTTGTTATGTAAGCACTATTGTGTTCCTTGTAGGCATGGTCTAATATATTAATTCCCTTGTCGACAAGGGTTAGATATTTTTTCGCCTTTGGTCCAGATCCACAGTAGTTGTATCCAGATGAATTCAGTACAAGTCGTAACTTAACTACAATGCCACCACCACCTCTGATTTGCTTCCTGTGTGGTTTGAAATTTATGCGTCCTGTTTATGTAACAAATGGTGAAAGTTCACCAAGATCAAGATGTTGTGCTTTGACGGGAAGCCGGGCCACTTCACTAAACCCTCATTCCCTTCACGTCTAATAACATGCTTTTTGAGAAACACATGTGGTTCAGAGCTTTTCTGTTATTCCTCTGTGTAAAAACTTCTGGCAGTTCAGTGTAAGACTTCTCAAATGCAGCTTTGTATCTTGAAATAGGCACCAAATCACCTGAACTGAATTTCCACTTGCACAGGTCCATCATCTTCATCCACTGTATGCCATATTTAGGAGTCCATTATCATGTAGTTCAGTAGGCCTCATGTTCGTCGTACTATGTCTAGTTCGATTATATTGCTCATTATTTTGTGGGACACAGTAAAACCATTTGTTTGACTCCTGAAGATTAAATATGATCCCTGTGCAATTTTTTGTAGCTCTATTCAAATGTTCCACAATACTCGTTTTCATGTGGGGTAACGTCGAGTAGTGGTTTATTCCGTATAGTTCCATTACCGACTTGTCTGTTGTGAAATTCGCCTCCGTAGTCGTATTGAACATTGTCAGAATATCGATTTGTCCCCATCTGCAATAGTTATTTGAACACCGACACAACCTCTTCCCTGTCTCTCCTCAGTGGCAGGACCCAGGCGAAATCTGAATGTGTATCTACGACCATTAAACTGTATTTGGACTGTTTATTCGATCATGAAATTGGTTCATATCAACGATATCAGTTTGCTATAAATCATCTAAACCCATACCTGGATGTGTCTTTGGGGGAATGTTTTGCATTACAGCTTGTGAATCTGATGAATGGCTGGCACGATATCTTCTCAAAACTCTGAAACTGTTGGTATAATTTTATTCGTTTTTGTTGTATTCCCTGCTGCAGCTGATGCTGTGAGCAGACGTACATGCTCCCTGATTTCATTCCAGTCATAGTAGTACATGTACTTCAGAGGCAGCGTGTTCATTCCCTTATGTTGTGTGTGAATGTCTTCACCTGCGCTATGCATATACATTTTAAAGCATATTTAATGATATTATTGTATTTATTACTTTTAGAGTCTTTTATTCGCGCATACAAACGCTTGCCTCTCTTCCGGCAGATGCTCGCCGGCACTTGAAGTTTTGAAAATTTTTATTGAGTCATCAGACTTCTGACTGGTTTGAAGTGAACCACCGCAAATTCCTCTCCTGTGCCAACCATTTCGTCTCAGAGTAGCACTTGCAAGCTACATCCTCAGTTATTTGCTGGATGTATTCCAATCTTTGTCTTCCTCTACAGTTTTTACCCTCTACAGCTTCCTCTAGTATCATACAAGTTTCCTGACGCCTTAACAGGTGTCGTATCATCTTATCCCTTCTTCTTTTCAGTATTTTCCATATATTCCTTTCCTTTCGGCGCCGATTCTGCTGAGATCCTCCTCATTCCTTACCTTATCAGTCCACTTAACTTTCAACACTCGACTGTAGTACCACATCCCAAATGCTTCGATTCTCTTTTGTTCCAGTTTTCCCACAGTCCACATTTCACTACCATGCAATTTCTTCCTCAAATTAAGGCCTATGTTTGATACTAGTAGACTTCTCTTGGCCAGGAATGTCCTTTCCGCCAGTGCTAGTCTGCTTTTTACGTCCTCCTTGCTCCATCCATTATGGGTTATTTTCCTGCCTCCCAGAATGAAATTTTTACTCTGCAGCGGTGTGTGGGCTGATATGAAACTTCTGTCATATTAAAGCTGTGTGCCGGACCGAGACTCGAACTCGGGACTTTTGCCTTTCGCGGGCAAGTGCTCTACCGAGCTACTGGCGGAAGTAAAGCTGGGAGGACGCGGTGTGAGGAGTCGTGCTTGGATTAGATCTGCCGGTAGAGCACTTGCCCGCGAGAGGCAAAGGTCCCGAGTTAGAGTCTCGGTCCACCACACAGTTTTAATCTGCCAGGAAGTTTCATATTTTTCTGCCTGCTGTTGTTGTGGTTTTCAGCCCAAAGACTTGTTTGCTGCAGCTCTTTATGCTCCTCTGTCCTGTGCAAGCCTCTTCACCTCCGAATAACTACTGCAACCTACAGCTTCTGAATTAGCTTAATATATTCATCTCTTGGTCTCCCTCTACGATTTTTACCCCTCACGCTTCCCTCCAGTACTAAATTGGTGATCTATTGATGTCTCAGAATGTGTCCTACCAATCGATCCCTTCTAGTGACGTTGTGCCACAAATTTCTCTTCTCCCCAGTTCTTTTCAGTACCTGCTCATTAGTTACATGATCTACCGTCATAGTCGTCAGCATTCTTCTGTAGCACCACATTTCAAAAGATTCTATTCTCTTCTTGTCTAAACTGTTTATCGTTCATGTTTCACTTCTATACATGGCTACACCCCAGACGAATATTTTCAGAAGGGGCTTCCTGACACTTAAATCTATACTCGATGTTAACAAATTTCTCTTCTTCAGAAACACTTTTCTAGCCATTGCCAGTCTACATTTTATATCCTCCCTACTCCGACCGTCATCAGTTATTTTGCTTTTCAAATAGCAAAACTCATCCACTACTTCAAGTGTCTCATTTCCTAATTTAATACCCTCAGCATCACCTGATTGAATTCGACTACACTCCACTATCCTCGTTTAGCTTTTGTTTATCCTCGTTTTGCTGCCTAGGTAACAGAATTCCTTAACTTCGTTTATTTCATGATCCCCAATTTTGATGTTAGGTTTTTCGCTGTTGTAATTTTTGCTACTACTCATTATTTTCGTCTTCCTTCGATTTAGTCTCAGTCCATATTCTGTACTCATTAACTGTTCATTCCATTCAATTGATACTGTAATTCTTCTTTACTTTCACTGAGGATAAAAAAGGCATCAGCGAATTTTATCGTTCATATTACGTTCTAAGTTTAATCCCTTTCTTGAAAGTTTCTTTTGTTTCCGTTATTGCATCTTCGATGCGTAGACTGAACTCTAGGAGTGAAAGACTACATCCCTGTTTTAAGCCCTTTTTAATTAGAACTCTTCGTTCTTCAACTTGTGATATTATTTTTTCCTCTTTGCTCTTGTATACATTGTATATTACCCACCTTTCACCGCATGTTACGCCAATTTTTCTGAGGATGTCGTACATCTTGTGCCATTTTACACTGTCGATCTCTTTCCCTAGGTCGACAAATACTATGAACTTGTGTTGACTTTTCTTCAGTCTCTCTTCCATTATCAGCTGCTTGTCTGGTGCCTTTACCTTTCCTAGAGCAAAACTGATCGTCGACTAACATATCCTCAGTTGTCTTTTCCATTCTTGTGTATATTATTCTTGTCATCAACTTTAATGCATGAGCCTGTATCATATGAGCAGCCACTTCACATCATACGTGAAAACATTACATACATAAAAATTTCTTTCCATTAATCGGAATGTATTGTACTAAAAAATTGCATAAATATAGACTGATTATTGTTAAGTTTTCAGACATTTTAATTATGTTGCCTGGAATACAGACTCAAACAAAGATGACACGTGTATTATTCATAAGTGTCATATTAAAGTTGGAGACATATATTTTTTCCCAAACCACGACGTTGTTCTCCACAATACCGTAAAATATAGATGTTACATATTCAGAATTGCTTCCTACAAACAAAGTTATTCCACAGGTGTGAAGAAAAATATGTAGCTTAAGGGGAGCGATGTTACTTTCAGCAAATACAAGATATATTTTTTCTTAAATCATTAAACATATGGCACTGATATTTGGACAATATTTTAAATGAGTATTTCTCTAAAAAGTTGTACTGCCCTGTTATGAAATATTTATTGGCTTTTGTTTTACATTTTTTTAAAAATATTTCCAACTCTTTCTCTAAAATTTTGTATCTTCTATAACTCTCCTTAAATATACAATATTTTTTTACAATTCGTTATAACAATGACGGAAATGAAATAAACTATATTGTGTACAATTTTGATTCATCTCCTATTAGCAGTTTTTGTGAAAATGTTCCTTAAATATGAAAATCTGAAACTTGTGGGAAATGGCTTCCAAAGTTTTTTAATACCTTCCCGCTCCATATCATGGATTATCTGCATCCTCTTCGTTTTCTAGTGTTATATTTATTTTCGCACGTCTCTTCTTCCCTTTTCCTGCATGTTGTAGACTTTTATCTCTTCTTGATGCACCTCTTAGTCTTTCTTCGCCAATTAGGCGCATTGTGGAAATGGTGTTGTGCCCTTGTTGGAATCCTAAACCTTTCAACCAATCACATTTTATAATGTTTCTAGCACTGTACGTTGCAGCTGCATCATACACTCCGAAGTGCAATATTTTTATCTGTACAAACACTGTTTTTGAAATCCAATCCAAATTAAATTGTTCACACTTCCATTGGAATTTTGTGTTTTCCCTTGTAGGCACTTTTCCAATAAATTTGTCTGTGACAAATCTCTAAATATGGGCTTAATTACATCAGTTACAGCATTTGGCAAATTGTGTTTATGGTCATATTACTTTCCTGTTTGGTACTTACACCATGAGTCATTATCTGTGGGACATAGTGCACGCTGTGGGCGCAGTATGAAAAAATAATGCCCATACTGCTTTCCTCATATGCTCAGTGCCTCCTGTGTTTTTCCTAGTGGTTCAACCATAATACCTCTGCAATCTGTCAATTGTTTCATTTGTCAGTCTCCTTCTTCCTCCAAGGGTCTTGCAATCACTATGCTTCTGGGATCCTAATATCTGCTTCAGTTTGCATTTCTGCACATGTTCAGTGCATTCCTGTTTTTTAGTGTGAATTTCACTGCCATAAGGTTTGAGTTCCTCTACAGTTTTATACCCCTTAGAATCACAATCCCCCAGAGAATTAGTGTATCGTACATTATACCACTCCTCTGACCTGCAAAAAATTCTTTTCACTCTCCCTACTTCCATCGCTCCACTTGCACCATGAAAATTTGCTTCGCAACCTTAATTATGTTCCACCTTGGTATTGCCCTTACATCTACAATGTTTGGAGAGAATAGCAACATCAATAACTTTGCAACTGTCTCCACTGGTAGCTGTCATGACTCCATTTAGTGATTTATGATCTCTACACTGCCATGATACATCTAAAGCAACAGTTAAATCTCTACAATTTCCATTATTAGTCACAGCCTCTTCAACTGCTTTCTTCATTGTTACTTGGGCAACATCTTCAGCAGAAGATTCCACCAATTCATTATAAAATCCAAACTTGGCTGGTGGTTTTGGCAAGTTCATAATTCCATGTAGCATTTTTCCTGCAGCACTGCCCTTTCCTATGCAATACAAACCATACACTAGCCTAACATTTATGTCATAAATGTTCTTTCCATTATTACTACTAGAAGGAATATTGTTAGAATTATGAAACGAAACCTCCCCACCACATTTGTCACACTTTAGTAACATTTTACATGCCAAATCAATGTGTGAAATTATTTTCAATTCGAGTCCTCTTTCTTTGTACTATTGGCATAATACATTATGTTTTAAAATATTAGACAACAAGGAAATGTTAATTATTTCATTCATTCATTCACATGATTACTGTCACTTTCACAGTTTTCAAATTTCTATTTGCTGTCAAAAAGTTTCTTCCTAGAAAAAGTTTTCTCACACAGATTTGGAGTGGTTGGTGAAGCACACGGAACAGCACCTCCCTCTGAAACAACAAAGGATTTCTTCTTCCACTCATTGCGTCTTTTATTATACACTCGATTTCGAAACAGGGCTTATTTATATCCACAAGCCAAATACGTAAAACAGATACGATTAAAATTCGCCAAATATGCAAAATTGCTGAGCCAAACATCAGACACATAGAAAACTTCACAAGTCAACAAACACGGCGTGGCGTTTATGTTTACGGATATGAACATTCACTTGTCACAGGGATCAAGGCCTACAACGTTGGAAAACAAAACACTGGCGTATTCTGCCAAGGAACAATGTCTAAAGACAGCGAGCGGTGCCGTCAGAGATAATACACCATTTTGCTACGGCCATTTATGGAGCGAAGCGAGGTGCCTCAACTTTTAAGCGATAAAAAACACACTTAGGATTCACGTGGAAGAGTGAAACTTGATTTGTTTTCATCAGAAAACTCCAAATAATTTTATAATGAAAAACCCAAAAACGTTAATTTTCCCATTTTCATCGTTTCGGCTCCCCTTAAGCCATTCCCTATGGGAAGCATTTTCCTCACTGCAGGACCTTGTTAAAGTGATTTACCACACACTGAAATTCTATATCGATGTGGATAATAGCTAGAGGGAATAACGTGCCCAATAGACTTAAATCATTCCCTGCAACGCGGCGTGTGATATATTCTAGAATAAGAGGGCACTAACTGGTTTAGCCGAGCTAGACAGACCAGTTATGGACCATAGCCTGAATCAGATCGTCTCTATAGCTGCAACAAATTACTTCCTCCCACATACCCCAAGAATGGAGTTGTGTAAAAAACGGAAGTTAACACTGGTAACATTTTTCCTTGAATTCAATTTCGTTATACTCCTGTAATAAATTTAAAAGATATGACAATTTTTTTTGCTGACTACTACTCTACTATTTAAAAATTATTGCTGTATTTCTATACTTGTATATTCCAAATAAAACGTTGTGCCACAGTATTAATGATGCTTGAAGCAAACAACATTCTGATTGGCATTTAGGATCGGTCATTTCCCTGTATGTGATCTACAAAGTTCTAAAAAGATTATGTATTTCGTAATTTGTCTTATTATTGTGTAGCACTGATGATGTGAGAATACTTTATAATTTTTTACATAAATAAACTGCATTGAATTTTACTATTCTGACAATGTGAGATTAGGCAAATGGAAAGTTTGACATTTCCACTCTTCAATTATCTAAATCTACGTCTACATACACACTCAGCAAACTACCGTACGTTGCGTGGCGGAGGGCACTCTCTATTATTACTAGTCATTGTCTTTTCTGTTCCACTCGCATATAGAGCAAGGGAAAAGACATCTATGTGCCTCCGTATGAGACCTAATTTCTCGTATCTCATCTTCGTGGTTCTTTCACGAAATGTGTGTTGGCGGCAGTAGAATCGTTCTGCAGTCAGCTGTAAATGCTGCTTCTCAAAATTTTCTCAATAATGATCCTCGGAAAGTATGTCTCTTCCCACCAGAGCTTCGCATTTGAGTTCGCGACGCATTTCCATAATACTTGTGCGTTGTTCGAACCTACCAGTAACAAATCTAGCAGTATGCCTACGCCTGTCTTCCTTTAATCCAACATAGTGCGGATCGTAAACACGCGAGCAGTACTCAAGAATAGGCCGCACCAGCGTTCTATATGCGCTCTTTTTTTACAGATAAACCACACTTTCCTAAAATGCTCCCAATAAACCGAAGTCAACAATTAGCCTTGCCTACCACAATCCACACGTGCTCGTTCTGTTTCATATCGCCTTACATCATTAAATCCAGATATCTAAATGACCTGACAATGTCAAGTAGTACTACTGCTGTATCCGAACATTGTTGTTGTGGTCTTCAGTCCAGAGACTGGTTTGATGCAGCTCTCCACGCTACCCTATCCTGTGCAAGCTCCTTTATCTCCCAGTACGTACTGCATCCTACATCCTTCTGAATCCCCTTAGTGTATTCATCTCTTGGTCTCCCTCTACGATTTTTACCCTCCACGCTGCCCTCCAATACTAAATTGGTGACCCCTTGATGCCGCAGAACATGTCCTACCAACCGATCCCTTCTTCTAGTCAAGTTGTGCCACAAATTTCTCTTCTCTCCAGTTCTATTCAATACCTCCTCATTAGTTATGTGATCTACCCATCTAATCTTCAGCATTCTTCTGTAGCACCATATTTCGAAAGACTCTATTCTCTTCTTGTCTAGACTATTTATCGTCCACGTTTCACTTCCATACATGGCTACAGTCCATACAAATACTTCATGACACTTAAATCTATACTCAATGTTAACAAATTTCTCTTCTTCAGAAACGATTTCTTTGCCATTGCCAGTGTACATTTTATATCCTCTCTACTTCGACCATCATCAGTTATTTTGCTCCCCAAATAGCAAAATTCATTTACTACTTTAAGCGTCTCATTTCCTAATCTAATTCCCGCAGCATCACCCGATTTAAATCGACTACATTCCATTATTCTCGTTTTGCTTTTGTTGATGTTCATCTTATATCCTCCTTTCAAGAAACTGTACATTCCGTTCAGCTGCTCTTCGAGGTGCTTTGCTGTCGCTGACAGAATTACAATGTCATCAGCGAACGTCAAAGTTTCTATTTCTTCTCCATGGATTTTAATTCCTACCCCAAATTTTTATTATATTTCTTTTACTGCTTGCTCACTTTACAGATTGAATAACATTGTGGATAGGCTACAACTCTGTCTCACTCCCTTCCATTGTCTCACTGCTTCCTTTTCATGCCCCTCGACTCTTATAATTGCCATCTGGTTTCTGTACAAATTGTAAACAGCCCTTCGCTCCCTGTATTTTAGCCCTGCCACCTTCAGAATTTGAAAGAGAGTATTCCAGTCAACGTTGTTAAAAGCTTTCTCTAAGCCTACAAATGCTAGAAACGTAGGTTTGCCTTTCCTTAATCTACTTTCTAAGATAAGTCATAGGGTCAGTATTGCCTCAGGTGTTCCAACATTTCCACGGAATCCAGACTGATGTTCCCCGAGGTTGGCTTCTTCCAGTTTTTCCATTCTTATTATATTCTTCTGAAGTTTGAGGGTGTTTCGCCTGTCTCATACATCTTGCTCACTAGATGGTAGAGTTTTCTTAGGCCTGGCTCTCCCAAGGCTGTCAGTAGTTCTAATGGAATGTTGTCTACTCCCGGGGCCTTGTTTCGACTTAGGTCTTTCAGTGCTCTGTCAAACACTTCACGCAGTATCATAACTATCCGAACATTATGGGTTTGTTTTTCCTACTCATCTGCATTAACTTGCATTTTTCTACCTTTAGAGCTAGCTGCCATTCATCACACCAAGTAGAAATTTTATCTAAGTCGTCTTGTATGCTCCTACACTTACTCAATTTCAACACCTTCCCGTACAACAAAGCATCATCAACAAACAACCGCAGATTGCTGCCCATCTGGTCCACCAGATCATTTATTTATATAGAAAATAATAGCAGTCCTGACGAGACCCTTGTCTCTGATGAACTCTCGCCGTGGAGGAGAACAAACTGGGTTCTCTTACTTAAGAAGTCTTGAAACCACTCACATATCTGGGAACCCATTCCATAAGCTCGTACTTTCATTAACACTCTGCAGTGGGGCACAGCGTCAAATGCTTTTTGGAAATCTAGAAATATGGAATTCTGCCTGCTGCCCTTCACCTGAAATTCGGAGTAGATCATGGCCAGATTGGCTAGATTGGACTGTGTAAAGATTCAGACTTTTTACGGACACTGATGACGGCGCAGTACAGCGCCCCACAAACCAAACATCATCATCTGATTTCGCTATTTGCCTATCGACTCGCGAGTGTTGATCAGAGTACCTCAAATTACTGCCTAACCTAAAAAAAAACATGTGCACTCCACAAGTATTCTCCAACCCGAGTAACTGCTTCCTTTGTGTAGTGCTCCCTTAACCTATCAGGAGGCGTCCTACAGTACCTCACCAGACTACGCAGGTCTCGAAATCTGCAGTCAAGACTGTCACAGAGATGATGAAGCCTGTGGTTGAAACCTTCCACTCGGTTCCAAACTAAAGGACCCCTATTAAAGGGTAAGATGCATGTGGCAAGAGCAATGCTTTCTAGAACAGTGCTGTTTCGAGGACATAAGATTTTCGGTGTCGTGGAAATGTATTATAATCGAACTGAGAATATGTTCAAGAATTCAGCTGCAGACCGAAGTTAGGGATATTGGTCTGTAATTTTGCGAATCCGTTCAACATCTACATCTAAATCTACATCTACGTGATTACTCTGCAATTCACATTTAAGTCCCAATCTGTACTTGGTACATTAACGTTGCCTCTAACTAGTATTGTATGATCGGGTATTTACGCATCACTGACCGTAGACATTCTTTGCATGACTCAATAACTGTCACAGGAAAATCGCGTGGCCGGTAAAAACGTCCAACAGTTAAACTGGATTCAGCTACACCTGTTAAACGAGACAGAAAACTTCACTGACGCACTCAATTTCGATCTAAATAGGGACAATATTTTTGTCAGCTACAATGAACACTCCTCCTCTTATGGCGTGTAATCTGTCTTTCCGATATACGTTCCATGACTCGCTAAATATCTCATAGCTTTCTACTTTGTGTTTCATACAGCTCTCGGCGACAGGAATAATTTGAGCCTCTCGCGGTTCTAGGCGCGCAGTCCGGAACCGTGCGACTGCTACGGTCGCAGGTTCGAATCCTGCCTCGGGCATGGATGTGTGTGATGTCCTTAGGTTAGTTAGGTTTAAGTAGTTCTAAGTTCTAGGAGACTGATGACCACAGCAGTTGAGTCCCATAGTGCTCAGAGCCATTTGAACCATTTTGAATAATTTGAGCCCGAGAAGTTTCCTGGAGGGCAGTAAATTCGGGAACTTTGTTACTACTTCTACAGTTTACTGATAAAAGTTTGACAGTCGAAGTATCTTTACTCTGAACGCGTTCTGATTTCGCTATGTCCTCAGCTCGTGGTCTTGTGATTAGCGTTGTTGCCTCTAGATCACGGGGTCTCGGGTTCTGCTTCCGACGGGGTTGGGGATTTTCTGTGCCCTGGGATTGGATGTTTGTGTTGTCCTCATCATTTCATTATCATTCGTGAAAGTGGTTAGATTGGACTGTGTAAAGATTGGGACTTTTTACGGGCGCTGATGACCGCACAGTAGAGCGCCCCACCAACCAAACATCATCATCTGATTTCGCTATTTGCCTATCGACTCGCGAGTGTTGATCAGAGTACCTCAAATTACCGCCTAACCTAAAAAAAACCATGTGCACTCCACAAGTATTCTGCTACCCGAGTAACTGCTTCTTTTGTGTAGTGCTCCCATGACCTATCAGGGGGCGTCCTACAATTCCCCACCAGACTACGCAGGTCTCGAAATCTGCAGTCAAGACTGTCACAGAGATGACGAAGCCTTTGGTTGGAGCCTTCTACTCGGCTCCAAACTAAAGAACCCCGATCAACTCTGGGAACAATGCTGCAAGTGGTGAGCTCCGCTTGCACCCGTGCGCGAGACCAACAGCCTTCACCACCTCCGCCAGCTGCCTACACGAAATGAAAATGGCGTCAGAACCCATGCGACAGGCATCATTGCTGCCGACGTGTGCCACAACTTGCAGACGAGTGCAAGCTGCCCTCTCGATGGCCGCTGGCAAGGCTATTTCCACGTCTCGGATGAGGCCCCCCGGCGGCCACACCGGGTGCACACAGATTTTCTTTCCAGCCCTCAACACTGCCCACTGAAGGGGCTCCATAATGCACCTAACGTTGGAGCTCTCGATTGCTAGGAAACTCCTGATCGCGTGTACCTGCTCTGATGCTGCTGAAGGAACGGTCACCTGTTCATTTACAGGGCAGGTACACTAGGAGGTACCTCGGCAGCGGAGCCCGTGACGCATGTGTCCCGTGTGACGCACCAGGTTATCCGCCACCGCTACACGCCGAGGCAGCAGCCTCAAGGCGGCTGACCGTAGCCAAACGCGCATTCAACTGTTCGCGAATGGCGGCCAGTTCCTCCTGCGTCAAGGACGCAGTATACACTCATCCTATCCATCCTAACAAGACTGAAGAAAAAACTATAAAAGTAGAGAGAAACCAAGATATGCAACTTGTTACTCTTCTGAGGTCTTACCAATGGACGCTGATGCCTTAATGTGTTGTTTAGCTGACTGCTCAGAAGAAATGAAAACTGCGTCACAGACTGCTAGAATTTACGCTTACAGTTAAAACGCTAGATGAATCCTATTAAACAGAAAATCACGCACAAAATTTAAGAAATACGCTGCTAGAGGAACGTAACTTGTCGCTGTGGAGATGCGGAATGGCGACAGCTGAGGGCAATTATATTTTGCTTTAAATAAGTTAACTACACTACTGGGCATTAAAATTGCTACACCAAGAACTAATGCAGATGATAAACGGGTATTCATTGGACAAATATATTATACTAGAACTGACATGTGATTACATTTTCACGCAATTTCGGTGGATAGATCCTGAGAAATCAGTACCCAGAACAACCACCTCTGGCCGTAATAACGGCCTTGATACGCCTGGCCATTGAGTCAAACAGAGCTTGGATGGCGTGTACAGGTACAGCTGCCCATGCAGCTTCAACAGGATACCACAGTTCATCAAGAGTAGTGATGCTGGTCAGGGCAGCAGTCGAACATTTTCTTTATCCAGAAAGGCCCGTACAGGACCTGCAACATCCGGTCATGCATTATCCTACTGAAATGTAGGGTCTCGCAGGGATCGAATGAAGGGTAGAGCCACGGGTCGTAACACATCTGAAACGTAACGTCCACTGTTCAAAGTGCCGTCAATGCGAAAAAGAGGTGACCGAGACGTGTAACCAATGGCACCCCATACCATCACGCCGGGTGATACGCCAGTATGGCGATAACGAACACACGCTTCCCATGTGCGTTCACTGCGATGTCACCAAACCCGGATGCGACCATCATGATGCTGTAAACAGAACCTGGACGTTTTGCCATTCGTGCACCCAGGTCCGTCGTTGAGTACACAATCGCAGGCGCTCCTGTCGGTGATGCAGCGTCAAGGGTAACCGCAGCCATGGTCTCCGGGCTGATAGTCAATGCTGCTGCAAACGTCGTCGAACTGTTCGTGCAGATGGTTGTTGTCTTGCAAACATCCCCATCTGTTGACTCAGGGATCGAGACGTGGCTGCATGATCCGTTACAGCCATGCGGATAAGATGCCTGTCATCTTGACTGCTAGTGATACAAGGCCGTTGGGACCCAGCACGGCGTTTCGTATTACCCTCCTGAACCCACCGATTCCAAATTCTGCTAACAGTCTACATCTACATCTACATCCATACTCCGCAAGCCACCTGACGGTGTTTGGCGGAGGGTACCCCGAGTACCTCTATCGGTTCTCCCTTCTATTCCAGTTTCGTATTGTTCGTGGAAAGAAGGATTGTCGGTATGCTTCTGTGTGGGCTCTAATCTCTCTGATTTTATCCTCATGGTCTCTTCGCGAGATATACGTAAGAGGGAGCAAAATACTGCTTGACTCCTCGGTGAAGGTATGTTCTCGAAACTTTAACAAAAACCCGTACCGAGCTACTGAGCGTCTCCCCTGCAGAGTCTTCCACTGGAGTTTATCTATCATCTCCGTAACGCTTTCGTGATTACTAAATGATCCTGTAACGAAGCGCGCTGCTCTCCGTTGGATCTTCTCTATCTCTTCTATCAACCCTAACTGGTACGGATCCCACACTTCTGAGCAGTATTCAAGCAGTGGGCGAACAAGCGTACTGTAACCTACTTCCTTTGTTTTCGGATTGCATTTCCTTAGGAGTCTTCCAATGAATCTCAGTCTGACATCTGCTTTACCGACGATCAACTTTATATGATCATTCCATTTTAAATCACTCCTAATGCGTACTTCCAGATAATTTATGGAATTAACTGCTTCCAGTTGCTGACCTGCTATTTTGTAGCTAAATGATAAGGGATCTTTCTTTCTATGTATTCGCAGCACATTACACTTGTCTACATTGAGATTCAATTGCCATTCCCTGCACCATACGTCAATTCGCTGCAGATCCTCCTGTATTTCAGTACAATTTTCCATTGTTACAACCTCTCGATATACCACAGTATCATCTGCAAAAAGCCTCAGTGAACTTTCGATGTCATCCACAAGGTCATTTATTTATATTGTGAATAGTAACAATCATTGGATCTCGACCAACGCGAGCAGCAATGTCGCGATACGTTAAACCACAATCGCGATAGGCTACAATCCGACCTTTATCAAAGTCGGAAACGTGATGGTACGCATTTCTCCTCCTTATACGAGGCATCACAACAACGTTTCACCAGGTAACGCCGGTCAACTGCTGTTTGTGTATGAGAAATCGGTTGGAAACTTTCCTCATGTCTGCACGTTGTAGGTGTCGCCACTGGCGCCAACCTTGTGTGAATGCTCTGAAAAGCTACTCATTTGCATATCACAGCATCTTCTTACTGTCGGTTAAATTTCGCATCTGTAGCACGTCATCTTCGTGGTGTAGCAATTTTAATTGTCAGTAGTGTAAAACATACAACACGAACGTGACACGAGAAAAGAAACTATTGAGAAAATAACCGTTTAATACATTACGCAGCACGGTATCACACTTTTTCCATAGTAGCTCTCTCAAAACATTGCGTTGTACACCTCGTGCCCACCAGCTACAAACGACATAGGCTCCTGCATTTTAAACAGTTTTCTATACTAATAGCAGGTGATGTCCGACGTGTGTGCGAGTTTGAGTATTGCTTACTTTGCTCGTTGTCATACACCACAGATGCCATAAATTTTAGAGACATGCGAATTACATCGCCTACTTCTTTTCGAGCAGTGTTGAGTAAATGACTATAGTATGCCCTGCAATGTTGCAACTGTCACTGGAATTTTAAATATATATTGACATAATTCCATCCACTAAGTATTCTTATTGCTAATGAAAGCAAAACTGATAGTCTTACTCTGCATGAGTTCTATATTTAAATGTTTTTTCAATTCTTGGCTCATAAAGATATTACGCAAGCCTCTCATCGTTTAATGCTTTCGCATATTATCCACGAACGGAAAAAACGAAATATTGACCATCTTTACGCTCCAATAAATGTGTCAGACAACCTACTACTTGGCTGTTATTCAGTTTATAATATTATGCTGCTTGGATTCCCCATTGATTTTTCTCGTCAACTCTAATGTCATGACGTTAAGACTCGTCTTAGGTGCCCTGATAGTCATGTCATGTTTTTTTATAGCACCAATAACGCGATGGGCAAGTTCCTTCGAGTGAAATGTAGACTTCGTATGTATCATTTCAGCTACATCTACATGGATGCTTTGCAAATCACACTTCAGTGCCTCGCAGAGGGTTCTTCGAACGACCTTCACTTTAATTCTCTATTATTCCACTCTCGAACAACGCGCGGAAGAAATTAATACCTGAATATTTCCCTGCGAGCTCTGATTTTCTTTATTTTATTACGATGATCGTTTCTCCCTGTGGAGGTCGGCGTCAACAAAATATTTTCGCATTCGGAGAAGAAAGTTGGTGTTTGAAATATCGTGAGAAGATCCCGTCGTAACGAGAAGCGCCTTTGTTTTAATGATGACCACGCCACATCCTGTATCATGTCCGTGACTTTCTATCCCCTAATTCCCGCTAAGGAGCCCACACGGCGCAGCGCTACTCCAAAAAGAGAACGGACAAACGTAGTGTAGGCAATTTCTTTAGTAGGTCTGCTGCGTCTTCTAAGTGTTCCGCCAATAAAACGCAGTCTTTGTTTCACCTTCCCCACAACATTTTCTATGTGTACTTCCCAATTAAAGTTGATTGTAATGACCTCACACTTTTCATTATTTAGGGTCAACTGCTAATTTTCGCGGCATATAGACCTCTTTTCTAAGTCTTTTTGCAATTTTTTTCGTCCGCTGATGACTTAACTAGACGATAAAAGAAAGCATCATCTGCAAACAACCATAGACTGCTGCTCAGAGAGTCTCCTACATCGTTTATATACGAGGCCTGTTCAGAAAGTAAGCTCCGATTGATTGCCAAATTGAAACCACAGTGAACATCAGAAATGTTTTACTTGTAACAGTTAGCTACACCTTTCAGCTACTTCTCTACGTAGTCGCCGTTCTGACTTAGACTTTTGTCATAGCGTTGTACCAACTTTTCAATAGCCTCATCATACAAGGCAGCCGGCAGTGCTTTCCGCCAATTCTCCACGCTGGCCTACACCTCGTTGTCTGTGTCAAAATGTTGTCTTCAAAGACAGCGGTTCATGTGACCAGAGATGAAACTCAGGGGGAGACAATTGCGGACTGTATTGTGGGTAATCCAACATTTCCATTTGAAAACGATGCAGGAGCATCTTCATTGCCCCTGCAGAATGCGGCTGAGAATTGTCGTGAAGACGAAACAGCACGACAGTTATGTAATGTTAGCTGCATAGCTTCAGGCGAAATTTCTCACCAGGCCCTCGTACTTGGCGGCAGACACTATTTTCTAGACATCTTTACGCACTCACTGCGAGCTCAGAAATGAGAAGAGCGACGTGATGCTAACTGGGGTTATACTAGAGACACTACCCAACACATCTGTGCAAAGCTTTATCGGATTTTCATAGTCGTTTCCATTTCGCGACCGATCGGAGCTTACTTTCTGAACGCCCCTCGTAGATTGTGAACAGCAGAGACCCTATAACATTACCATGGGGAACGCCAGAAATCAATGTTGTGTTTCACAAGATCGATGCTTTCTAAATCTGTGTAGACTATGTGTCAATAGACCGTTCTCTTCGAGGTAATTCATAATGCTCGAACACAGTATATGTTCCAAAATCCAGCTGCATATCGACTTTAATGATATGGCATGTATTTTAGTGGACAACCACTATTGCTTTTTTGAATACTGGTGTGACCTGTGCAACTTTCCAGTCTTTGGGTACGTATCTTTAGTCGATCGAACCGTTGTGTATTATTCTTAGGTACGAAACTATTGCATTAGCTTACTCTGGAAAGAACCTAATAGTTATACAGTCAGGAGCGGAAGACGGATATTTACTTCTAAGTTACTCATCTCGACAGCTGTTCTTGAATCGAATTCTGGGATATTTACTTCGTCTTCTTTGGTGACTCTGCTTCAACAGCACTGTCATCGATAGTATTTCCATTGCTATTGCGCAGGGAAGGCATTGATTGTGTCATTCCGCTAGCATACGTTACGTACGACCAGACACTCTTTAGATTTTTTGCCAGGTTTCTAGACAAAGTTTCTTTGTGGAAACTATTGTGAGTATCTCGCATTGAAGTCCGCGCTTTATTTCGAGCTTCTGTAAAAGACTGTCAATCTTGGGCATTCTGCGTTCGTTTGGATGTGACATGTTTTTAGCTATTTCTGCAACAGCATTCTGACCTGTTTTGTGTACCAAGGGGCATCAGGTCGGTCGTTAGTTAATTTATTTGGTATAAATCGCTCAACTGCTGTCGATACTATTTCTTTGAATTTAAGCTATATCTGGTCTACGCTTATATTGTTAATTTGGAGGGATTGGAGATTGTCTCTCAGGAAGGTGTCAAACGAATTTTTTTCTCCTTCTTTGAATAGATATATTTTTCGTTTATTTTCGGAGGATTTACGAGTTACGGTATTTAGTCTCGTTACGACAATCCCTATATCTGTTTTTGATTCTCGTTCTTAGATCAGGATTATTTGTTGCTGAGAGGTTAAGTGTAGTTTCACAACTGTTTAGTATTCGAGTGGGCTCATGAACTAACTGCTCGGAATAATTTTCAGAGAACACGTTTAGCACAATGTCGGATGATGTTTCATGCGTATCTCCGTATTTAAAGATGTACTTTCGTCAACATATTGAGGGCAAATTGTAGTTACTACCAACTATAACTGTGTGAGTCGGGTACATGTTTGAAATAAACTCAAATTTTCTCTGAACCTTCAAGCAATTGTTGGATCCAGTTATTAGTTTATTCGGATACCTACGAATGACCTCTACCAATACTAAATCACAGGGACTATCTACTTCAGTATCATTAAGAGATAAACTACTTTTAACAGTAACAAACACTTCAGCGCCAACTGTATTTAGCCTATCCTTTCTGAACACCGTTAGGCCACGCACAAATTTCGCCTGAACTTACATCTGGCTTTAGCCAGCTATCAGTGGCTATAACGATTTGAACATCAGTGCTTTCTATTAGCACCTGGAGCGCTACTGGTACTTTCCAAACACAGCTTCGACAATTTACAGCAGTTATACCAATGGATCCTACATTTACGTTCTTCCTGTGTTCGACCTGCACCCTTGAATACTGAAGCCCCGTCTGTGTTTCCCCGAGGCCTCTAACCTAAAAAACCGCCCAGTCAATGTCACGTAGCCCCTGCTACCCATGTAGCCGCCTCCTGCGTGTAATGGACTCCTGAACTATTTAGCGGAACCCAAAATCTCCCCATCCTTTGGCGCAAGTCGGGGAACCTGCAGCCTACACGGTCGCAGAACCATCTGAGCCGATGATTCAGACCCTCCACTCGGCTCTGTACCAGAGATCTGCAATCAGCCCTGTCGACTATGCTGCAGGTGGTGAGCTCAGCTTTCATCTGCCAAGCGAGATTCTGCATTTACCAATTCTGATAGCTATTCAAACCATAGAGAATCTCTTCCAACCCAAAGCGACACACGTCATTGGTACCAAGATGAGCCACGACTTGCAGCTGACTGCACCCTGTGCTCTTCATGGTCTCTGGAAGGACCCATTCCAGGTCTGGAATGACTCCACCTGGTATGCGCACGGAGCGCACACTGGCTTTCTTCAACTTGAACTTGGTGCGGGGAGTGGCAACTGACCCTTAACATAGACAAATGTAATGTATTGCGAATACATAGAAAGAAGGATCCTTTACTGTATGATTATATGATAGCGGAACAATCACTGGTAGCAGTTACTTTTGTAAAATATCTGGGAGTATGCGTGCGGAACGATTTGAAGTGGAATGATCATATAAAATTAATTGTTGGTAAGGCGGGTGCCACGTTGAGATTCATTGGGAGAGTCCTTAGAAAATGTAGTCCATCAACAAAGGAGGTGGCTTACAAAACACTCGTTCGACCTATACTTTAGTATTGCTCATTAGTGTGGGATCCGTACCAGGTCGGGTTGACGAAGGAGATAGAGAAGATCCAAAGAAGAGCGGCACGTTTCGTCACAGGGTTACTTGGTAAGCATGATAGCGTTACGGAGATGTTTAGCAAACTCAAGTGGCAGACTCTGCAAGAGAGGCGCTCTGCATCGCGGTGTAGCTTGCTGTCCAGGTTTCGAGAGGGTGCGTTTCTGGATGAGATATCGAATATATTGCTTCCCCCTACTTATACCTCCAGAGGAGATCACGAATGTAAAATTAGAGAGATTCGAGCGCGCACGGAGGCTTTCCGGCAGTCGTTCTTCCCGCGAACCATACGCGACTGGAACAGGAAAGGTAGGTATTGACAGTGGCACGTAAAGTGCCCTCCGCCACACACCGTTGGGTGGCTTGCCGAGTATAAATGTAGATGTAGATGTAGGGGGGTTACTGCTCATGAAATTAATCGCAAATACCTGTTACAATAATAATCGGGAGGGTAATATGCAGAACCCAAATGTCACCCATTCCTGAAGTTCGAATAGCTACACACATACTACACAGATATTATACAACACACCCTAATTTGTTCGTTTCTGTTTTCCACATTAATGTCCCTTTCCTAAACACTACATTCCGTTACTTTTGTTCAATATAAAAATAACTGTCGAGTTTTGCTTGTGTATACCAGTATTACATGGAAAAATTGTTGCTGTATTTCCTTTTATTCTGATGTGAGAAAAGTCACGGGATACCTTCTAATATCGTGTCGGATCTTCTTTTGTCCGGCGTAGTGCAGCATCTCGACGTGGCATCGACTCAGAGAGTCGTTGGAAGTCCCCTGCAGAAATACTGAGCGATGCTACCTCTATAGCCGTCCATAATTGCAAAAGCGTTCACCGTGCAGGATTTTGTGCAGGAACTGACCTCTCGATTATATACCATAAATGTTCGAAGGGGTTTATGTCGTACGATCAGGGTGGAGAAATCATTTGCGCGCATTGTCCAGAATGTTCTTCAAACCAATCGCGAGCAATTGTGGCCCGGTGACATGGCGCATTTTCATCCTTAAAAATTCAAAAAATTGGTTCAAATGGCTCTGAGCACTATGGGACTTAACTGCTGAGGTCATCACTCCCCTAGAACTTACAACTACTTAAACCTAACTAACCTAAGGACATCACACACATCCATGTCCGAGGCAGGATACGAACCTGCGACCGTAGCGGTCGCGCGGTTCCAGACTGTAGCGCCTAGAACCGCTCGGCCACTCTGGCCGGCCTTAAAAATTCCATTGTTGTTTGGGAACATGAAGTCCAATAGGCCTGTCCTTGTGAAACAAAATAGACAACACACTTAACACTTCAAGCTTTATTAATCTGTCCCTGTAAGACAGATTACACACTGATTCGACGTTTGTCGATGTGTTCCTGACGCAACGTAGTTTCTGTCAGCAATCCAGCACGAGAGAAGGAAGTAAGATTTCTAATCACGGTTCAGTGTAGAGTTGGTTTCGCGTAATTGTCTGCTGAGTCTGCAAGATTCACCTCAACACAAACTTTCTTCTGCCATCTTCTCGTCATGCATCAGCCTACATTCACTCAATCAGATATTTTTATCGTTTATGACCACATCCCGTCTTCATTAAAACTGTTCAAGACTAAGACTTGGTCACCACTGTTCTTGATTATTTCAGCTGTATACAAGCTTATTTTATTTGCAAATGTTCAGTCTTCGCGACAGTAACTAACGGTTACTGCTGAGTGTAGCTGCTCTTCCTAACAGCATCCCATACGAGCAAGCAGTTGCGCTTTTACCTGCAGTTACTCGTACATTAGGTACGGGGCTATGCACGGCTGCGTGAAAAGGAATAGCTCGATGTAGTCACAGGGTCGAACCGCGCACGTCTGCTTTCATGTCCCGCGGCTTATTCGCTGAAATAATAACCTGTAGCTGTTATCCTGCATCAGATAGTCCATGCATTGGCTAGAACTGCGAGTTAATAAAATACACAGAAATACATAATACAATAAATAATTTAATAACGAGGATTCTACTCTCAACATCTGTAATTGATATAGGAGAAAGAGAATTATGTTGACTAATATTTATTTAAGAAAGGACATCTCAAATAAATAGGAAGTGGTCTTAGTGTATTCAGTTAAATACAGAGAGGAAATACCCTTATCAAATGCACTAACGGTACGTTCACAGCGTTGCGAGAATGGTAGCTAAATCACCAAACTAAATAGTCATTAAAGACTCGCGAAAAGTCCATTTCGTGATTACAATACACGAAAGATTCACCAGCTCAAAACAGTTCAGTGTTCAAATTGATGATTCACAAATTAACACGCGCAACAGTAACTCATACTCAGTCTATGCGCATTTCGGTATGACAAACGGAAAAAGTTAGTCATACTCTCGAGCACTTTCAGACGTCTCGAATTATAACGTCCCTTCAGTAGTATGACAGCGGCCGTTCACTGCCCAGAATCAAACACCTCCACTATCGAATCACGCACGTTACTGCAGGCAGGGATGTCTCCCTCGAGAACTCGGTATAAAGTGTCTAGAATCGCCCCCTTGAGCTCTCCACTCGAAAGGTCCCAGTTTGTACTTAAATCCCGCAGTGTTCGGCTTCCCCGCTTTTCCATTGGCTGCAGGCCATCCACACCAAAAATACATCGTTCTATACATGATTTGACTCATCTTGAGTATTTCCCGGACTAAACTAATATATTACAACGATATTTAAATAAAGAAATGGTATAAACATTCTGACACACTTAGATAATTTACAATAATTATAAATAAAGGTTTGTCCAATATTAAACATGGCAGTATTCTTTCGCAAATGTGCTCACGTTAACTGACAACGGATTCGAATTATTATTTGAATACACTGAAGAGCCAAAGAAACTGGTACACCTCCCTAATATCGTGTAGGGCCACCGCGAGCACACACAAATGCCGCAACACGGCGTGACATGACCTCGACTAATGTCTGAAGTAGTGACGCAGGGAATTGACGCCATGAATCTTGGAGGGCTGCCTGTAAATCCGTAAGAGTATGAAGGGGTGGAGATATCTTCTGAACAGCACATCACAATGCATCCCACATATGCTGAATAATGTTCATGTCTGTAGACTCTGGTGGCCAGCGGAAGTGTTTAAACTCAGAAGAGTGTTACTGGAGCCATTCTGTAGCAATTCAGGACGCGTTGGGTGTCGCATTGTCCTGCTGGAATTGCCCAAGTCTGTCGGAATGCACAATGGACAGTAATGGATGCAGGCGATCAGACAGGCTGCTTACATACGTGTCACCTGTCAGAGTCGGATCTAGACGTATCAGAGGTCCCATATCACACCAACTGCACACGCCCCATACCATTACAGAGCCTCCTCCAGCTTGAACAGTCCCCTGCTGACGTGCAGAGTCCATGGATTCATGAGGTTGTCTCCATACCGGTACACGTCCATTCGCTTGATGCAATTTGAAACGAGACTCGTCCGGCCAAACAACATGTTTCCAGTCATAAACCGTCCAGTGTCGATGTTAAAGGGTCCAGGCGAGGTCTAAAGCTTTGTGTCTTGCAGTCATCAAGGGTAGACGAGTGGGCCTTCGGCTCCGAAAGCCCATATCGATGATGTTTCATTGAATGGTTCGCACGCTGACACTTGTTGATGGTCCAACATTGATATCTGCTGCAATTTGAGGGAGGGCTGCACGTCTGTGTTCTTGAGAGATTCTCTTCAGTCGGCTTTGGTCCCGTTCTTGCAGGATCTTTTTCTGCACACTGCGATGTCGGAGATTTGATGTTTTACCGGATTCCTGATATTCACGGTACATTCGCGAAATGGTCGTATGGGACATCATGTTAAAACTTACTTAAATCTTGATCACTAATCATTGTAGCAGCAGCAACCGATCTAACATCTGCGCCAGACTCTTGTTGCCTTATATAGGCGTTGCTGACCGCAGTTCTGTGCTCTGCCTATTTACATATCTCTGTATTTGAATACGCATGCTTATACCAGTTTTGTTTGGCACTTCAGTGTAATTATTTATGCCTTCTTAATAGAAGCGTCTTTTGGTTCTCTTTTGAATTGTGGTGCCCGCTAACACATGGGATTGAGCACTATTAAATTAGCACAGTTTTTTAATAGCACTTGGAATCGACATTTAAATAAAGTCACTGACCAATTAGTAAGTTGTTCATTAAATAAAAAATGCAAGCGTGACAAGATATGAGGTACTGATACTGTATTCATTTTCTGCTTAAACGAGGAGAATGCGATGGTGTGACAATCATTTGCCTAATGAAAAGGATATGAAAGAGATCGTAAATCAATAAATGAAATAGATACAGACGTGGAGCTTTCAGGGATGATAGCTAAGAGCGAGTCTATCATCTGAGTTATCCCATGTTAAAATCGCATGAAGCGATTAAAAGTTGTTAATTCAGAGGTTCGTTGTGTAAATGTTTATTCACTGTGAAATGTTATTTTTGTTGTGTTAAAGAATTCGGTGTTACTGATGTGTCATTAGATGCGCCTCATTTTTCTGAAATCGCCCGCCGGCCGGCGTGGTCGTGCGGTTAAAGGCGCTTCAGTCTGGAACCGCGTGACCGCTACGGTCGCAGGTTCGAATCCTGCCTCGGGCATGGATGTGTATGATATCCTTAGGTTAGTTAGGTTTAATTAGTTCTAAGTTCTAGGCGACTGATGACCTCAGAAGTTGAGTCGCATAGTGCTCAGAGCCATTTGAACCATTTTTTTGAAATCGCCCATGTACTCAGACTTGCATTTAAAACTTGACTGTAAATTATTACAGACTCTCAAAGAGCTGTAAGACACCATCTTTCACCTTGTCTCAGAGTCCACCATTGCTGGTCATTCCGCATTCTGCTAAGCGAGCGACCATTGTCCAGTTCCTTTTTTGGGGGGGATTTAACCACATCTGGTCTTCGTCCCGGAATGGCCTGGAGCGGCCGCTGCGGCCCACCCTCAACCCCTGGCCTGTTAGCGTTCAGTCGTACCTTCTTCGTTGCAATTCTCGACAGCCGAATAGCTTACCTAGATGATCATAACGTTACATCGTTCAGTAATGTTGCACATGTTGTCGTTCTTGACCGTTATTATAGTGTCCTTTCACTTGCTTGGCATTACATTGTTCCTTTTCACCTAGTCTACGTTTGCGCTAGACAAAAAATAGTGTTCATATCTGTCTACAGTTTATCGGTACTACACATAAATTGTGTCTTATGCTCGGTACCTCGTTCGCAGTTCATAGTTGTCATAATTTAATGTATGATACAAGTGAAGATGAGTTCGTTGAATTACGTGAGTAATATAAAATGAATATTTCCCGTAAACGTGATTATCAACTTGATGCAATGCAGCATGTCTGGCTCTTTTGTTGCTATGCATCAGGCAGTCAGCTGCAACAGTGCCGCCGGCCGCTGTGACCGAGCTTTTCTTGGCGCTTCAGTCTGGAACTGCGCTACTTTCGCAGGTTCGAATCCTTCCTCGGGCATGGATGTGTGTGATGTCATTAGGTTATTTAGGTTTAAGTAGTTCTAACTCTAGGGGACTGAGGACCTCAGATGTTAAGTCCCATAGTGCGTAGAGCCATATGAACCATTTTATGAAAGAGTGCCCGTGGCATACTGGAAGCAGCACCCTGGGGTGGTCCCTGCACACTCCGTGGCGACAACCAAGTGGCCCAGTGACTCATAGCCTCAGGTAAGCGACCGTTCTGCTATGCTGCTCCCCGGAATGCTAGATTTGTGTCAGCTCATAGCGGTACAGTGCGGAGTTGCGTGTCACGCGATGGCCTTGTCCCACCAGCTTGCTTCCCGCAGAATCGTGTGAAGCGGCCCGCCTCCCGAGCGGGCCCCGCACTGCTTCGCACTGGGCGTCAGGATTCGCAGGCGAAACGTCACCTCATGGTCCGGGCTGGGCTACCTTACTGGAGTGCTCCGCTCCGAGCAATGAACTGTAGGACGAACTGAGACCGTGACGTCAGTACGCGGGCCACGCTGCTCCGCACAGTATTTAGAAACTGCTCACAATAATTTTCCGGCCGCAGCGATGTCAGAGATTTGATGGTTTACCGGATTCCTGATATTCACGGTACACTCGTGAAATAGTCGTACTGGAAAATCCCACTTCATCGCTAAGTCGGAGATGATGTGTCCCATCGTTGTGTGGGCTCTAATCTCTCTGATTTTATCCTCATGGTCTCTTCGCGAGATATACGTAGGAGGGAGCAATATCCTGCTTGACTCCTCGGGGAAGGTATGTTCTCGAAACTTTAACAAAAGCCCGTACCGAGCTACTGAGCGTCTCTCCTGCAGAGTCTTCCACTGGAGTTTATCTATCATCTCGCGATTACTAAATGATACTGTAACGAAGCGCGCTGCTCTCCGTTGGATCTTCTCTATCTCTTCTATCAACCCTATCTGGTACGGATCCCACACTTCTGAGCAGTATTCAAGCAGTGGGTGAACAAGTGTACTGTAACCTACTTCCTTTGTTTTCGGATTGCATTTCCTTAGGATTCTTCCAATGAATCTCAGTCTGGCATCTGTTTTACCGACGATCAACTTTATATGAGCATTCCATTTTAAATCACTCCTAATGCGTACTCCCAGATAATTTATGGAATTAACGGCTTCCAGTTGCTGACCTGCTATATTGTAGCTAAATGATAAGGGATCTTTCTTTCTATGTATTCGCAGCACATTACACTTGTCTACATTGAGATTCAATTGCCATTCACTGCACCAATTCGCTGCAGATCTTGCTGCATATCAGTACAATTTTCCATTGTTACAAATTCTCGATGTACCACAGCATCATCCGCAAAAAGCTTCAGTGAACTTCCGATGTCATCCACAAGGTCATTTATGTATATTGTGAATAGCAACGGTCCTACGACACTCCCCTGCGGCACACCGGAAATCACTCTTACTTCGGAAGACTTCTCTCCGTTGAGAATGACATGCTGCGTTCTGTTATTTAGGAACCATTCAATCCAATCACACAATTGGTCTGATAGTCCATATACTCTTACTTTGTTCATTAAACGACTGTGGGGAACTGTATCGAACGCCTTGCGGAAGTCAAGAAACACGGCATCTACCTGGGAACCAGTGTCTATGACTTCTGAGTCTCGTGGACGAATAGCGCGAGCTGGGTTTCACACGATCGTCTTTTTCGAAACCCATGCTGATTCCTACAGAGTAGATTTCTAGACTCCAGAAAAGTCATTATACTCGAACATAATACGTGTTCCAAAATTCTACAACTGATAGACTTGTTGTCTTATATAAGCGTTGCCGACTGCAGCACTGTATTCTGCCTGTTTACGTATTTCTGTATTTGAATATGGCTCTGAGCTCTATGGGACTCAACATCTGAGGTCATCAGTCCCATAGAACTTAGAACTACTTAAACCTAACTATCCTGAGGACTTCACACACATCCATGCCCGAGGCAGGATTTGAACCTGCGACCGCAGCAGTCACGCGGTTCCGGGCTGAAGTGCCTAGAACCGCACGGCCACCACGGCCGGCTATATTTGAATATGCATGCTTATACCAGTTTCTTTGGCGCTTCAGTGTAGTTATCTAAAAGATTTTATATTAATTTTAGCATACCAAGGTTTCTGAAACTAGGTATAGTTTTTGTAGTGTCTGAAGCTGGATATGACAAAATCGATTGTAAGAAATCCTAATGTGACGTCTTACATGTATATGGATTAAGAAGAAAAAAAAGTTGTAAGTTTGGCATCATGAACACATAAGACTTTATATAACGAGATTTAGGAACCAGGTTTTAAATTCTAAGCCATTTCCAGGGACAGATGTGGACTCTCATCACAATTTATTGGGTATAAACTGTAGATTAAAACTGAAGAAACTGCAAAAAGATATGAATTTAAAGAGATGGGACCTGGATAAACTGAAAGAACCAGAGGTTGTAGATAGTTTCAGAGAGAGCATTATGGAACGGGGGAAAGATATACAGTAGAAGAAGAATAGGTAGCTTTGAGAGATGTAATAGTGAAGGCAGCAGAGGATCAAGTAGGTGAAAAGACGAGGTCTAGTAGAAATCCTTGGGTAACAGAAAAGATATTGAATTTAATAGATGAAATGAGAAAATATAAACATGCAGTAAATGAAGCAGGCGAAAAGGAATACAAACGTCTTAAAAATGAGATTGACAGGAAGTGCAAAATGGCTAAGCAGGAATGGCGAGAGGACAAATGTAAGGATGTAGAGGGTTATCTCACTAGGAGTAAGATAGATAGATACTGCCTGCAGGAAAATTAAAGAGATCTTTGAAGAAAAGAGAAACACTTGTATGAATCTCAAGAGCTCAGATGGAGAACCAGTCCTAAGCAAAAACGGGAAAGCAGAAAGATGGAAGGAGTATATAGAGGGCGATGTACTTGTGGGCAATATTATGTAAATGAAAGAGGACGTAGATGAATATGAAATGGAAGATATGATACTGCGTGAAGAATTTGTCAGAGCACTGAAAGACCTAAGTCAAAAATAGGGCCTCAGGAACAGACAACGTTAGAGCTACTGATAGCCTTGGGAGAGCCAGCCATGACAAAACTCAACCACCTGGTGAGCAAGATGTATGAGAATATAATAATTCCAATCCCAAAGAAAGCAGGTGTTGACAGTTGGGAAAATTGCCGAACTATCAGTTTAATAAGTCATGGCTGCAAAATACTAACACGAATTCTTTACAGACGAATGGAAAAACTAATAGAAGCCGAACTCGAGGAATATCAGTTTGGATTACGTAGAAATGTTAGAACACGCGAGGCAATACTGACCCTACGACTTAGCTTAGAAGATAGATTAAGGAAAGGCAAACTCACGTTTCTAGCATTAGTAGACTTGGAGAAAACCTTTGACAATATTGACTGGAATACTCTCTTTAAAATTCTGAAAGCGGTATGGGTGAAATACAGGGAGCGGAAGGCTGTTTACAATTTGTACAGAAACCAGATGTCAGTCATAAGAGTCGAGGGGCATGAAAGGGAAGCAGTAGTTGAGAAGGGAGCAAGACAGGGTTGCAGCCTATCCCGATGTTATTCAGTCTGTATATTGAGCAAGTAGTAAAGGAAACAATAGGAAAACTTGTAGCAGGAATTAAAATCCATGGAGAAGAAATAAAAACTTTGAGGTTCACCGATGACATTGTAATTCTGTCAGAGACAGCAAAGGACCTGGAAGAGCAGTTGAACGGAGTGGACAGTGTCTTTAAAGGAGGATATAAGATGAACATCAACAAAAGCAAAACGAGGTTAATGGATTGTAGTCGAATGAAGTCAGGTGATGCTGAGGAGATTAGATTAGGAAATGAGACACTTAAAGTAGTAGATGAGTTTTGCTATTAGGGGAGCAAAATACCTAAAGATGGTCGAAGTAGAGAGGATATAAAATGTAGACAGACTATGGCAAGGAAAGCGTTTCTGAATTAGAGAAATTTGGTAACATCGAGTATAGATTCAAGAGTCAGGAAGTCTTTTCCGAAAGTATTTGTGTGGAGTGTAGCCATGTATGGAAGTGAAACGTGAACGATAAATAGTTTAGAGAAGAAGAGAATAGAAGCTTTAGAAATGTTGAAGATTAGATGGGTAGATCACGTAAGTAATGAGGAGGTACTGAATAGAATTGAGGAGAAGAGGAAATTGTGGCACAACCTGACGAAAAGAAGGGACCGGTTGGTAAGACACATTCTGAGGCATCAAGGAATCTCCAATTTAGTATCAGAGGGTATCGTGGAGCGTAAAAATAGTAGAGGTAGGCCAAGAGATGAATACACTAAGCAGATTCAGAAGGATGTAGGTTGCAGTAGTAACTCAGAGATGTAGAAGCTTGCACAGGATAGAGCAGCATGTAGAGCTCCATCTAACCAATCGCTGGACTGAAGACCACAACAACAACAACAATAACAACGATCATTTTCTAACGCTGTATGCATTATGGCAGAAGATAGAGATGCTAATATGAAACATATGAAATATCGCATGGAATGTGAAACAAAGATAATGTGGCCACAATTCGATACTAAAAGTTTACCATGGTTATTGTGAAAGGAACTCGAATCGATATACGTTGAAAAATTATTTGTTTAAAGAAGTAAAGGCAAATACGTTCAGTCAGGAAAATACGTTGAGGAATTCGCTACTGGAGACAACGAACAACAGACATTTTTGGCGTTATTTGTGAACTGAGAGAGTCTGCATGAGATCTATGTCGGTATTTATCAAAAGAAATTATCTTAATTAACGACTTTGCGTCAAAACAATGACAAACATCTCTAGATACGTATTCACCTGTCTTCGTACTATAGCGTAGAACTATTATTAATTTCATTAGATGCACCTGCAGCCATCATTCAGTTATAAATTAACCGATTTTATTGCTTCGATGTACGCAGTCATACAATAGTTCGTTCCCCCTCTTTTGTAGATTTTCGTTACCTTTTTCTGAGGCTTTTTTCCTCTCATATATATTCGTATTATTTCATATGCAATCTAGGTAGTTACCAGACAGACACTATCTTCCATCCTCAACGTATTGCGGTCTTTGTGTTATTATCCACAAACAGACATATTTTGTCCAAGCAGCGTACGACGTTTTTTATTAATCTCTAGAGAAGCGCTCGTAGAAAAACTGCCATTCTGTATTTTACAACATATTGCTTCGTACTTCGATGCTATCTTTCCTCACAACGACTGCTTAATTGCCTTCCCTAGTGACACTAATCGCCTCGACCATTTTCATGCAGACAGTTTAGCTTCATTAATTTTTATAACCAGGATGGCAGCAGTTGTACAACATTGAGACGTCTTCATGCTTCTAAAATAGATACTTTGTAACACAGTTGTTCCTACACAATTAGTAGCATTCGTATTGCGATGGAGGCAAATAAATGAGACATGAATCGTTAATAAATTCTAGGATATCGTTTACAAAAGTTTGTATTTAATCTTTTTCAAAGATACTTTGTCTTATTATTTGTCAAATAAAAGTGATGGCGTAATAGCCTTTCATGTTTTTCCTACTATATAGAAGATGGGTGCGGAAATTGCAAATGGTCCGAAAAGAAAGGAAAGTAAGTCAATAAAACAGGAAATAAAACAAAAATAATGGCTGGTGAGTACAGAACCATAGAGCCTGATCCAAATCCCAAAATTTCTATTTGGTAGTGTTTAAGTCTATAGCAGATGATGATGACAACAGTGTTAACTATGTTTGTTTTGTGGAGTGTAGTGAACTTTACTATCAGGACAGAGGCCAAAGACAAACTCGCAAGAAAGGCGCCGCCAACGCCTTCTCGACCACCATTATTTAGATCGCCACCACGGACCGGAGGACCAAGTCAGTTTCAGTCAGTCATCCAGTCAGTCACCGAGTCAAGTCTTCAGTCACAACCCTGTCAGTTTCAGTTACAGACAGCGTCGTAGTCTCCGGCAGCACATAGCGACCAGAGTACTGTATATAGTGGATGTGTACTTCACCAGCATTGATGGTAACGTGGACTATTACATAAGAGCTTTTACCACATGGACTAAATTAAGATAAGTAACTTTCTGTTTTGATTAATAAAGAACAGTGTTAATACATGCATGCAGTTGTGCTATAGAAAGAGGATACCGGTAACCAAACAACATCCTTTCCTTGCTTTCCATGGTACAAGCCTACAGTAAAAACGAGACGACACAAAACGTATATTTGGATCTGACTCAGAGATTGGTCGACACCGCAGCGACTTGCAGAAAGGTATCCTTGGTAGCTGTTATTCTTCATCTTACAACCGCCTGACGACACATCACAGAAAAAGCGAAAAATCTTAGAAAGGAAATTATGCCTGAAGAAATGTATTACGTAAACGGAGGTGAATGCTATCACACTTCTTGTTTACAACCCGGTTTCCAGACGAGCTTAAAACCGGTGAAAATGCTTAAAACCGGTGAAAATATAGGAAGGGAATTGTTCAGACGTTTTATCTCCTTTGTTATTCACGAGAATGGTCTCAAAGATGACTGAGAAAGGTACTAACACTATCACTGCTCTTTGTAAATGTTCTAGACTGACTTATTCCTGTCGTGTGCTGAACATATGCAAAGAAATGCGTTTAATGTGCAGTATATGTCATCCAACTGCCCGCAACGTCATTTTGTTCTGGCTGCAGTGAAGGACTTTGTAACATTTGTAAAGCAAAGTGATCTTGTTCATAGGCTAGACAGAACATTGGAGCAGTCCATTGATACTCACTGGAACACACGGTTGACCATGCTTAAATTGGTCAAAAGGCAGTATTCAATATTGTGTAAAAAGCTCTCTGAGATTTTATAAACAAAGAGAATAAAAGGAATTGACATCAGGTTGATGGAGGAACTGATTTCTGTTCTGATCGTGTGTACAGTGTTGTGTTTTTATACACACCTCAACAAAAGTTAGAAATATGATAGGGCTTATTACAATGACTTCTTATAATACACCCATTGAGTTTGTACAATACTTTACTAACAAAATAAACATAATTTCTTTTGGTTAGTTATAAAAATCATTGCAAAGCAAAGCAGGCTCTCTCCAAAGTGTACCTCTTGAAACAAAAGGAGTGAACATCTTTATTGATGATTATTAGTCTTTAGTAGTAAATATCTCTTCCCTGCACAGATGAGTTCTTCCACTCTGCGAGGCATGCTCTGGATGAGGCCATCAAGTTTATCTTGGGGTATGAGGTCCCATTGCTCAATGGCAGCTGCATTGAAGTGCTGGAAATTGACAGGTGGATTCGGATGCTACGGAGATGCCACCTTCAACCAGCCCCATTCATGCTCAACTGCGTTAATGTCTGTGGACTGTCCTGGCAAATGCATTTAGTTGGTGTTGTACCTTTGAAGATACCAAGACACTGCTAGAGTACGGTTAGGTCTTTCATTGTCATCGACTAGGATGAAGTTGTCACCAACTTCGTGTCTGTAGGGCCTTACAACCGCTTGTAGGAACCCCTCAAGGTATTAGGAACCAGTCAAATTGCCATAGATGGAAATCTACGGATATACTAATTTGGGAGAAGAGAAATTTGTAGCACAATTTGACTAGAAGAAGGGATCGGTAGGTAGGACATATTCTGAGGCATCAAGGGATCACCAATTTAGTATTGGAGGGCAGTGTGGAGGGTAAAAATCGTAGAGGGAGACCAAGAGCTGAATACAATAAACAGATTCAGAAGGATGTAGGTTGCAGTAGGTACTGGGAGATGAAGAAGCTTGCACAGGATAGAGTAGCATGGAGAGCTGCATCAAATCAGTTTCTGGACTGAAGACCACAACAACAACAACAACTAAGCACCGACCAACATATGGACTGTAACTGGATAATGTATAAAGTGCCTAGGTTAATGAGACCTGTAGTATCGTAGACTACAATTATGATAGTATTGCAAACTTTTCTAGAGCAGTGTATTAAATTGGTATACATTAGCACGTAAATTACACTCCTGGAAATTGAAATAAGAACACCGTGAATTCATTGTCCCAGGAAGGGGAAATTTTATTGACACATTCCTGGGGTCAGATACATCACATGATCACACTGACAGAACCACAGGCACATAGACACAGGCAACAGAGCATGCACAATGTCGGCACTAGTACAGTGTATATCCACCTTTCGCAGCAATGCAGGCTGCTATTCTCCCATGGAGACGATCGTAGAGATGCTGGATGTAGTCCTGTGGAACGGCTTGCCATGCCATTTCCACCTGGCGCCTCAGTTGGACCAGCGTTCGTGCTGGACGTGCAGATCGCGTGAGACGACGCTTCATCCAGTCCCAAACATGCTCAATGGGGGACAGATCCGGAGATCTTGCTCTCCAGGGTAGTTGACTTACACCTTCTAGAGCACGTTGGGTGGCACGAGATACATGCGGACGTGCATTGTCCTGTTGGAACAGCAAGTTCCCTTGCCGGTCTAGGAATGGTAGAACGATGGGTTCGATGACGGTTTGGATGTACCGTGCACTATTCAGTGTCCCCTCGATGATCACCAGTGGTGTACGGCCAGTGTAGGAGATCGCTCCCCACACCATGATGCCGGGTGTTGGCCCTGTGTGCCTCAGTCGTATGCAGTCCTGATTGTGGCGCTCACCTGCACGGCGCCAAACACGCATACGACCATCATTGGCACCAAGGCAGAAGCGACTCTCATCGCTGAAGACGACACGTCTCCATTCGTCCCTCCATTCACGCCTGTCGCGAAACTACTGGAGGCGGGCTGCACGATGTTGGGGCGTGAGCGGAAGACGGCCTAACGGTGTGCGGGACCGTAGCCCAGCTTCATGGAGACGGCTGCGAATGGTCCTCGCCGATACCCCATGAGCAACAGTGTCCCTAATTTGCTGGGAAGTGGCGGTGCGGTCCCCTACGGCACTGCGTAGGATCCTACGGTCTTGGCGTGCATCCGTGCGTCGCTGCGGTCCGGTCCCAGGTCGACGGGCACGTGCACCTTCCGCCGACCACTGGCGACAACATCGATGTACTGTGGAGACCTCACGCCCCACGTGTTGAGCAATTCGGCGGTACGTCCACCCGGCCTCCCGCATGCCCACTATACGCCCTCGCTCAAAGTCCGTCAACTGCACATACGGTTCACGTCCACGCTGTCGCGGCATGCTACCAGTGTTAAAGACTGCGATGGAGCTCCGTATGCCACGGCAAACTGGCTGACACTGACGCGGCGGTGCACAAATGCTGCGCAGCTAGCGCCATTCGACGGCCAACACCGCGGTTCCTGGTGTGTCCGCTGTGCCGTGCGTGTGATCATTGCTTGTACAGCCCTCTCGCAGTGTCCGGAGCAAGTATGGTGGGTCTGACACACCGGTGTCAATGTGTTCTTTTTTCCATTTCCAGGAGTGTATTTCAGGAACTGTAAAGCAGGGATATTTCTGACATCTCTTCAAGGAAACCTCAGAACAGGAAACGGGAAACTTGCCTACACTGCACTTCCTGTTGCCATGGAAAATGACACGTACCTGAAACACTTAAGTAAAGAATCTAAAGACGGAGAAGCCTCTGAAATAAATCTTGCCAATCCGTCTGAAAATTTATGCAGAGGAAAAGGTACAACAAGCTAGCTACTTTCGTATGGGCACCATTTCCCCATCTGAAAATAATGTCTGAATCTCAGAGGCATGAAGTTATGGAAGAGTCACAAAAGGATGCTTACGCGTGAAGCACCGTCTACCAAACAAAACTACGTAAATTCTACCGCAGAAAAGATGGTCATCTCAGGTTTATTCTCGTCTAAAGACTAGCCAAGTATACGTGAACTGTTTGCCGGACTGTCCAGGTAGAATATAAGAGCAACTTTGGCGAAGACCTGCAATGCTGGAAAATAATTCAAATATTTTTAAGAACGGAACATTTGGTTTCGTTTTCAGTAGTACTTTTACGTTCTTCTGATTTGCCAAACGATATGTTTTGTCATCACGAATAAAAGTACTGAAGTTTGCTTTGTATGCAGATATTGACGACAGTAGACACGTATTTAAACCAGAATTATAAATTGGTCGAAAATGTGGCTCTTTTTGGAATGAAAATGGACAAATGTTTCCGACTCTCCAGAAGATCGCCAGAAAATGTTTGTATGTACAGTGAGCCAACTTTGCAACAGAGAGAAATTTTAGTTCTGCAGGTTTTAGTCGAAGTGCACGACAGTCACTTTTGGACCCAGACAGTGTTGATGCTCTTCTATTTCTTCGTAACAAATTCAATATCAGACAATGTGTTGTAAATAACTTTTTCACACCGAGGTTTGTTTTATGTTTTCTCTAAATCGGTTGTCGATTATTGTTACTGTTGATTTATGGCAGCCAAATAAGCGAACCTGTTTCTTTGTGAATTATTACTGCACTGTAGACATTATGTTGGCAGTTTTATCACACCCCAAGTCATCATGTTTTGAAGTTAGTGCAGTGACAATCGTTTAACATGAAAACGTTTAATTTGAATAATCCGTTGACATGAAATTGGACTGTGGAATCGACGTAATGCCATACTCAGTTTTTCTTTGGATGCAACAAAATGGTTTGACACAACAGTAATCCGCTTCTCGGGAAAACAAGATGTTCAGTACCTACTTTCTACTCTCTGATCAACACTCATAAGGTTTGTTCTTATTTTCGTTTCTTTGTTCGACCTAACAGAATAAACAATGCTGCATTTGGGCAGGTTCAGGTACCGTCAGTGTCAGCACATTTCACTGTACTAGTCAGTCAGATTTCGAACTCGGTTCTGGATGTGTGGAAATCTAATTTACGTGTATAATGGCCGAGAAATCTATACGAATACAACCCATCGTTTTACTTAAAATGCGGATATTGATAATGTAAACAAACGTATCTAATCAGATGTATTAACAACTGCATGTGTACATTTTAACAGCAAACAGCATTTCAAAAAATTACTTGTAGCAGGAGAGGCACCACAGGACATTTTAATTTCCACTGCCTAAACCTTAACAAATAAATTCATAATACTTTGTCAGCACGACCAGGAAGGATTCAGCATTCACTCTCATAGCAGTGGAAGTTCAGAAACATAACAAAATAAATTTTTTTACATGTGATGTGTCATCATTTTTTCACTTACTATTTGACTGCATTTGTTGCTGTAGGTACACTTTTCTTCATAAGTAGGTCAGAATCTTCGATGAATTTTGCGCAGTGTATAAACGATACTTACAAGTGTATGAAACATCTAGAAAAGTTAAACTACGATATTCAACTGGACAACGATCGACTAATACAACCCACCTCTTCTTATTGAAAGAAAGTACATCGTTTAGCTATGCAACAGCAACTTACTGATAGTTTAATTTCATTAGTTCAATGATTATTAAGGTTGCAATGGGAATTCTTTCTGCACTGCGCTGACTGTCAAGGAAAAGACGAAGAAATTTAACTGAAAGTAAAAGTTGAGATCTCTAAATTAGGAGATCACAAGTAACCGAAATCATGGCAGGCTTCGACAGTTTTCTATATGAGTTTGAGAAGGGGTTGTCTGTGTGGTCATATGGGTGCATGCGTGGATAGTAGATAGAATTAATCTTGTCGGTGCCAGGGAGAGTGGTACGAGAGAGCGAATGAATATTTCGGAAACTCCTTACGATCACGCTATCTTTTCTGAGTCAATGCTTGTTAGAAAACAGAAAGGTTGGGCCAAATAGTTACTAAACAATCAAGTACACTGACCATGAAATAAAATAACTAGCACAACGGATAACGCTAAAGGGAAACAAGCAACCAAAGAAAATAACGTATTGCGAATGACTACACTTCTGTCCGACATGCATATTTTCAGCATAATGTAGGAAAGTAAATATTTATTAACTCAAACATGATTCCTTCATGGGGGTAAATTTGCATAGGATTGAATTATCAGATGCGGTACAGTCATTGCAATTAACAACGTGAACAACAGGCTATTTATTAAAGGACACAGCCAAATTTTTAGTATAAAACAATACGTATCTAAGGCGCTGAGGGCACTCAGTAGCTACATGTAAATGATCTCGTAATTTATTTCGAAATTAGGATGCATGGAATGAGTATATTAGGTAGCAAGACACGTTACTGGTGGGTGTAAAATTCTTCTGGATGCATTACATGCATATTCATGCGATACAGACAAAGAAGTCTATTCATTTCTAATGAATATGCTTACAAGGCAGGTAACGGACCAGGTTGGTTTTAGCGGGAAGAGTGATCATGTAATGTCATACTGCATTATAGGAACACGAGGAGCAAAGAAGACATAAATACACAGCATAGAATAGCTTATTAATCAAAATTGCATCCTAATAAAACTTCACACGATCAAACGCATTGTCTAACATGAATATCTACGAGAGCAATCAGGGCTCATTGACTGTACAGCCACCCCCACGTGGGTGAGTGGAAGTTAGTACTCACCATTTCGGATCGTTCTTGAATCATAACCAAAATTGCACACGTAACATACGTAATACCTAGCCTTAACTTATTTAAGACGGGTACGGTTCGTTGTCCATCCAGTCGTGCCCACGTGGATGCATGACGACAAAGACCATACAAAACTTAGCAAACCTAATCAGTTAACATCACACAAAAAAATGCTTATATATTTGACGCTGTTCACACGCATGAAAACCTGAGCTGAAATAGTTATAAGTTACCTCTTCTTTATTAGAGTGGCTGCTTCCACATGACTACCTAGAGGATGAAGACACCAGGCCCATTTCACAAAGAAGAAAATGATAAAAGGTCTTACACGAAAAACTAAATAAAATGAATAATCGGAAACACATCACGATATAAAGTCAGTGTACACAAAATGTGCTGAAGGCACCATTTAATTACGCACATCCGCTTGGTTTGAAATGAACACGAAGATACCATTAAGAAGTCCGTATCACTGAATTTATGTGGAAAATCACTAAGAAGATAGTCTCAGCATTACCATAACTGAAACAGACCTGAGAAAAACGGTTAAGTAATCTTAACCATAACATACCTCGTTCTGAACTGTACCATTAAAACCATCTTAGACGACCACAGAATCCGTCTATTCCCTTACCAAGTTGGAATCCGAATGCCAAAAATGGCGGAGACTGCCTGACCGTCTCTTTGAGCCACCCAGGGGGTCTCAAAGCACTCTCTACTACACTCTCTACTACTAGCACTCTCTACTACAGATGTATTTCTGATTTCAACTTACTCATTGCCAAACATTCACCCAAGGTATCAAGTTGGCAGAAAAACTGAAGTACAAGTATGTTTGAACTACCACTGAATAAACCACACAAACAAATCATTCAAACATTACAAAACTAATAGCAACATTTTATGAAAGAGGAAAAGAAGGATGTTTACCAGAAAATAAAGTAACTCAGCTGTATCCATTCCGAAGATCCTCGGAACTTTTACAGATTACAAACATAGCCAATGCGTCATTGATACTAAAAACACAATGTACCATGAGTGACAGTAACGGGACAGTACCAATGCTGAGCCATCAACTTACCCCTGTGGATGTCAGAATGAGCTGTACCAGGTGATCCTACCGATAATAAGCTTGCTCCACCATGAAAGACATGAATTTAATTACATGCGCCTCCCGATGCATATATTAATAAATTTAGTTTATTAATGCGGCTGGCATACATGAAATATGGGTGCAGTAGTAACTCACAAGATGATAAGATAGGGAGTTTCATCGAACTGCTGAATGAAGCAATGGTCACAAGAAAACCCTATTCACCATAATTTGCTGCAGACTTCAAGTTATACACAAATACACTCCATGTACTTACTGCCACCTGATTTGTGACTGCTGCACTGGCTCACCAAACTTAACGCTACCGGTGCCTGCGAGTGGCAACTGTGGATTTTGAAAATTCAGAATCATTTGGTCTGCCTTAGAGCATGGAATCGAAGTCCCTGTCTTGGCTGAAGCGCCCTCTGATGAGTCTCGTGAAAGCATTCTGCCACAAAGTAAAACGCCTTTGTTTTAATTATGTCCACCCCGAATCCCGTATTATTTCAGTGACTCTCTCCCCTATTTCAAGATAATATAAAACGTGCTGCCCTTCTTCGAACTTTCTCGATGTACTCCGTCAATCTTATGTGGTACGTATCCCACACCGCGCAGCAGTATTCTAAAAGAGGAAGGACCAGCAGTCTCTTTAGTTGGACTGTTACATTTTCTAAGTGTCCTCCCAATAAAACGCAATCTTTGGTTAGCCTGCCCCACAACATTTTCCATGTGTTCCTTCCAATTTAAGTTGCTCGTAATTGTATTTCCTAGATATTTAGTTGAATTTACTGCCTTCAGATTTGACTGATTTATCGTGTATCCGAAATTTTACGGATTCCTTGTAGCACCCATGTGGATGACCTCAAATTTTTCGTTATTTAGGTTCAATTGCCAATTTTTGCACCATACAGATATCTTTTCTAAATCGTTTTACAATTTGTTTTGATCTTCTGATAATGTTACTAGTCGATAAACGACATCATCGTCTGCAAACAACCTAAGACGGCTAGATCGTTTATACAGATAAGGAAGAGTAAAGGACCTATGACACTACCTTGGGGAAAGTCAGAAATCAGATTTCCATACCAAATTCTTCTCCTAAAAATCTGTTTAACTGCGGTTGGGAGTCTTATGAAGTACATGTTTGGCAGAGGGTACACAAGCAGAGGGAAATAGCCAGTGTCCGGGCATTAGATGGGCCGCAGGCCTTTTCAAGTAACTAACGCCGCCAAGGGGATGAGAAGAGCAAGTAGAAAGTCGAAACAGTGTCTTGTGTGTGGGCTAAGTTGCATCACAGAGGCACCGAATATGTTGTGTTCAAAACGATGGGAAGCCTACGTATCGTGTTTTAATGCGAGCGGTCCGCTGGCGGTTGAGAGGGACATCACGAGCAGACAATGAGACAGCGACGCCCTAGGAAGTCACTGTAATGCTAGGCCCGAAGCAATATAAAGAGAGAAATCTCGGAAGCGGAATAGGACGGGAGACCATTCAGAGATTTTGTGCTTAACTACATAGGACCCACAGTCGTCAGACTGGCGCCAAAGTATTTGCCTTGTTATTGACTCTGCTACGAAATAATAGTGGCTAATACCATTGGGCAAGAGAAATCGCTGAGTGTACATGCAGGAGACCAGATTGGCTAATAACGCGAGATAGGACAGATGCTGGGAGTCAGGAGCTGCTTTTTTCTGAACTCCAACACTAAAAACTCATACTACTAGTTAATTGTGTATAAAATGAGTATGAATAGGAAATTTTTGCAGAATTAGAATGGACTGGATCGGTTGGCACCCGGAAAGGTAACAGTCATTGGTGCTCAAAATCATGTGCAAGTAAAAATTCTGCTTCTTTCTGGATCAGCTCTGTGGAACTTACATCCATCCGTTATTAACTGCTCCGAAATCGAAAATATTTTGTTGATGCCGACCTACATAAGGAGAAACGATCATCATAATAAAATAAGGGAAATCAGAACTCGCACAGAAGGAAATAGGTGTTCGTTTTTTCCGCTCGCTGTGCGAGATTGGAAAAATAAAGAATTGACGTGCCGAGTGGCCACGCGGTTTGAGGAGCCAAGTCAAGGACTGCTCGGCCCCCTCCGGCCTGAGTCCTCCCTCGGGCATGGGTGAGTGTGGTGTTCTTAGCACAAGCTAGTTAAGTAATGTGTAAGTCTAGGGACTGATGACCACAGCAGTTTGGTCCCTTAAGAATTCACACACATTAGAACATTTGAATAAAGAATTATTGTGAAGCTGGTTTGATGAACCCTCTGCCAGGAACTTAATGCGATTTGAAGAGTATCCATGTTGATGTAGATGTAGAAATCTACTAACTGGACGTGGCGATCACTGACATTAATTTTAATCAAACTTGTATTCTCATTTCTAGATTAGGGTTAATTTAGATTGGCTGGAAGTGTTAATTTATTGGAATTTAATTAAGGAACGTGGCAATTTTACCCAAAACTGCAAAAACAGGCTACAAAAACAAAGGTGCACGGCTCAATCCCCAGTCAGTTCTAAAATTTTTTCTTACACTTATCCTTCCTCCCGCGATTGAAATGAATTGTATATGTGAAAAACGCCAAGTTGCACCATTACTGGGAGTCCACGCTAAACTTAAGGTCTCACTGTAACACGACGGGTAAGTCAACTGCAAGTTCGGAGAAAAGGCGATATAAGAATGACGAGTAAATAAGTGCTTTGTTCAAAAGAAGCTTAAAGTTCAGTGGAGATTTACCTGTGTAGTATAGTTATCGTATAATAGACCAAAGAGCTACTGTGGTAACTACTAAAATAGTTAGCTAGTCCAGCCTAAGTTGACCGAGCGAGGTGGCGCAGTGGTTAGCACACTGGACTCGCATTCGGGTGTACGACGGTTCAATCCCGCGTCCGGCAATCCTGATTTAGGTTTTCCGTGATTTCCCTAAATCACTCCAGGCAAATGCTGGGATGGTTCCTTTGAAAGGGCACGGCCGACTTCCTTCCCCGCCCTTCCCTGATCCGACGAGACCGATGGCCTTGCAGTTTGGTCTCTTCCCCCAAACAACCCAACCCAGCCTAAGTTGAATTCCATACTCTATAGCAGTATTCAAGTATTGCTTTGAAAACAAACTGTTTTGTAGTAATTTGCCAGGGCTCTTACAAATAAATGGAATTCAGCAATTAGATCTACTTAGAGTGGAACTATGTCATTATCCAGTTTCATATGCTCACACATTGATACCTCAAGGTGTTTATATTACGTGAGAAATTTCAGTTGTGGCTCATTAATGCTGCAGTAAAATGGTTATATATTTATACGTTTCCTTTAATAACTGAGTACACGGTTGTCTTTTTCATTCACACTTCACTCGATCACATTGAATGGACTTACAACAGTTTAACGTTTCGAATCTTAAGAGTCTCATGAAAACTTAAAATACAGAAAAGATGAAATGAAAAATTACTATTATGTATAAAAATTAGAAACCGCAAACTAAAGAAATTTAAGAATTATTTATAACGTTGTTAATGTATAACGAATATAATAATATTTTTTACTATAAATTGTGTTTGAATATAATTTAAAAAATTATTATGTTCGATTCTTAAACATAAATAAATTTTTTAAACTGAAATTTCTAAACATCCAAGCCAAACATTTATTTGCTCTTTACAAACACTGCTCCATTTCTAACTGGAACGCATGAGCTGGTGCGACAGTTGATGTGTAGTGAGCAACAGGAGCACTAGCTGATTGGTGTGGAACTTTTGTACCAAGATACTGAGTAATTTTGTATTCACAGTGTCTTACAGCCTTCATGAAACTGATGAGTGACACACACATACATAAAATGCGATGTATTTGCAAATTCAAGCGGTTCGCCAGAGACTGTATCGCCAAACTTGTTTCTCTGTTTGTTTCCTAAAACTAAACAAGAGGTCGATATAAAAATTGAACATAAGCCGGTAGTAAGGTAATAAGCAGTCTCTTGCAATGTAATCGACATTATGAGAGCAACTGACACTAATTGTATCTAGCTGGCCGCTTGAATTTGCGTGTGCGAAGGCCAATTTGGATAACTTAAGTGCTAATTGACTCAGAAACAGCGTAACATATCGAACTTTTTTCTTAACAATTATTCCTCAGCGCGGCTTACACTGCAAAGGGCATTAAAAGCCTTTCAGACTGTTTGTGACGTTCCTGTGTATATGTTGGGGGTATAAGTGCAGATATTTTGATCATTTCTACTTTAATATGTACTCAATTCAGTGTTTTACTTGTTTTTTCTCTACGTCTAACAGTGCTCCTGCAAACACATCAAACACTACCTAATGTTTTCTGCATGTTGGTAACTGGATCACTAAGTGGTCTACATCTGTCAGTATAAACTAACCGTTTTGCGTACACGTGTCCACACTTCAACATCTGACCTGCTGCCCAGGGGAAAATAAGCATTAACAGCTTGCTCTTGCCTCATGTACTTGAAAGTGCTAGCCAACCTATTCGTATTAATTACAAGAATCAGTCTGCAAATGAAGTAAATACGCACATAATGCTGTTCAGGACACTGTCCTCAGTCACCAATAAAAATATCTGCACTTATACTCCTAACTCTCTCTCTCTCTCTCATATATATATATATATATATATATATATATATATATATACCACCCCTGTTCCCAGAACTCAAGAAGATAGACGTTGACTGTGGACATTGTATCACAGATACAGTCCCTCTGACTGTTCAGAGATGTCACTAAACCCGCCTAAAGATGTAAACAACCATACATGAGCAGCGCCTATTAGGCGGAGGGAGTCCAACAGCCGATCGGTTCCAGTCATTCCACCAGGGAGGAGGTACACGCCTCATGTTGTCTGTAGTTCAACCACGCCTAGACGGTCAATACCGCAGTTCGATCGCGTCCGCATTGTTACTTTGTGCCAGGAAGGGCTCTCAACAAGAGAAGTGTCAAGTCGTATCGGAGTGAACCAAAGCGATGTTGTTCAGACATGGAGGAGATACAAAGAGACAGGAACTGTCGATGACGTGCCCCGCTCAGGCCGGCCAAGGGCTACTACTGCAATGGATGACTGCTACCTACGGATTATGGCTCGGAGGAATCCTGACAGCAACGCCACCACGTTGAATAATACTTTTCGTGCAGACACAGGACGTCGTGTTACGACTCAAACAGTGCGCAATAGGCTGCATGATGCGTAACTTATCTCCCGACGTCCATGGCGAGGTCCATCTTTGCAACCACGAAACCATGCAACACGGTACAGATGGGCCCAACAACATGCCGAATGGACCGCTCAGGATTGGCATCATGTTCTCTTCACCGTTGAGTGTTGCATATTCCTTCAACCATACAATCGTCGGAGACGTGTTTGGAGGCAACCCGGTCAGGTTGAACGCCTTAGACACACTGTCTGGCGAGTGAAGCAAGGTGGAGGTTCCCTGGTAGTTTGGGGTGGCATTATGTTGGGCCGACATACGCCGCTGGTGCTCATGGAAGGCGCCGTAACCGCTGTACGATATGTGAATGCCATCCTTCGACCAATAGTGCAACCATATCGGCAGTGTATTGGCGAGGCATGCGCCTTCATGGACGATAATTCGCACCCCCATCGTGCACGTCTTGTGAATGACTTCCTTCAGGATACCGACATCGCTTGACTAGAGTGGCCAGCATGTTCTCCAGACCTGAACCCTATCGAACACGCCTGGGATAGAGTGAAACGGGTTGTTTATGGACGACGACGAATAGAGCCATGCGTCAGTGCAAGAGAACGTGCTACTAGGTATTAGAGGTACCGGTGTGTGCAGCAATCTGGACCCCAACCTCTGAAGGGCTCGCTATATGGTGGTACAACATGGTATGTGTGGTTGTCATGAGCAATAAAAAGGGCGGACATGATGTTTATGTTGATCTCTATTCACACACACACACACACACACACACACACATACACACACACACACACACACACACACATACACACACACACACACACATATATATATGTGTGTGTGTGTGTGTGTGTGTGTGTGATTATAATGGATTAAAAACAGACTCACAAAAAAATGTTTTTAACATTGGTAATGCAAGCTAAGTAAAGACAAACTGGACAAAAGAAGTCGAAATTGAGGACAAAAAACAGTTCAGAATTAAAATCAAAAACATAAATTTGAATCAGTTTCAACGAAAGGAACAGCAGAGAAGAAATGAGCGGATGATAGGAAGAAAAAACACAGTGAATTAGTGAAGAGATTTTGGAAGAAAAGGAAGTGAAGCTGTGGTTGGCTCAAGTTCACACACTTTACTAAAAGGAAAAAGACAAGAATAATAATAAGAAGAATAAGAATAATAAATTTGCGGACTAGTAATTACAGCTATTACAAGCCATTTTTATGATGGTTAATACCTCCAAGTACATGTGGCAAGGACATGTCATTAATGGTTATTTTCTTATTTTCTCCTGGACAGCAGGTCACGTGTTGTGTAATAAATTAAGTGATGTGTTTGTGGGAAGACTGTCCAACACAGAGAAAAACAACCAACACACTGATGAGAGTGCATGTTAAAATACTAAACATAAAAATATCTGCAATTGTACTTCAGCTCAGATATCTCTGGATCATTTATACATATTGAGAAACGACTTTCACAGGTATGAATGTAAGTCAGGGACTCTTGAAAGGAAGTGCTGTTAGATATTCTAAAACGTAAGCAAATATTATTTTGAACACAAACTTACGTTTTTTTAATGAACGCTCTTTATTATTACTTACGCCATCAATAACATGAAAAATCACAAAAATAATGACGTTGGTTGCATCACAGTACATCAGTTTCATCCTGAGAAATTGTAAAGCAAAGCGGACGCTTGAAATAAACGAAATAGGTCGCTATTGCACATCCAGAGATGCATGAACCCTACGTTGGTTGTTATCACGATGCTTTTGGTGTACATAACTTACTTTCACTGTTATCATGATGGCCGAGAGTAATAACAGGGTTTTCTGCCACAGACATTAATATGTACATAACGGTTTCCCTCTTGTATGTTTTATTATCTACATACACACTACGGAACTAAACATAGCAGAAATCATGACTTCCTTTGGATGCATTCAACAAAACACAGTAGAAAAACCCCAAATTCCCCCCTCCAACCAGTCCCGCCCCCTATTAGCTGCCCCGTTGGCATTTTCTACTTATGTTTCTGATTTGTGCGTGGATTATTTTATACCAATGCTTCATGTATGAGACAACTTTGAAGGATGACAGCTCTTCCATTGTAAATGTGTGATTTGCTGGGATAACTGGTTACTGCTCTCGAGACTAATTAGTATAAGTAAATAAAATTTAATTCAGAGTAATGGGATGATTTTAGATTTGTTTTCGTACACTGTTGTCTGCGATACAGCATTTTACAGGGAAGTCATATAGTTAACGAATTACCAGTGCAGAGTTGGCGGTGCCCGGTAATCGGATTGTGAGGATTATTTTAAGTTAATAACGCTTTAAGAATTTAATGCTGCAGTATTCTAGGTAACTATTGCGGTTGTATACGTTAGGGTGTACTTTTCCTTCCTATTATCATTCCTCATGACTACCTAGGGCAATACCCCTCCTTAGTGACACGTGGTGAAAAAAAAAAGAAGGATCCGACTTACGGTGAAAAATGTGTTGATTAATACATTGTAAGCCATTAAGAGCTTAATGTTTCTTAATGTTGTTAGTGGTTTTTACCGTGATTTCATTTTAAAATACAACTTCGTTACGAAAAGGATGAAACGTTGGTTTCGTTATTCAATTTCGCTTTTAGACTATTTGTGACTTATGATATTCATGTAAAATTTGACAAAATTTCATTAAAAGAAAGATAAATTTGGTTTTATTATAAGTTTTTGCTTTAGACCATTTGTTTGGTCTGGCATGTGCTTGTTTGTAGACGATTGCTGATGTAGTGCTTCTGTTTGACGAGTGTGGCGCTATGTGTGTTCCCTTGTCTACAAATTGACTTCCTGTTTCGATTTAAGAAACTCTGTATAAAGAAACGATATATAATTTCTTAGGTGTGTGACGTACACACTGCTGTAGCCATTATTTTGTTGTATTGTTGATGATTATGGTATGCAGTAAAGACTCCCCTAAACGTCCGACAGCTGCGCCCCTTGCAGGAAAATTTCCTCAGGCTCACTGAAGTTAGGCTGTCAGTTTCTGTTTGTATCTAGCTTCACGATCACTTACACATACTTCTTTGGATAACGAGTGTCGTGATTTTGCTATGTGGAGTAATATTTATTCTGATTGGATGGTACATATTTTGATACGTTAGAAAGGGATATTTTGCAACTTTGTTTGTTGTATTGAAATTATTTTTTTGTATTTGACAGTAATTTTACATTTCATCTTTTCTGTAATTTTAGTTGTGATGGTGACCCATAAGAGTCAAAACAGCAAAACTCTTGTAAGTCCACTCAGTGACATGAAGAGAATTCTTAATAAAATAAAAAGTATTTTTGAAAATAGATCCCATGCAGCAATTTGCCAACGTTGAATTTTATTTGTATTCTCCTACTTTAGTAGCTACTCGTCTGTCTCTGCAGCAGTTTGGTATTTTGTCTAGATGTATCGATATTGCTGCAGTTGTTGTGAAAAGACAATGTCTCAGACAGAACCACTCGATCTTGGAAATGTCTACAATGGCTATATTTTATTCACAAAATCTTTGAGGTGTGAGATTAGCAGTAGTTACGCTATTAAAATTTTCAGTGGAACTAGGGTCAAATCGTTTTTGTTGTTGATTGTTTAAGATTATATGCATATACCATACCCAGTCACAATATTTGATGACCTTTAATCTGTTAACATTAATTTATTGGCGACGAATTTCGATCCACCAGTGCTGATCCTCAGGCATCAAGGAACAAAAATGTGTTTTATATTCCATGATGCGTGCAGATGAGCAACGTTGGCTCGAAACGCATTGCAAATTAATTACTGTTATAAATTTAGTGTCCATAGACAATCACAGGAAACCACGGATATAATTATGCTGATAGCTGATTATTTTACTTTTATTATTTTAGTCATTTATATCAAAACAGAAGGACAATTAAAAGTGGAGAAGCAGAAGATCTGGATATTGGCTCACTGGGCTACAGAATCGATACAATTACAGTGAGTTGTAAAATTCAGCACCATTGGACCTACAGCCCTCATATTATACTTTCGAAAACCGTGCTAATCGTGATAAGTATTTTACTTAAGCACTAAGTTCCACAATGTCAGTGGGCAGCGTGCTGAGGGTCTACCAAGTATCCTCGTCGTGCATTTCCTTCTCAGATGAATCGTCAAAGAAATGGGAAGGTCTGATGAATGAAGTTTAATGCTCCGTCAACGACGAATCTATTAAACATGTAACACAAACTCGGATTGGACAGGAGTCGCTAAGAAAAATCGGCTGTGATCCTTCCGAAGCAACCACTCCCAATATTCAGCTTCAGTGAAATGGAATGCTGGACGGATAAAACGAACGGGCGAGAATGCGGTGTAATAGCGGAAGTGCGCAGTTAGCACACGTCCGTATTACTGGTCTGTCTCAACGTTATCGTTGGGCGTGGAGGGCGCTGGTGTCTGTTAGCATAGAAATTGCGCCGCAGCTGAAGGTGGTGCGCCACTGCAGCACTCCGTTTCGTAATGTTTTTGGCGCTGCGAAAACAGAGGCTGCTTCAGAGAAAGCTATATCTCCCATATGAATCAAGATAGAATGTTTGGGTAAGTTTTAAATTTCATGTAGAACTACGAAGTTTTTATTTTCAAAAGAACCATCTGAGTTTACATGGCTATCTCTTCTGCATTCATATACATTGTAACATATTTTACAACTAACTTTAGGACAAGAGTTCTGGTTTAACTTTCACAAATATTCAATGTGCCCTCCACTTGGTACACCACAGACATTTAAACAGTAGTCAGGGTCGTCCCATACTGCGACACGATTAGAATTACTGCATTCATTGCGGTTGCTATGCGGTGAAGCAATTAACCCAAATTTGCTTTAAGGGGAACCACATAGATGGAGCCTTTCACAAAACCCCACAAAAAGAAAAAGATCAATACTGTGATCTCCAGCGACCTTGGAGGCCAATGGAGCAACGTGATATCTAGACTCAATCTTTTTTTTTTTTAAGATACGTTCTTCGATACAGGAGAGAGCAAGTTAGTGCGTCGTCCCATCGTAAAATGAAAGTTTCGACATGTTCTTGCTATTGCGGGAAAAGCTAGATCTCCAGTATGTCCACCTACATGATTCCAGTAAACGTATTTTCAAAACAAACACAGCATATTTTTTCTTGTGGAAAGGCACAAAACACAAGAAGCTTTGGAGAGTATCTTTTGTGCCCTACTATGGTACCTAGGGGTTATTTTAAGCTTGTCGAAACAAGCTGAAACTATTGAGCAAAACGAGTGGCGCATTGTCAAAAGACAGTACATGTTGCGGATCGTGCAGACACAGTTATACTTCGGTGGGGATAACATGTACATCACAGTGTGCGATCGAAATGGCGCGGCAGCAGTAAACGTACTGCGAAGTTGAAGAACTCGGAACAATACGATTCTTGTGGGCAAAATGTCTAAATTGCACATAGATTAACACTAAAATTCTGACGCTGTGTGGAACAAACACAAAATCGCTTGCAGACTTATAAAATAATGTCAACAACTTGATAGATGCGGGCCATACTGATACGCCATGCAGTCCAGATCTTGCACCTTTCTGGCACGCTGAAAGAATATTTGGAGGGATGTTCAGACGGTGGTTCTCGAATAGCTCTGAGATCGAGGAGTGGATTTCAGTTATCAAGGAACTAAACGATTGGTAGAACGTTCCAACTGTTGTTTACATCTGGTGATTACGGTGAAAAATAGTAGTGACATGTGGCTGTAAGAAACTATAATGCCTTGTGTTGATGATGAAAAGAATCAGTGCACGGATTCTGAACTAGGGGGTTTAATTTTTCGTGTAGATATTGTCGAGAAGGTGTGCTTCCGGACATGTGGCATTCGCTAACTAGCATAACTGTTTGAATGAATTATGAAGAGCACAACGGCTATGACCCGGTAATTGAAGTGTGCTAAAATTTGACACAACGGGTAACGCGAATTTTGACGAGCATACCAGAGAATGTGACGTATCGCAAATAGCGCTAGATTCTGTCGTACTGCACATTTCTCTTCATTCTCTGCCTACTGTACGCTGATCTCTCTGAGATAGAATACAGAGGGGCGGAATGGGTAAAGTAAGGGTGACAACGAGATCGTTTATGTAATCAATAGGGTTCCTTTTATCACGAATGACGAACACTCATTCATCTAACGCCAAATAATTGTAACAATAACTTTTTGAAATACACTCAGTACGCTATGTCCGTGGTGCAGAAAGGTTTATTTAGTCATAACTGATTACTCAATGATAAATCACTTGGATACAAGCTTCATTTGCAATTTACACTCTCTTGAGTTGGAGACATCATAAGCGCTGTTGGTGGGGAAAATAACGTAAATCAGACTCTCATTCACGCAGTTGAAAATATTGGATAATGGTTTATTTCACTTTCTAATGTTACTGAGATAAATGAAGAGTGAATGCAGTAAATGATGGATAAAGCTACAGCATAGAAAGACAGTTGCAAACATTTCTTAAATAATCAAAAAATAGTCACCAGAGAATAAGTGGAATTCATATGCAGGGTGATTCAGCTGCCCCTACCGCTGGATTTCTTGCAGTCCGCAACGCCGTCAGTTACCATGCACAAGATTTTCTCAATCTCTAGCTTGCTAGTTGGAAACTATTAGTCTCGTGCCAAAATTAACAGGCCCTTTTTGTAGGAAATTTAACATAGTTAAATTTTGTAGTGGAATGTGTTTTCAGTGGCGTCTACAGTTTTCCAGTTATTCAAGAAAAAGGTGTCGGAAGGTTTTTTGCACGTTTTCTTGAGTAATTCGAAAACTGCAGCCTCTAGCGAAAATGCGTCCCAGTACAAAATTTAACTACATTAAATTTCCTACAGAAAGGTCCCATTCATTTTTTCTGGCGGACTAACAGTTCGTGCGCAGCCAGCGAGAGAATTTGAATATCTTCCACACAGTATTTGAAAGAGTTGCTGGTTGCATGATACTTAGCGGCAGGAGCAGTTGAATCACCCTGTATTAGGGGCAGCCAAATGAAAACGAGACAGACTGAAAGATGTAAGTAGACTGCTTACTATTTCAAAAGCAATTGCCGTATCAGTTAATACATTTATCCCACTGTGAGACAAGGCAGTCAGTGCCTTCATGGAAAAATGATGTTGTCTATGGGTCCATGATTATACCCAGACATGCACCTCTTTGTTCAAAAATCGACGACCTCTATACAGCCCCTATGTTTCGCCATGTGACTTCCATAGATTTGGAGCCCAGAAGAAATTCATTTGTGGCCACTGACTACTTCAGATGAAGAGGTGCACACCTTGGTAAAATCATGATTCTGTAGGCAAACAGCAAAAATTCTTCCAAAAAGTCACTGACTTTTCTGACGATGGTATAAATTTATTGATAGTAATGAGGATTATATTTCAAATACTGAAGAGATTACTACTTTTTTACATATGTCCCGTTTTTATTTGACTGTACCATATATGTAGTCTTACTACACAATACAAGATACAGGTTACTAGCAGTGAAATCATGAACACATTAGGTTGTGCCAAACAAAGGCCATTTTACTAGACACAAAGAGAAAGCCATTGAAAAGATATAAAATCCCATAGGAATTTCTCCACTCAAATCACAAGTTCATGCTGATGAGAATTCAACAATCTATAGATCCATAATGCTTAAAGCACTAGAGTAAGTTAACATAGAATGCTGGTTCAAGTTCAGGAAAGGTAATCGCCATCAGATTGCTCTTTCACACAAAATCTAACAAAATAAGCAAAATAGGGCACATCAAGACTTACCTGAACGCAAATGAAGACAAAAGAAATAAATAAAAAGAATTAAGTGATTCTCCAATTCAAGTAACAAATCCAAGTATATGTATCCTCTAGTAGAATATAAACATATGTTCTATCTCTCTTTTCCAAAATCGTCTGAATTCAGAAAATTCCTTGGAATTTCATCTAACCTATTATCTTTCTTTCCAGTTTCGGAAAAATTATCCAGAACATGCATTTATATACTTCCATATTCTAATATAAGACGATGAATAAATTACCCCTTTCTCAAGTATTTTCAAAGTTTTAAGGGCTTTTCAACGTTTTTCAAGTATTTTCACCATAATTTCCAATGTTTCCATTATTTGTCCAAAGATTTTTCACATATGTCCCAAATATTACAAAGAGGAACTGTGAAATTTCAAGCATGAACTCTAGATGTTAAAGTTTCAAATTGTATCCTCACTTTCAGTTATATTTTTCTTTAAAATATAGATAAGGAAATGGAAAACTCAGTAAAACAACAACTAATTTTTTCACTTCTCCAATGTTTTTATTTAAATAAAAATTTTTTGTATTAAAAAGTGTTTTTTCAATATAAATAGGTCTCTGCAATGTACTGGAAGAGTAAGAAAATTTTTACACAGAATATATTTTAAAAGAAATGTCCAAGGTGTTAGCTGATAAATCTACAAAAATGATAAACATCACATATGCATTCTATATTGAGAACTATGATAAGATCTTCAAATTTAGTGATGTTAAGAGCTAAAAAGATGATCATAAATGCTGGATATAAAGCGTAAGACTCAAACAACATGTCATTAATTAGTTCTTCAGTGGAAAACATAAATATATTAAATGTGAATTTTATAAAAATTGGAAATACGTTAAGTACAAATTTTATGTAATTAAACAATTTATGGCATCTATATGGTAATGTATTATTTTCTAAAACATATGCTTTATCATCATGTAGACTTCAAAGTTATTTTATTAATCTCAACAGAATAATTTACATCTTTATTAGTTTTGATTAAATTCATAGTTCTATATTATTCAGTATTATTAAAGTTTATTGTTTAGTAAGCTAATTTTTTTGCAACATATTTCTTACCTCCTTTAGATTTTTGTTCCTGAGTACCACCAGTTAACAAAAGCATACATTTTTGAGCTGAAACTATAAAATTCTTCCATCATTATTCTGTTACCTTCATCTTCCATTTTACAGAGTACTTTTCTATCACTTGTATCAGATGTGTTAAGAATTTTCTACATATCTTCATAAAATCTACTCTTCCTATATTATAAATGTTACTGCCACTGACTTGATATCAGAGTTAAATTTTATATCCATATTTTGGTTTCATAAAATTATACTGAAAATTATATGTTAATTCTTTGGTTGAATCGACTATGCTCATTTCAATATAAATTCTTTTTGTGAACATAATTTTTATCTTTTTCATATGAATTGCAGCATGATTTTCATTAAATGTGGTTCTTCCACTGAAATTTTGTTTTGCTATACCGTTTTCACACTTTTCTTCAATTCAAACTAATTTTATATCCACTCTGTTGCTTATATTTTCAATTGATTTTCAAAATCGGAGTTATTCATTAACTTGCAGACATCTTACACAAAATCATTTTACACTTTTGTCCTCATTTCTCTATACAAATATGTATATTTTTTGAACCAGTCAGATTGATCTTAAATTATAAAACCATATATCTTTTTGGTGTTTTAATTCCATGAGACAAATATTGTTAAATATTTCTGTAGGGAACTTAAAAAAAATATTTTTGTCATTTGGTGTTGTTCATAACTTTTATCTTTAGCACCCAGGCACAATTTTATTTTCAGAGGTAAATCTTTATGTGCATCATGTAAACTTTTGGATATTCTAAATCTACTTCAGAAATATACCCGTATTCTGAGTTATCAGCAGCTTCACTTATTTCTTTAGAATCAAGATTATTTGAATTATCCCATTCAAATCCATCATATGTCAAATGTTGACTAATAGCCCAACCATATTAGATATTGCCACACAGGGTAACTGCATGGTCTGGGGCATCTTGTGATGGTTCATGTATCTCCCCCCCCCCATCCCCATCAGAGGTTCGAATACTCCCTCCGACATGGGTATGTGTGTTGTCCTTAGCATAAGTTAGTTTAAGTAGTGTGTATTCTAGGAACTGATGACCTCAGCAATTTGGTCACATAGGAACTCACCACAACTTTCCAAAATATCAATTATTTCCATATATATATATATATATATATATATATATATATATATATATATATATGTGTGTGTGTTAAATAATGTGACCTCATATGTGAGTGCTAATTTTTCCAACATTTATTATTTGCTTTAACATAACTTTTACAACAATGAGATATACTGCCTTTAATTCTTTTCAGTCTTTACAATCACACCATAACCACCAAATAACTATAATTTAACTTTCCTCATTTTTAAAATCGAATCCCAACATAAAACTGGTGCGATAAAAGCCATGATGGATGTAAATCATAAGACTTTGTACAAGATTTTCTAAAATTTTTGGAAATATCAGATAACAACAAAACAACAGTTTTAATATATAAATCATGATATTTACCATGATTTTTATATTACATTTTTCTTAAATTGATTTGTGTTTATAATTTTCCCCATTAATATCGCCTTCATTTAATTTAGCATAGAATTTTTCTTCTGATGGAAGTTCTGTTTCTTAAAAATTTTTCCAACTGTCCATATAACCATAAGGACAAACCCATTTTTGGGTTATTAAATTTACTAAATATTCTGAAAAAGTTCCTAATATTTTTCATTTGATCTTTTCTCAAAATTGATGGAAGTTTTCGAGATGTGAAGCTATGAACTTTAATGTATCAATAAATGTAATTTTCAATTTCTTACCGACTTAAATACATACATCTCCGTTATTTGGCTTTCAATCTATTTGTTTTTATCATAACATAGTGCTTTCACGAAAAATGAGAGCCATATCTTAAGAAATTATGTAAATCAATTGGTACAAAACTTTGATGATTGAGTTGTAAATTAGATAATTTTCTTATATCTTTTCCAGAAATGATGATGAAGTCTTTTGTTTATTGTGAGTAATTTCATCTACCCATTGAAGAAGTTTTTAATTTATTACATCTCATTTATTCTTGAGATGATAGTGGTTTCAATTCTCAATTTCAGAATATAAATCACCAATTTCTTAAGCTTCTTTCTTCACACATTCGATAAATATTTTATGACAATTTGGGCCATAACATACAACTGGATTTTTATAATGTCCTGTCATGTATTTAATGTAATAACAAAAACCACTTGGTTCATTTTTTGATATTTTATAGCATATGTTTTTCTGGATAAGTCTGGCAATTATCCATTTTTGAAAGTAAACTTTCAAAATTAGGGTAATTAACCAATGGAACTTGCATTTATGTTGACAATTTTTAAAACTTATTTATAAATTATTAACTGCTGATCCAAATTTATTAACTAAACAATTTGGAACGTGTTTCTCTCATTATTCATTATTAACAAATTGCATCAAACACATTTTACATAAAATTTCACTTCTACATCTCATGTTCTCTGCACTCAAACTAATGTTGAGATTGTTGTGTCGGTAGCTGGGCCGACACCGTGAAGTTGAGATGGCTGAAAAGGCACGCGAGACTAATGCAGACGGGCGTGAAGTACTGGAACAGGAGAACTTATAAATGAATAAGAAGAAAAGTATGTAGATGCTTATTACTTATCTTTTAATTAGTCCTTGGAATACATCTCTCTTGAATACTCGTAAGCTATAGGCACTGATACAAATGGCGCCTTGCTAGTTAGTAGCCATTAACTTAGCTGATGGCTATTCTGTCTCTCGGCTAATGAGAGAGAAAGGCTTCGTACATCTGGTCGGTAGCCAGGTTCTCGTACAACTGGGCGGTAGCTAGGTTCTCGTACAACTGGGGCGAGTGCTCTCTCGTATCACGAGACCTGCCTTGGTGGTGGCGCTAGGTCTGCGATTACACAGTGGCGACACGCGGGTCCGACATGTACTAAATGGACCGCGGCCGATTTAAGCTACCACCTAGCAAGTGTGGTGTCTGGCGTTGACACCACATTCCTCCCCCGCAAATCGGCGAACGGTCGTGTGATAAGGCTTCCGCCCGCCGTGGGGAGGACCACATGTTGACGTATGCGATGAGGTGGGGAGCCTAACAACAGGCGAGGCTGTGCCACCCGCACCCGGCCATTCGGTCCGAGGGGAGCTAGGAAACGCCTGAAAAACTAGTCCAGGGTGCACGTCAACATGCGGTGTATGCGCCCGTAAAGAGACAGGAGGGACCGAAGGATCAAGTTCCATTGCGTCGGGGTAGCCGACGCGCGATGACGTCATGTGGTCCGGAGCGGGCGGGAGTTCCATGGCGGAGGACAGCTGGTCACGGGAAGCGATCGGCGGCGCGTGACCCTGGGAGGCGCTTGGCGGCTGCAACGAAGCGTCGAATGCGGGCGGCGCCGGCGGGAGAACAAGCGGCGGCGGCGGCGGCTGCTGCTGCTGCGGCGGCGGCGGCGCGTCGCCATCGGGCAAAATGGAAGGCATCGTCGGTAACACCTGGGGATGAGGCGAGCCAGTAGATGGGTCCCCAGGGCGCTGACCGGACGGCACCGTCGCTGAAAGCAGACGGGGAGCGGCAGAACCCGAGCGACGACAGAGGCGCAGCTGATGGAGATGCCGACGCACCTCACCAGAGGCCCCCAAAACCAAATACATCGCGCGGCCGAGGCAGCGAAGAATGCGCCCTGCAAGCCAACGCCGTGAACCTCGATAGTTGCGATAAAATACAACGTCGCCTGGAGCAAAAGCAGGAGTCTGCCGCTGCACAGGAACCTGATGCGGCGGATGCAGCAAAGACATCAAGGTGCGATGAGGACGACCGTGGAGCAACTCAGCCGGCGAGCGACCATCTCGGGGCTGAGAGCGATACGAAGACAAAAAGAGCAACAATGCGCCCTCCCGAGAATGCGACTCTTTCAATTTCAACATCTGTGACTTGAAAGTCCGGACCAATCGTTCAGCGGCACCGTTGGACTGAGGCGAAAACGGCGCGGATGTCAGATGTTGAATACCATTGGCCTGGCAGAATGACTGAAATTCTGCGGACATGAATTGTGGGCCATTGTCGGAAACAATAGTCTGCGGAAGACCTTCAATGCAAAAGATAGCAGACAACGCTTGGATGGTGGCGGAGGACGTCGTGGAAGACATCCGGACAACAAAAGGAAAATTACTGAAGGCGTCGACCAGAACCAACCATCGAGCATTCCAGAATGGACCAGCAAAATCAATGTGCAAGCGTTGCCAAGGGGAAGTGGCTTTTGGCCACGCAAAGACTTTCCGCGGCGGTGCGGACTGTTGTTCAGCACACGCCGGGCACGAAGAACACATATTCGTAATCGCAGCATCGATTCCGAACCAAGTACAGTGCTGACGAGCAAGTTGTTTCGTTCGCACTATACCCCAATGTCCTTGGTGAAGAAGCCGTAAAACAGAGGACTGTAACGAACGTGGGACCACGACTCTGGACTGATCATTATCAGAACGCAACAACAAAACACCACGTCGAACAAAAAGTCTCTCCTTGTGAGCAAAAAATCGGCGAACCAACGGATTCTCGATCCGAGACTTTGACAAAGGCCATTGCGTAGCAACAAAACGTAAAACAGTAGCAAGGACAGGGTCAGCAGCTGTGGCTGTAGCGACACGACGAAAATCAATCGGAAACGATTCGACCACTTCATCGGTTTCCGAATCAATGAACATGCAAGCAAGTTCGGAAGAATCGAATGCTTTATCCTCAGCAACAGGCAAACGGGACAACGCATCGGCGTTTCCGTGCTTAGCAGTGGACCGATACAAGATATCGTAGCGGTACTGCGAGAGGAAAATAGACCAGCGAATGAATTTCTGCGCTGTACGTGGAGGTACAGGCTTGGTCGGATGAAAAAGCGATGTCAAAGGTTTGTGGTCTGTGATGATGGTAAAGTGACGACCATACAAGAAATCATGGAACTTAGTAACACCAAACACGAGAGCCAAAGCTTCTTTCTCTATCTGTGAATAATTTCTTTGCGCAGACGAGAGCAATTGGGACGCAAAGGCCATAGGGCGATCATGGGAGCCAACTTTGTGCGCAAGCACAGCACCGATCCCGAAATCCGATGCATCGACCATCAACAAAAGGGGTTTCTGGGGATCGAATGGCGTAAGGCAAGTATTAGAAAGCAACGCCGATTTCAACTGGCGAAAGGCGCGTTCACATTCCGTCGTCCAGACGAACGGAACACCTTTACGGCGTAAGCGATGAAGCGGAGCTGAAATGGAAGAGGCATTGCGCACAAATTTATTGTAATAATTAATTTTACCCAACACACTCTGTAGCTGTTTCACATTTTGAGGGGAAGGCAATTCTTGTATGGCACGGAGGTGCTCTGGACTCGGATGTATGCCTTGGGCATTAATGACATGTCCCAGGTATGGTAAGTCACGAGCAAAAAACACACATTTGTCCTTCCTCAAGCGAAGACCATTTTGCCTCAAGACCTGAAATAATGTTCGTAAGTTCGCAAGATGATCTTCTTCTGTCTGTCCGGAGATAACTATATCGTCCAGATAGTTTGCTGCAGTAGGGACCGACGCACAAATAGTTTGTAAATATTGCTGAAACAAGGCAGGCGCGGATGCACACCCGAATGGCAGTCTTTTGAAGCGGTACAATCCAAGATGCGTGTTAACCACCAATACGCGCTGGGATTCGTCGTCCACCGGTATTTGCAAGTACGCATCGGCTAGGTCCAACTTTGAAAAATATTTTCCCGGGCACAGTTTAGCAAAAAGATCTTCCGGGCGGGGCAAAGGAAAAGTAGCAGTCACTAGCTGTGGATTCACTGTGGCCTTGAAGTCCACGCAAAGTCTCAATTTTCCGGAAGGTGTTGGCAAAATTACTAAGGGTGAGGCCCAGAGAGAAGCTTGCACACGTTCAATTACACCCTGTGATTCGAGATCGTGTAACGTTCTTGCGACCTCATCACGCAATGCGTGGGGAACATTGCGCCCTGAAAAATTTCGGTTGCGCGTTTACCTTCAGTTCTAAATGTGCTTCATAGTTTTTAGCGCAACCTAAGCCCAGTGCAAAAATGTCTGCAAATTCGTCACACAGCCGAGAAACACTGTCTGTAGGCACAGTCTGATTCACTGATAGGACCTGATTTACAATAGACATGTTAAACAACTGAAATGAATCAAGACCAAATAAGTTCACTGCAGAAGAAGAACGAAGAACGTAAAATGACACAAGTTTTGTTTGTCCCTTGTATGTTGCAAGAAGGCTGCACTGTCCTAACACAGGAATTTTCTGTCCGGAATATGTAGTTAGCTTAACATTTGCGGAACGCAACGGAGGTTTGCCCAGTTGTTTGTACGTGTCATGATTGAGCAATGAAACTGCAGCTCCGGTATCGAGCTGGAATGGTATCACTTTGCCTTCAAAGTCTAAGTCCACAAAAAGTTTATTGTTCTGCTGACGACAAGAGCGACTGTTTTGTGCAATTGGAACAGACACTGGTACAGAATCACTTGCTAATTGACGTGATTTCCGGCGACGTCGACGCACAGTTTTTGTGGGACGATCACAGTCACTGTTAGTTAAAGCGTCACTGGACGAAGTGGAATTAACGACATGAATGTCCATAGGCGAAGGTCCACGAGCCTGAGTGTCCTTGGTTCGATTCCGGCGCGAAGCAAAGGGCCTGGAATGATTGTGATTGTCTGATCTGAGCTTTTTCTGGCAAACACTTTGAACATGTCCTTTCTTATTGCAGAAAAAGCAAATAGCTTGGCGTGACGGGCAATGTACACGCGAATGTCTAGTAGCACACCGCGGGCATGATTTCACTACAGTTGTGGGCTGGCGCGGCACACGTGGCTGAGCGCGCGGCGGCAGCTGCGTTTGTTTGTGCGATGGCAGTTGTGCGGACGTGCACGAGGCCCGGTTACCGGGCCGCGCAGCGCGTCCAGCGGGCCGGTTAATGTTACACACGGCTGGCGAAGTTTCAAAAGATTCCTGAGCACAGTCAAGTGTGTCCTGTCTATCCAATATGTCTATCACATGTTGAAGGGAGGGATTAACTAGTTTCAAAATTTGCTCCCGTATGCGAACATCAGAAACGTTCTGTGCAATTGCATCACGCACCATTGTATCTGAATAAGAAAGACCACAGTCACATTCAAAGGCACAGTCCCTAGTAAGTCCTTGCAATGTTGCTACCCACTCCCTATTAGTTTGACCGGCCGTACATTTTGTACGAAAGAACGGATACCGTTTTGCAACCACATTAACTGTTTCTTTGAAATAGGCATCTAATGCAGACAAAATTTCCTCGTAGGACAGAGTTGCTACGTCGCGTCGGGGAAACAATTTCACTATCACACGGTATGTGGACACACCGACACAAGAAAGCAAAAACGGCTGCCGCTCATTACCTTGAATTCTGTAGGCAGCGAGGTGAAAGTTGAACTGGCGAGACCACTCGTGCCAGGTCTCATCGGCTGCCACGTATGGTCGAAAGGGAGGTGCAACAGCGTTTAGTGGCAGCGGTAGCGAAGAAGCGGCGGCGGCCGCATCGGTGTGCAACGCACGTTGACCCTGGACGAGCTGTCCAAGGGCATCCAGTAACGCCTGCGTCTGCTGATTCTGCAAGCGATAAAATTCGGACAGTACATCTGGAGAATGTGGCGAAGCCATGACACAATTAAATGTAAGCAATCAGAACACTTTAAATCGTCGCCAATGTCACAAACGAATTAATACAAACTCTTTTGCTCGTCGCCAATGTTGTGTCGGTAGCTGGGCCGACACCGTGAAGTTGAGATAGCTGAAAAGGCACGCGAGACTAATGCAGATGGGCGTGAAGTACTGGAACAGGAGAACTTATAAATGAATAAGAAGAAAAGTATGTAGATGCTTATTACTTATCTTTTAATTAGTCCTTGGAATACATCTCTCTTGAATACTCGTAAGCTATAGGCACTGATACAAATGGCGCCTTGCTAGTTAGTAGCCATTAACTTAGCTGATGGCTATTCTGTCTCTCGGCTAATGAGAGAGAAAGGCTTCGTACATCTGGTCGGTAGCCAGGTTCTCGTACAACTGGGCGGTAGCTAGGTTCTCGTACAACTGGGGCGAGTGCTCTCTCGTATCACGAGACCTGCCTTGGTGGTGGCGCTAGGTCTGCGATTACACAGTGGCGACACGCGGGTCCGACATGTACTAAATGGACCGCGGCCGATTTAAGCTACCACCTAGCAAGTGTGGTGTCTGGCGTTGACACCACAGAGATATTTTATTATCCATCAATAATGTCAAATATTTTCATCTTTAAAATGTAATGGATTGATAAGCTAATTGTGTTTAGATTTAATTATTTTCAATGGATATACTTGAGATTTTTCATCAGATGAGTGAACATAAATAGATATATTTTAGTCCTGATTTTGGAAATATCTTCAAGTGTAAAGGGGAATTGAAATTTGTCACACTTCTGCTCAATATCCAGTATATTGTCCATATGTTCTGTAATTCTACCAACAGTTTTGTCTGTAAGATGATATGTGAATTTTGTAGACCACAGGAAATAGCTTTGATCATTTTTTTTTCATTAACACAAATTTCTTTATTTTTCCTTTTTATGGCTGCTCAGTGTATGATGAATGTCTTCATGGGACATATTTATCAAATACTAAGAGATTGAATAATTCGATGTGAATTCCATCCAGATTCTCGAATTCGAAATTTGGACATTCATGAGAGAATTTCTTTTTTCTCATTTTTATTCCAATTAATTAAAGCTCTTCCATTCATTCCACTGCAGATGAGTTCCCTGTTGTTTTTTTTAATCTGATAACATTTTATAATCACAAAAAAATCAAATTTAAATTCAATCTACTATGTAATTTTAAATTTTCTTTCACTATTTCAATAAGTTTTGATTTTGTTGCGTTCAAAAATAAAATTGGGTTAAGTAAATTAAGATTGTTTACTATGTTAACAGTTCGTCATCTACTGTCAAATGCTTTGTTAACTAGATACTGATTAACTGTTTTTCTTTTTCTTTGTTTCTCAAATATGTCAGTTGAAAACAGAAATATTTCTTTCAATTCCTGAGGGTATTTTCATTCTGTCGATGAAACTACAAGAAAATATCTCTTTTTCCACCGTATGTATCTTGCTTTGTTGAGGTAAAGCATCATCAGTGGTCTGTAATTAAAGATATTTACTGTTGGATCTGTTTTTAACCTAAAAAAACAGTTCGTTAACAGTACGTTGCTTTTTACTTACGGTGATTTCTCCCTGGTTCCTCGCCTACATTGAGAAATGAAATTGTTTAACTTCACCATTTTTCAAATTTCATCATTACTTTCAGCTTCAAAATATGGTAATTGTTGGAACTTCATCGCAGATTAAAACTTTGTCCAAACTGAGACTTGACATTGGGGGCATTCACAAGCATGTGCTGTGACAGCCGTGCTACCTAAGCACAACTCATAATTCATTCTCACAGCTTTACTTCCACCGGACCTCATATCCTATATTGCAAACTGGACGGAATCTGTTCTGCGAAACTTGCAGGACTTGCACTCCTGTAAGAAAGGATATTGTGGAGACAAGGCTTAGCCACAGCCTCGGTGTCTTTCCAGGATGAATTTTTTGCTCTGCATAGGAGTGTGCACTGATGTGGTGTCACTAAACCCGCCCAAATTTGTAAACAACCATGCAGGAGCAGCGCCTATTAGACCAGAGAGGATCTGACAGCCAATCAGTTCCAGTAATTGCACCAGGAAGGAGGAACACGGCTCGTGTTGTCTGTAGTTCAACCATGCCTAGACGGTCAATTCCGCAGCCCGATTGCGTCCGCATTGTTACTTTGTGGCAGGAAGGCTCTCAACAGGGAAGTGTCCAGGCGTCTCGGAGTGAATCAAAGCGATGTTGTTCGGATATGGAGGAGATACAGAGAGACAGGAACTATCGATGAAATGCCTCGCTCAGGTCGCCCAAGGGCTTTACTGCGATGGATGACCGCTACCTACGGATTATGGCTCAGAGGAACACTGACAGCAACGCCATCATGTTGAATAATGTCCTTCGTGCAGCCACAGGACGTCGTGTTACGACTCAAACTTTGCGCAATAGGGTGCATGACGCGCAACTTTACTCCCGACATGGCAAGATCCATCTTCCCTACTACGACACAATGCAGCGCGGCACAGATGGGCGAAACAACATGCCGAACGGACCGCTCAGGATTGGCATCACGTTCTCTTCACCGATGAGTGTCGCATAAGCCTTCAACCATACAATCGTCGGAGACGTGTCTGGAGGCAACCCAGTCAGGTTGAACGCCTTCGACACACTGTCTGGCGAGTGAAGCAAGGTGGAGGTTCCCTGGTGGTTTGAGGTGCCATTATGTGGGGCCGACGTACGCCGTTGGTGGTCATGGAAGACGCCGTAGCGGCTGTACGATACGTGAATGCCATCCTCCGACCGATTGTGCAACCATATCGGCAACATATTGGACAGGCATTCGTCTTCATGGACGACAATTCGCCCCTCCATCGAGCAGATCTTGTGAATGACTTCCTTCAGAATAACGACATCGCTCGACTAGAGTGGCCAGCATGTTCTCCAGACATGAACCCTATCGAACATGCCTGTGATAGATTGAAAAGGGCTGTTTATGGACGACGTGACCCACCAATGACTCTGAGGTATCTACGCCGAATCGCCGTTGACGAGTGGGACAATCTGTACGAACAGTACCTTGATGAACTTGTGGATAGTATGCCACGAAGGGATACAGGCAAGCATCAATGCAATAGGACGTGCTACTGGGTATAAGAGGTATTGATGTGTACAGCAATCTGGACCACCACCTCAGAAGATCTCAATGTATGGTGGTAATAGATGCAATGTTTCGTTTTCATGAACAATAAAAAGGGCAGAAATGATGTTTATGATGATTTCTATTCCAGTTTTCTATACAAGTTCCGGAACTCGTGGAACCGAGGTGATGCAAACCTTTTTTTGATGTGGTGATAGGCTAGTCATATCGAATAATCATGATTTACATATACAGAAAAAGTATCACATAAGCACAGGATCATCAATAGTTCTGGGCAGAAACTCATTGACACCAGCATCGTTATTTCTGGAATTGACATCAGCGTCAGCATTCACAGGATCGCTGATACCAGCATCCGGTACTCAGGCAATGGCACTATGCCGAGAGGTCTCAGGGCATGAATTACATGCAAGCTCAGGCAGGTTCTCCCTCCCGCTTTCGAGAAATTTTAATATTTATAGTTGGATTGTCAATACATCCATGCAATATGAAGCGATAACACCAGCAGCAGCGATGAAATGGACAAATGAAGTCTAACAGTAAGTATTTGTCATTTCTTTTCTATTTTAACAATATGGTTATTACTAACAAAAACACACGAATTTCCATTCACACATCGTAGAATCCCGACATGGCAGGTGATGTGCTACAGCTTCCATGTGTGTGTATTTTACAGATACACTGGCCTGTTGTGGTAAGTTAATAACGTTCGTAATCAGGTTTTTTGTTTTTGTTACAGGCAAGCACACAGAAGTGTTCTGCAACACACTAGATCCTCAAGATGTCTGTCTGACTTTTCGGAACTGGTGTCGTTCATCTATGTCATCGCACAGCCACAGCAGCTGCTGTCTGCAGCCCAAAGAGCTCTAATCAGATGCTAGACCAGGATATGGAGGTGTTCCACAAACAACAGCAGCAGTCACCTACCAGGTGATCAAAAAGTCAGTATAAATTTGAAAACTTAATAAACCATGGAATAATGTAGATAGGCAAAAATTGACACACATGATTGGAATGACACGGGGTTTTATTAGAACCACCCCATATTGCTAGACGCGTGAAAGATCTCTTGCGCGCGTCGTTTGGTGATGATCGTGTGCTCAACCGCCACTTTCGTGATGCGTGGCCTCCCAGGTCCCCAGACCTCAGTCCGTGCGATTATTGGCTTTGGGGTTACCTGAAGTCGCAAGTGTATCTTAATCGACCGACATCTCTAGGGATGCTGAAAGACAACATCCGACGCCAATGCCTCACCATAACTCCGGACATGCTTAACAGTGCTGTTCACAACATTATTTCTCGACTACAGCTATTGTTGAGGAATGATGGTGGACATATTGAGCATTTCCTGTAAAGAACATCATCTTTGCTTTGTCTTACTTTGTTATGCTAATTATTGCTAATCTGATCAGATGAAGCGCCATCTGTCGGACATTTTTGAACTTTTGTAATTTTTTGGTTCTAATAAAACCCCATGTCATTCCAAGCATGTGTGTCAATTTGTACCTCTCTATCTACATTATTCCGTGATTTATTCAGTTTTCAAATTTATACTGACTTTTTGATCACCCAGTACATTGCGTGTACTTGGACTCAAAGCAAGCAGAAAGGAATGTAGTATGACAATGAGCGCTATTACTTTATTGTTACTGTACATTGACATTATACATATGTAAATAAAACATGTACTAAATTCTTGTTATTATTCAACCCTGTCAACCAATAACAGCATGCAAACACACACACACACACACACACACACACACACACACACACACACACATAAATATGATGCATGCACCAGTGTTACACTGGCATAATATTTTATGACAGCCAGCATCATATTTTATTCTAGCGTATTCGCCAAAGTTACACCATGGTAAAATGCACTGAAAATATAAAAAATAATGACGTAATGTCATAATCAACAAACTACTAGTGAAGTGGTACCATATCTTGATATTAGTAAAAGACTGGTGGTACACATCGAAATGCAAACGTACCAAAGCAAAAAATTGAGCACTTCGTGCAGATGTGTATGTATCTGCCTAGTGTGTAAATGCAGGAAAAGGCATGGGCAGTATAAATAATGAGTTGACTGATATTGAGCGTAGGTCTTCACCCAAACAGCACTCAAGCAACAGCTAATCACAATGTCACAATGACTGTACTCAAAATTATCTGAATTATTTATCACTCATGCTCTGTTGCTCCACTTCTTTTAGGCATTTGCTCTCCATTATAGGTCTTTACTCTGCTGTGAGAGGATTAGGATGTAGGTATCAAGATCGAAATCATTACTACGATGAAATATGTCATTCAGTGCCCTGTGTGTGCATTTGCATTACAATATGCCGCCGAACTTGCTCTTCCTTAAGTCTCAGTTGTCCCTACACACTCTTACATTTTTACTAAGTCAGTGTTTGCTAGAAGTATTGACTATTATGGGACTTGTCGAGATGGTGAAATACGGAATTGCGTACGTAAGAGATGCAGTGCTTGTAGGTATTGTGTTAAAAAAAGAATATTGCTCCTGGTTCAGTGTGGCACTTCTGCGACATATTTGGTTGAGTTTGTGTACTGTATTAAAGCTATAAGCAGGCAGAACATAGTAATAATAATCATGTTCGGCTGAACGGTTTATCTATACAGTGGTAGATGAACTGCAGAGTGTTCTTAAACTCCACACAGCAGATATTCTACAAGTTATTCATTAACTGGCACCACATGGAAGCACATTGTAAACACCGTTTGTTAGCATTTAAAAAAATCACTTATTCATTGTATCTCATGGTCAAACACGTATCTACTGATAACTCTGTTCACCCGTGGGCCAAATTTTAAACAAAACTCTGTTAAAAATTCAGCCATAGACCATATATTTCGTAAACAACGATGGACAGGCTTTCTGTTAAACCTAGCTGTGAGAAAGAAAATGATCTGCTGTGCTCTGTGGTATAAATGAGGCATGAATAGTAAACATTAGACAAATTGTTTCTTTTGTATATATTCTTTCTCATTATATATATTTTAAACATAAATTCTATACACAACAATCTGCTGTTTTGTTTTCTTTCTCATAGACGGTTTTCACAGAAAACAGGAAATCTGTATTTCTGGCTAGTCAGCTTATAATTAGAATACTACTAACAGTAAACAAGGCTCAAGGTCAGAGAGGTGGGGAAGAGGATATGAGCAGAGGGGTGGGGGGAAATAGGCACAGAGAGCAGATAGGAGAAGATGGACAGAGAGAGGGGGTAAAAAATTGAAGTGATCGTGTGACATTGTTGGCCAGGAGGCCCCATACGGTGGAGTTCGGCCGCTGGGCTGCAAGTCTTATTTCAGGTGACGCCACATTGGGCGACTTTCACTTCACTGATGATGATAAGGAGGGGGAGGAACATGACACAACACCCAGTCTACAAATGGAGAAAATTTACAACCTAGCTGGGAATCGAATCCGGACTCACTGCGTGGTAGGCAAGTATGCCACCACTCAGCTAAGCAGGCAGACAGGGAGAGGGGGCAGAGGAGCTGTAGAGAAAGGTGGGAGGAGAAGGTGGACAGAGGGAGGGAGAAAGTGATGGATAGAGAGAAAAGGAAGAAGGAGGAGATGGACAAAGAGAGGGGGAGGAGGAAGTGGTCTGGGACAGAGAGAAGGAGAGTAGGACATATATACAGTCTCAAAAAATTTTAGAAATGTGTGCTTTCTCTGTCCTTTCAGTTCCATTTAAACAGATTGAGTCACAGCAATGCATGGTCAGTTTCAGCAATTTTATTATATGCTTTTACTCTGCAATTGGAAATCATCCATATTAAACAGTCAATCATGATCTTATCGTTATTCATAATCACATTGCTGTTGTGAGACAGTGAGATCTTTGTGTACATCTGTGTGTAAAACTGATTACATTGGTAAGCTTTCCAAGTTTCGAATTATGTCATCCTTGTTAAATGTAACCAGTCATAATAAATGGTGGCAGAGCAGCACAAAAAATTGGTATGATTTGTTGCCTGATGTTAAGATAATACAATTAGGACCCTTGCCCCCACCATAAAGAAAGACCAACTTTTACCACACGCCATATCTTTAAACATAACCACTGCTGCTCTTTTACTTCTTTATGCAGTAACGCAATACCTACATCAAACAAAAAAGTTCCATTTATCAACAACATAATTCGCCCTGTCACGTGGCATCCACACCAAACATGTGGGACTTTACCGCCAAAACTGCTAGTCGAACTAACAGGATGGATAAGAGAAAAGTCATTGGAATAACATGTGTCCTAAATCCATTTATGTGCCAGCACACATCTTAATGCATACCCATAAATTAACATAGAGAGACTGTACAGCACCAGAGTGCCATGTAGCCAGCCAGCTCTGCACTACGCGCATTTTCCTGAAGCACTGTTTCTCCCCACACACGCGCACGCACACACACACACACACACACACACACACACACACACACACACACACACACACACAGCTGCATTGCCCAGTGCAAGTTCATCATGCAGCCAATTTTTACAAGTCGATTCGGAGCAGTATTTTATGCTACCCAGCACCCAGCTACCATCAGAACGGACATGATCACACCACTGAGTAGGGAGGCATATAAACGTTAGTATTTTCCTCTGCTGCTAAAGATCGATTGCATGTGCACTGTCATTTAGCATCTGTATTTCCATCAAGATCTCATGTGTTCAGTTGACAAGATTCTTATGCTAGCAGAACTATTGGAGCAGGTTATGTGGGTATTCTGTGATCCATTATTGTTTCAGCTATCAGATCAGCAGCAAATGCCTACAGCCCAACAGACCTCTGATCCAATGCTAGCAGAACTGTTGTATTGGGACATTAATGTGTTCTGCAAACTAGTATTGCCAGAACCCTCATATCAGTAAGAGATATCTGTAGTCCAGAGCCTCTGATCCAGTGCCAGCAGAACTGAAAGACAGGGACGCACAGGCACTACATAATGCACTATTTCTGGACTCATAGCAGCAGCAGGGGCAACAACATACAAGTGTGGGACACACATTAGCAGATTCGGTACTGAAATACAATGAGTGGTGCCTACTGTACTTGAGTGATTATAAATTGTAAATTGCTGTGTGGTAAATAAATATATATGTATGATACAAATGGGAGTATCATTATTTATTATGTGCTCCATGTGCTATTGAGGATCAGGTTGTACATATTTTAAAGAAAAATCAATTTTTTTTGTCAGTTATGTGAGCCAGTATTAGCTTATTTAATGGTATTTGTATCCAGCGGCAAAGTATTGGAGATGTGTGTAGCTGTGTAGCAATTGCAACGAGGAAATACAGTTTGCATATTTACACTGAACACTTGAGTGCCGCTTATGACCATGTAGAGTATTTTTTGGTGTAGTATTTATTCTATTTTTTATTTGTTTATTTAATTAACCTGATCTGATTAGGCCAATCAGGTCCCCTCTTACATTTAACCATGGTTTAACACATACAGTACATATTTTACATCACAGTATACACAGACATAACAGTTACTTTCCGGTTTTTAGGGGAGCATATTTGTCGTACAGTTGAGTAATATGTCGATTAGTTGGCAGCAAGTCGAAACTGCAAGTCACGGCCAGTTAGGACTTCTTGGTATGAAATTGCAATATGTCAAACCAGACATAACAGTTGCAATATGACATACAGCGTTAAAATGATCTGAGCGTCAGAAGTGGCAGTGTGAGTAAATAGCACGGATTATGAACTCATAAACTTAATGCTGGCAGTACTTATAATATTGCAGCTCCTATCACTAAAAGTTATAATAGTAATATTAATAATAATGATGACATAATAATGATAACGATAGTGGCAGATATAAAAAGGAGTTGGTTGGTGTACAAAATAGATGTTTTCTGATATATCGAGTTCTGGGGAAAGCAAATTTAAGAAGACTGCACCAGCTAAGTATACTGGGAAAAGATGAAGATCGTTGGAAACAAGGATGTACGAGGATAATGAGTGCTACAATGGCAATGGTACTCCTTATTGTTGCTTTTGTAGATACGTTATTAACTGTCTTCTGAGGCTGGAGATGTTATTCAGTTCCCTAATATAATGTGGGAGAATATTGAGGTTATTCCAGAGTCGACTTCCTGCCACTGGAAATCACTTTGAAAATGTGAATGAACGACGGAATGGGACAGAAAGGATTTTGTTCTGATGGGTATAGGAGCTTCTGCCATGCTGTTAGATAAGAGCGATAAGCTCGAGGAGAGATGCGAGGGCCAGTGTTCGTTGATAAGACAGTAGAGAAGACAGAGCATATGGTAATCTTTGTCCTTGTGTACATGAAGCGCGGATAGCTGTGTATATGACAGTGAAATATGACCAAAAGTCGAACATCACAGATATAACGAATACAGACTTTCTTAACCAATTCCAGCCGCTGTGAGGTTTCCTGAGAAAAGTTTTGCAGGATAACATCGCTGAAATCAACAATTGGAAGTATAACTGTCTGTAGTACTTTCTTTTTCAGATCAAGGGGGGATAGCTTTTTATAATTTTGAAGGATATGGAGATGCTGACGCCTTCTTGCATATTGCTGTTACATCCTGAGTACAAGAGTCCTAGACTCTTTGCTGAGGGAGAGAAGTTGATATTTGTCCCTTTCAGGATTAAAGATGGTAGGTATTCCAAATAAATTGGGCTAATGAGCCTAGAATGGCCAATGGATTGGTTGAGTTTTTATCCTATATCCTGCAGCCATTGTAATAGTGCAAACAGGTCGGTGTTGAGAATCCCGATACCTGTCTTCAGGTTTATAGGTTTTTCATTTAGATACAATGGGAGGTCATCGGCGTACATGTAGTATTTGCAGTAGGACGAAACTGATGACACATCCTCTACATAGAGAGAAAAGAGTAAAGTACCTAATAATGAATCCTGGGGGACGCATGATACTACCTGCCTCCATTGTGACTTTATGGTGCTGGATATGACGCATTGCTGGTGAGACGTCCGGTTTGAGGGAAACCATTGCACTGCACTCGGCGAGAAATTTAGGCTGCTAAGTTTGGCAAGTAAATTGTCGAAGTCGAGAATGACAAAGGCTTTGCTGAAGTCTAAGAAGCACTTGATAGTTGCCTCTTGTGCATCCATGGCAAGCTTCAGCTCATCTCTTATCTTCCTTAAGGCAGATGTTATGGTGCGATGTTTATGGAAACCTGACTGGTATTCATCATGTAGGTCGTTTGTAGTTAGGTAGTTTGTTATCTCGATGTGGACTATATATTCTAAGGCCTTGGACAGTGCAGGAAAAATGCAAATAGGTTGGTAATGGGAGGATGCAGTTGCAATATCCACGTTTCTTAATAGCTTAACTAGACACTGTTTCAAGGCCTTGGGGAAAACACTTGTGATTAAGGAGTATTTGAAGATATCTGTTGTAACGGGTAGTGGTAAGTCAGTAATAAGCTTCATAGTCTGGACTGTAACGCCATCATTCCCAGTAAATGCTGATCTGACATGCATTCTTTTTTTATGTTGTTGCAGGTATTATGCTGTAGACAGAATTTTTTGGGGCTACAATAGTTTACCTCCCTGAAGTAATCAATGAGTCTCTGTTTCATTTGTTGTTCAGTTGTCGTTCATAATACGAAGTGGTAGGTCAGTTATTCGGCTGGGACAATGGGATCAGTTGCAGCTTTTACTTTACTTCTAACAACACCACCTGTCTTCTTCCATAGGACAAATGGCCTGTTTTTGTTGTCGGTTAATGTATGGATATGCCTGAGTTTTGCATTTCTCGCAGACAGACTGACTTTGTTCTGCTTCTGCTCTATAAGCAATATGATATTCAGGCATGGGGAGTAGTTTGTACGCCCGGTGTGCAGCGTCTCTGAGATTCATGAGTTGTTTTAATTCATTTAGCCAAGGTGCAGGTTTCTTTCTTACTTTCCGGTTTTTAGGGGAGCATATTTGTCGTACAGTTGAGTAATATGTCGATTAGTTGGCAGCAAGTCGAAACTGCAAGTCACGGCCAGTTAGGACTTCTTGGTATGAAATTGCAATGTGTCAAACCAGTGTCAACGCTCCTACCTTCAACAGAATACGAGAGAACGATCAGTCCAGGGGATATGTTTAAGTGTATACAGACAGCAGTATTTGGCTCTACACCTCAGACACATACTATGTTGCACATTCAGTAAACTGGTTTCATGTTGCTCTATCCAGTGTCTACATCCATCACATAGCCCGGTCATTTACAGCTCATTAAGATCTTAGATGAGGCATCAGTGCAACGGTATACATTCATTCGAGGCATGAACTGATTTGCTGACTACTCATCGCCACCTCTGTGTAGTCTTAACTAAAATAATTGTTATAAAAACAGACTACATTGTCGTATAAAGTCGCTTTTAACACCATATGTTTGTCTGCATAGCGGAATTAGTAAGAGCAGCATCACCTACAGACAGTCCATTTTCTACATGGATTATTATTATTAGATCACTAGTATGGACAGACAGTAACGAAATGTGTTACTTTGCTACAGCTATATATTTCAGTTAAATTTGAGATTCACTAAGGCCTAAATTCTGTTCAAATTTTAACAACTATATATATATATATCTGTGTGTGTGTGTGTGTGTGTGTGTGTGTGTGTGTGTGTGTGTGTGTGTGTGTGTCTGATTATTGCTCTCCTGTGAAGACAGCTATAGCTATACCACCTACTCTGCAGCTAAAAGAACAGTCTCATATGACTGCTGTTTAAGAACTGCAGATCCTCAACATTCATGTCTGAAAATTCCGGCGTTAGAAAGAGCTTGGCAGCATATAGCTCAGCCAGTACTGCCTTCCCAAAAGTTTTGTTAGTTTTGTAACTTTCAGTATAAGTAACTCTTTTATAAGTAGTTATGAAAGCCTTGATAGAGTTTCCACATAGATGTCCCCACTACAAATGCTGTTTGGGTTCTGCAAAGAAGGAGTCCTATCTTAAAATATATCATCATATTCTTGCATTGTAATGTTAGTATATAACAGTGCTTAAAAACAGTTGTGTAACCTCACATTTCGATTTCTTCTTCTACTTAAAAGTGGTTGATGAGTATCAGTAATCCCTCTGTGGTGTCAGCAGGTGATGGATGGATGCGAATAACGGCTACAATGTGGAGACAATATCCAGTATACATAATGAGAATGATATGATGATAATGTGGACACCTCGCACATTCAACATTTTTAGGGTACTATGATGTTCAGGTTCGCTACCCACTCCCACGCAGCGGCGAGGATGCAGTCAGTGTATATAAGAATAACTTGCATAATTTGGGGACGCAGATCAGACCACAACGCTTTTCTTCCATCGGCTTGTGAAACCGCCTTATTTCATCACCTCGACGCATCCTGCAAAGAAAAAAGGCACAAGATGGTATAGACGCAGCCCACAACCACATAATTTCAGGAACTCATATCACACCATGTTATTCCTCTCCCGCAATAGTGAGAGTGCAGTGTATTCAGTATTGATAGCAGCACACATACACGGAACTTCTGGAACCAGATCATGCCACAGCAGGGGGACTGATGACCTTAGCTGTTTAGTCCCCCTTAAACATCCCAACAACCACCACCATCATGCCACAGCACTAGCAAATGCATTTTCGCTACATGAGTGTTATGGCACATGGCCCCTGGGCTGACTGCCCACAGTTGGCCAACAACGATAACACTGAGCTCACTTCAAGTATGTGGTCTTGTCTGACAGCACTGAGCATGGAGAAAACAGTTCACTTCCCATATGAGGTGTGTACATCAATTCATGCATTGGGCGATTAGCATTTTGCTTTATACAGAGAGGCTTGCATTGGAATATGGCACCAGATTGCTGTGGACTGCCTCCAATTTCGGCGTAATACAGACAAAGTTTCTAAACCTATTCATGAACAGTAAAGCTGGCATATGTAAAATACTTGCTTGAAGACTGAGAGTGAGTTGGTGAGAAAAATATGAAGAAGTACATACAAATCTCATGTTCTTAAAAATATGTGCACATTCTCTGAAACACACATATAAGTGCTGCTTGATTATTTTTCGTTTGTTTCACACAATCGTTATACATAATGTGGCTGAAACTGTGCACAATGTAAAACCATCAACTCAGGATGGCGTATTTAACACCCAATATATTCCTGTGACCTGAATTCGTCACTTCTGTTCATCAGCTGACATATGTCAAAACAGTTGAAGAAATTGTAACAAAGCGGCACCACTGCGTGAGGCGCATGATCTCTGCACTACCACAGGTATTACCAGGAAAGAGCAGGTGGATGTTTATTTAGCTAAATGCTTAACATGTACTTTTAATACACGTTCATAGCAGCTTCTTACAATGTGTCATCATGGAACAAATTTGTGAGCTTCAGATCTCCTCTTTATGGAAGTATTAAGACATGAAGTATATTGCCAGGTGTATAATATAGTTCACGGATACATCGTAGTCTACTTACCCCTCTACATGCCCACTTACCACCACCAAATCTGTTCCATATGTCAGCCCCCCCAACACCTCCCACTCACCATCACCTGTCCTCTTCTCCCCCTTTGTCACAAACCTCACACTCTCTCACAAGCCCCTCACCTTACCACCCACTCCTTCTCCCCACCCCCCAATTCCTTATCCCTATATTGAACAGCTGTGTACTATTATTGTACCTGCCGTATTTTAGGAATGTGTAGAGAATGTCATTGAGCAGTTCTGGCTCAGGATCTTTCATTTTCTGAGTTTTGTGGCAGTCACCCCATTTCACATGGATCATGTAAGTCGTTGCACAGGTGTGACATCTTTCACGTAAGTCTACATGAATCACGATTTTGTAATACTGAAGCCACGCGATCGTTTTGAAATCAAAATTTTATTGTACATCTAAAATCGTTATATTTACAGTCGAATGTCAGCCATATTATGTATCTTCGATATATACTTGTATCCTGTAATACAACTGGTCTATAAGTCCACACGTAAGTTTTTTCGACGATGATATCTCACAGACAGGTCAGACGTACTTTAACTTGTAACGTTTTGAAATGCATAGTAACGTCTTGTTCCTATGCCCGACACTGTATGCTATGCACGCTCCACTAATTTTCAATTCGGTAAGCACTTGAGAATGGCTATAAAGCCGAAATCATGATTGTGTAAAATAAATGAACAATTAACAGTCAAATGGCGGAAATTTGTTTCAAAAAATTCTACATGACTGTGATCCTCTGTGAAAGAGAGATCTGTTGCTGTCACCATACATTTGCTTTAGTCTTCGAATTGATGGGCAGCTGAAATCCTGTAGATCGTGCATTGATGCACTCCTAAGATATTATGCAGACACAAGACTTTTTCACTGCCCTTGACGTAAAATATGCTTTCTCTATGGTCATTGATTCGACGCAATATCACCATATTTTCGTTCAACTCTCCCTCCTCGTCCCACTGTTTCCTGTCATTGTTCGACGAGTGTTAGCACAGTGAATTGTACTAAATGGTTTAGACGAAGCAGCGGTTGTGGAATTCTTCGTTAATACCTGTCCAGTCTTGGAGAATGCCGTGAAGAAATCATCTTTAAACACAAACTGTCCACACTTATCGTGAATCCCCTGTATATGCACAACGACATTTACACTCAGACGCCAGTGTGAGACATGATGCATGTAGTGGAATACCTCTACACTTATACCACATGTTTTACGATTCCTGTTAGAGGTATGTAAATTACCATTAGGTCTTGTAGCAATAATGTGTATCCTGCAGTGCGTTCAGGGAAGTTTGCGATGATTCAAACTCAATAAGTATGTCTATAGTTCTGCTTTTAATGAATTCGTTTTGTCTTCAGCAATCAATCACCGCTAAGGGCGCGAATTCTTTAAATTTCTTAAGACTGAATATGCATCAAAATTCTTTGCTCTCATAGTAAGAAGAGCAAAACTTTGCATAAATATCATACAGTAGGCTATCATTGTCACTCTTCCGGTCAAGCTGTAAGTTATAGTATGGAAAATACTCTGAATTAGGTACACTCTTGCATTGGTTAGCTTTCAGTTATAAAATACGCTTGAGTCCTTTTTCCGATTCCCCCTTCTGTCTGTTTGCAGCGCTGTAATAATAAATCGAGGCTATTGTAATTGAACAGATCCCATAATTGTCCATGATTGTTTGGAAGTCTCTTTGAGGACTGGTTACTCGTCAAATTCCCATGAATAGAAAGTTAATGGCAGCTGGGCATCTGCATGCAACTCACATAAAAGTTTCAGGCACTCTTCAACGGATACTGACAAATGGGATAGTTCCCACACCAATTTATCCAACACAATTTTATTTTTCTCTTCTGATGCTTCTTGAATGTATGAGTTATTAGCCATAGCACTTCCAATTGGAATAATTTCCTATTTAGCGTTCAAAAAAACTCATGCATTATCCTAAATGAAATCCCACTAACGTTCTGAGTGGAATACAGCCGCTAAGGTAGGCATTAGGAGTGATTTAAAATGGAATGATCATATGAAGTTGATCGTCGGTCAAGCAGATGCCAGACTGAGATTCACTGGAAGAATCTTAAGGAGATGCAATCCGAAAACAAAGGAAGTAGGTTACAGTACACTTGTTCGCCCATTGCTTGAATATTGCTCACCAGTGTGGGATCCGTACCAGATAGGGTTGATAGAAGAGACAGAGAAGATCCAACGGAGAGCAGCGCGCTTCGTTACAGGATCATTTAGAAATCGTGAAAGCGTTACGGAGATGATAGATAAACTCCAGTGGAAGACTGCAGGAGAGACGCTCAGTAGCTCGGTATGGGCTTTTGTTGAAGTTTCGAGAACATACCTTCACCGAGGAGTCAAGCAGTATATTGCCCCCTCCTACGTATATCTCGCGGAGAGACCATGAGGATAAAATCAGAGAGATTAGAGCCCACACAGAGGCATACCGACAATCTTTCTTCCCACCAACAATACGAGGATAGAGGTACTGAAAGTACCCTCCGCCACACACCGTCAGGTGGCTTGCGGAGTATGGATGTAGATGTAGATGTAGATGTAAAGGGAGCACCTATAGATCCATCTATAAACCGTCCTGCATTTTAGAATGTATTTAGGTCCATCATTTCTTGTGCAGTCGAGCCTGATACCATTAAGTTCATGTCATATATCCTGAAACAGAGAGGAGAATGCAATACGTGAAAGTAGCTATGTTGCTGGTGGCAAAGTGCTTCCATCCTTATTCATGATTACAAATATTTCTTCCAAATACAGAAAACTGTTGACTGGAAGTGTTAACTCATCTAGATATTAAATAAGAAATCTTATCTCATCGTTATTCTTGAAAGTTGTTGAAACAAGAAGTTTGTGGGAGAAATGTTTCTGATGAATGATCCAATCGTCATATTTAACTGGAGCTGTTATATCGAGTGATGACATTGCGAGGCGTTAGGCCTGTCGATTTAAGGAACTCATAATTCTTACATTTATCACGTTGTGTACCACTGCGAAGTGGTCTTTTGATAGCTATGTGTGGTTTATTTATACTTCAAACACATGACGCTGCTTCAGATGAAGACGTACTACAATTTCCTCATTGAAAATGTCTACTAGGTTTACACTTTGATGTATGATATTCAACGCCAGATAGTCTAATTTCTGAACAGTCTCTGGGAGATGTATTGCACTGCCAGGTACCTCCACAATTTTGTATCCTAGTCACACTGTGGGAACACGTCTGTAGATGGTGTGCAGTAATCTAGACTATGTGATCGAAAGTATCCGGACACCTGGCTGAAAATGACTTATACGTTCATGGCGCCCTCCGTCGGTACTGCTGGAATTCGGTATGGTGTTGGCCCACCCTTAGCCTTGATGACAGCTTCCACTCTCGCAAGCATACGTTCAATCAGGTGCTGGAAGATTTCTTGGGGAATGGCAGCGCATTCTTCACGGAGTGCTGCACTGAGGAGAGGTATCGATGTTGGTCGATGAGGTCTGGCACGAAGTCGGTGTTCTAAAACATCCCAAAGGTGTTCTGTGGGATTCAGGTCAGGACTCTGTGCAGGCCAGTCCATTACATGGATGTTACTGTCTTGTAACCACTCCGCCACAAGTCGTGGATTATGAACAGGTGCTCGATCGTGTTGAAAAATGCAGTCGCCATCGCCGAATTGCTCTTCAACAGCGGGAAGCAAGAAGGTGCTTAAAACATCAATGTAGGCCTATGCTGTGATAGTGCCACGCAAAACAACAAGGGGTGCAAGACTCCTCCACGAAAAGCACCGCCACACCATAACACCACCCCCTCCGAATTTTACTGTTGGCGCTACACACGCTGGCAGATGACGTTCAACGGGCATTCGACATACCCACACCCAGGCATCGGATCGCCACATTGTGTACCGTGATTCGTCACTCCACACAACATTTTTCCACTGTTCAATCGTCCAGTGTTTACGCTCGTTTGGCATTTGCCGGCATGATGTCTGGCTTATGAGCAGTCGCTCGACCATGAAATCCAAGTTTTCTCACCTCCCGCCTTACTGTCATAGTACTTACAGTGGATCGTGATGCAGTTTGGAATTCCTGTGTGGTAGTCTGGATAGATGTCTGCCTATTGCACATTACGACCCTCTTCAACTGTCGGCGGTCTCTGTCAGTCAACAGACGAGGTCGACCTGTACGCTTTTGTGTTGTACGTATCCCTTCACGTTTCCACTTCACTATCACATCGGAAACAGTGGACCTAGGGGTGTTAAGGAGTGTGGAAATCTCGCGTACAGACGTACGACACAAGTGACAACCATTCACCTGACCACGTTCGAAGTCCGTGAGTTCCGCGGAGCGCCCCATTCTGCTCTCTCACGATGTCTAATGACTACTGAGGTCGCTGATATGGAGTACCTGGCAGTAGGTGGCATCAAAATACACTTAATATGAGAAACGTATGGTTTTGGGGGTGTCCAGATACTTTTGATCTTACAGTGTATCATTAAGTTATGAACTTGTTGCGACATTACAACAAGGATCGTGCTCACAGGCAGGACATTTGCTTGTTGATTCGACTCCTAAATTTTGTCAGTATATTTACGACAGTATTTGACTGCTTCAGAAACCTGGCAGCGATCCTGTAGAGCCTTCTTGGCTGAAGGCTATTACATCTACATACATACTCCACAAGCCGCCGTACGGTGCGTGGCGGAAGGTACCCTACACCACAACTAGTCGATTCCTTTCCTGTTCCATTCGCAGATAGAGCGAGGATATTCTGCACTGTCTGCATGTCTCTATATGAGCCCTTATTTCTCGTACCTTATATTCGTGGTCCCTACGCGAAATGTTTGTTCACGGCAGTAGGATCGCTCTGCAGTTAGCTTCAAATGTCGGTTCTCTGAACTTTCTCAGTAGTTTTCGTAGAAATGAAAGTCCTCTTCCGTCCAGGGATTCCCACTTGTGCTCCCGAAGTATATCCGCAACACTTGCACGCTGATCGAACCTAACGGTAACAAATCTAGCAGCTGGCCTCTGAACTGATTCAATGTCTTCTTTCAATGCGACCTGGTGCGAATCCAAAACAGTCGAGCAGTACTCAAGAATAGGTCGCTATAGCGTCCTATATGCGGTCACCTTTACTGATGAACTACACATTCCTAAAATTCTCCCAATAAACCGAAACTGACCATTCGCTTTCCTTACCACGATCCTCACATGCTTGTTCCGTTTCATATCACTTTGTAAGGTGTGGCACAGATGTTTAAATGACGTGACTGTGTCAAGCAGGACACTACTATTTCCGTATGCTTACATTACTGGTTTCTTGTTCCTACTCATACGCATTAACTTACATTTTTCTACATTAAGAGCCAGCTGCCATTCATCACACAAACTAGAAATTTTGTCTAGGTCATCTTGTATCAGCCTACAGTCACTTAACTTCGACACCTCCGTGTACATCACATCATCATCAGGGAACAACAACAGATTGTTGCCTACCCTGTCTACCAGATCACTTATGTGTATAGAAAATAGCAATTGTCCTATTACGCATCCCTAGGTCTCTACTGATGTTACCCCTGTCTCCGATGAACACTCGCCGCCGAGCACAACATACTGCATTATTACGTCTGCACGCACCTTCGTTATCAGTCTGCAGTGGGGCACCGTCTCGATTGCTTTTTGGAAATGCAGAAATATATAATCTGACTGTTGTCCTTCATCCATAGTTCGCAGTATATCATGTGAGGAAAGAACAAGCTGGGCTTTGCACGAGCGATGCTTCCTAAAGCCATGATGATTCGTGAATATGAGCTTTTCGGTCTCTAGGAAATGTATTATATTCGAACTCAGAATATGCTCAAGAATTCTACAGCAAACCATTGTTAAGGATATTGGTCCTTAATTTTCTGTTTTGTTGCTTATATCTCTGTTTTAACTGTATTAATGTTTGCACGTAGCTCAAAACTTTGTGCAAATCACTTTATACGCTCATTAAAATTCCAGATTTCCAGAAGGCTTTTGACACCGTTCCTCACAAGCGTCTTCTAACCAAACTGAGTGCCCACGGAGTATCACCTCAGTTGTGCGACTGGATTCGTGATTTCCTGTCAGAAAGGTCACAGTTCGTAGTAATAGACGGAAAGTCATCGAGTAAAACAGAAGTAATATCTGGCGTTCCCCAAGGAAGTGTTATAGGCTCTCTATTGTTCCTGATCTACACTCCTGGAAATGGAAAAAAGAACACATTGACACCGGTGTGTCAGACCCACCATACTTGCTCCGGACACTGCGAGAGGGCTGTACAAGCAATGATCACACGCACGGCACAACGGACACACCAGGAACCGCGGTGTTGGCCGTCGAATGGCGCTAGCTGCGCAGCATTTGTGCACCGCCGCCGTCAGTGTCAGCCAGTTTGCCGTGGCATACGGAGCTCCATCGCAGTCTTTAACACTGGTAGCATGCCGCGACAGCGTGGACGTGAACCGTATGTGCAGTTGACGGACTTTGAGCGAGGGCGTATAGTGGGCATGCGGGAGGCCGGGTGGACGTACCGCCGAATTGCTCAACACGTGGGGCGTGAGGTCTCCACAGTACATCGATGTTGTCGCCAGTGGTCGGCGGAAGGTGCACGTGCCCGTCGACCTGGGACCGGACCGCAGCGACGCACGGATGCACGCCAAGACCGTAGGATCCTACGCAGTGCCGTAGGGGACCGCACCGCCACTTCCCAGCAAATTAGGGACACTGTTGCTCCTGGGGTATCGGCGAGGACCATTCGCAACCGTCTCCATGAAGCTGGGCTACGGTCCCGCACACCGTTAGGCCGTCTTCCGCTCACGCCCCAACATCGTGCAGCCCGCCTCCAGTGGTGTCGCGACAGGCGTGAATGGAGGGACGAATGGAGACGTGTCGTCTTCAGCGATGAGAGTCGCTTCTGCCTTGGTGCCAATGATGGTCGTATGCGTGTTTGGCGCCGTGCAGGTGAGCGCCACAATCAGGACTGCATACGACCGAGGCACACAGGGCCAACACCCGGCATCATGGTGTGGGGAGCGATCTCCTACACTGGCCGTACACCACTGGTGATCGTCGAGGGGACACTGAATAGTGCACGGTACATCCAAACCGTCATCGAACCCATCGTTCTGCCATTCCTAGATCGGCAAGGGAACTTGCTGTTCCAACAGGGCAATGCACGTCCGCATGTATCCCGTGCCACCCAACGTGCTCTAGAAGGTGTAAGTCAACTACCCTGGCCAGCAAGATCTCCGGATCTGTCCCCCATTGAGCATGTTTGGGACTGGATGAAGCGTCGTCTCACGCGGTCTGCACGTCCAGCACGAACGCTGGTCCAACTGAGGCGCCAGGTGGAAATGGCATGGCAAGCCGTTCCACAGGACTACATCCAGCATCTCTACGATCGTCTCCATGGGAGAATAGCAGCCTGCATTGCTGCGAAAGGTGGATATACACTGTACTAGTGCCGACATTGTGCATGCTCTGTTGCCTGTGTCTATGTGCCTGTGGTTCTGTCAGTGTGATCATGTGATGTATCTGACCCCAGGAATGTGTCAATAAAGTTTCCCCTTCCTGGGACAATGAATTCACGGTGTTCTTATTTCAATTTCCAGGAGTGTATATTAACGACATGGGACACAATCTGATCAGCCGTCTTAGATTGTTTGCAGATGATGCTGTCATTTACCGTCTTGTAAAGCCATCAGATGATCAAAACGGCTTTCAAAATGATTTAGATAAGATATCTGTATGGTGCGAAAAGTGGCAATTGACCCTGAATAAGGAAAAGTGTGAAGTTATTCACATGAGTACTAAAAGAAATCAGCTAAGTTTCGATTATGCGATAAGTCACACAAATCTGAGGGCTGTAAATTGAACTAAACACTTAGGGATTACAATTACAAATAACCTAATTTGGAACGATCACAAAGATAATATTGTGGGTAGAGCAAACCAAAGAATGCGATTCATTGGCAGAACACTTAGAAGGTGCAACAGGTCTACCAAAGAGACTGCTTACACCACGCTTGTCCGCCCTATTCTGGAGTATTGCTGTTCGGTGTGGGATCCGCATCAGGTGGGACTGACGGATGAAATCGAAAGAGTACAAAGAAGGGTAGCTCGTTTTGTATTATCACGAAATAGGGGATATAGTGTTACAGATATGATACGTGAATTGGAGTGGCAATCATTAAAACAAAGGCGTTTTTCGTTGCGACGGGATCTTCTCATGAAATTTCAATCACCAGTTTTCTCCTCCGATTGCGAAATCATTCTGTTGCCACCCACCTACATAGGGGAAAATGATCATCACCATAAAATGAGAGAAATCAGGGCTCGCACAGAAAAATTTAAGTGTTCGTTTTTACCGCGTGCCGTTTGAGAGTGGAACGGTAGAGACACAGCATGAAGGTGGTACATTGAACCCTCTGCCAGGCACTTTATTGTGGATAGCAGAGTAATCACGTAGATGCAGATGTAGAAAATCGTCAGTCTCATATTAGACAGTATTACCACCAGATCACCACTTCGTAGATGTAGTTTCGTATTAGCCTTGGTGATCTTAGGTACGCTGTTAGATGGTGCCAGACCGAACAATGTAATGCTCCACTCGGCCTTGCTTGGATATATTGGGGGAAAATAGTTCACTTTTAATATCCACAAGCATTGTTTTAAAGTGAGTGAGTATGACATCATAGCTAAATCTCAACTAATGTAGTAATATATATGGTGCTTATTTTTAAGTATTTGTCAGGAGAAACATTAAACAGAAATGATCAGAGAGTTATGAATTGATTCTTGGTAGCGTCAAAAACTGTAGAACACCTGGTTCTTGTCCGTAATGTATCGGCACAGTTCCTCACATGGTCTCAGATCACGATATCAGTCAAAGTAGTCGATGGAATTTTGGTTGCTTGTAACACACGGAACCCAGTGAGTGCCATATACCCCTCCATTATTAAATTAATAGTCCGACATTCCTTCAGTTCCACATCTTTGTTGGCAACAATCCCACACAAATTAATAGTCCGACATTCCTTCAGTTCCACATCTTTGTTGGCAACAATCCCACACAGACACTACACAAAATCTTGCGTTTTTGAGTTTCTTGATGAATTTAAGCGGGTCTGTATCGGTAAGCGGTCTCTCCGGTAGTACAGGTAGAAGGATTCTTTTTTTATATACAAACAGTCGAATTCCTTTATTGTATGGTTTTAAATAGAGTCATTTACCGGTAGTGATGGCCTCCATTGCTCTAATATGCCTTATAGCTTCCTGAAGTTGCTTCTCTGAGTTTTGTGCATTCTTGACTGTTCGAGAACCTTCTGCTAATAGGCCTGTGAGCTCTGGAATCAGAAACAGAATTATTCCACCTGATGTCTTAGGTATTAATAGCACCCCAGCCATTTTAACATGCCTCCTTTTTATTCCTCCTTTCCATTTCACACCACTTTTATCCACTGCCACGGCTGACTAGATGTAATTTGTTTTAAAACTCCCTACAGTTTTTTTCTTCTTCAGTGTGCAACGAGCTGCGTTCATAATTTGCTAAAATTTAATCGAACACCCGGTTTAAGTTTTGCATGCATTGCTTTACCAACTGTGAATGCTGCAATACGTTGGCCTATGCCTACGTCCTTTCTTCCATGTATTTGCCTGGCTTTATCAGCTAATATGCAACCTGGAGCACAACGATTTTTATTTGTGGCATAAGCAGTATTGTTGTCCTTGGAGGCGTCGTCCAGTGCATTAATTTCCTTATTGCCATGAGCTAGACGCTTTTTGTTCCAGGTCCACGATAATTGTATCCCGGTAAATGTAATTCAACTGCTATTTTATCGAGAATACCACACCCCCCTCCCACCCCCACCTCTTTACTTCCTAGCACTCATGTCACACTACGATATGGTTTGGTGTATATGTGTCCTGTTTATATACTAAATCGTGAACGTGTACTCAACTTACCTAAAGCTACTTAAGAAAAGCCTTGTTCTCTCGACGTCTTACAACATACTCCACAAGAAACAAATATTTTTCGGAGATTTTTCTTGTGATTTCTCACTGTAAAACATTTTGATAGTGCCTTCGACATTTCTGTCCTTTAAGTTGTAAGTTCTCAGGTTTGTGCATTGCAGTTTGGGAACAGTTTCTCCGTTGACCATTTTGGCAGGTAAGACTCCTCAAATGCAGTTTTGTATTTCAAAATATTTTCCAAGTCACCTACATTTAATTTCTGCTTGCACAAATACACCGTACTAACACGGCTGTATACAGTATTTAGGAGTCCATTATCATGTACAGCAATAGGCTTCGTCTTTATCGTACTGTCTAGTTCTACTATACTACTCAGTTATTGGTGGTAGACTGTTTAGCTCTATGTGTGACCTTAGAAGATTAATTTCATCCACATGCAGTTTTTCATCGTCCTCACTTCTATGATCGGCTTGAAGATCGTCCGGTCATCGATTCATTTCCATCTACAGCAACTGCTCAAACGCCTGAACTATATCTTTCATTGTCTTTGCCTTCACATACACGACTCAGGCGACTTTGGAATACACATTTATGATCAATAAAATATATTTGAAGCCTTTATCCCACATTGAATATCGATTTATATTTACGAGACGGGTTTGTCACAACTCACCTAAATCTCACATTAAGACTTGTCTACATGGGAAAGTTATTCATGCAAGTTTGTGAAACTTATGAAAGACTGTCTCCACAATTACCGGATGACATGTCTTTCTTGAAACTCCGAAATAATTGGTATGATTTCATTCGAGTGAGCTATATTCCCTACTGTGGATAACGCTGTGAGTATTTGTAACTGTTCTGTGACCTCGGTTTGGGTCATCGTAGTATGTATACCGCAGAGGTAGAGTGCTCAGTCTTTTATGCTGAATGCCAATGCCTTTACCTGTGCCACATATGTCATTTAAAGCAGGTTTAACAATGTTATTGAATTTCTCATTTTTACAGATTTTCATTCTCCATTTTGGGCTGTTGCCTTGCCTATGTGCTTTAATCATACGAAATATTTCAGCACATGCTTGCTTTTTTCGACAGATATGTGTCAGAACTTGAGGTTTTTAAGAGTATTAGGTCTAATAAACCCGGTAATGTCCGTCAACGTATTCGGTAATAGTGTTTCCTCTCGATCCTTCTTCTTCTGCTCTTCTACCATCATTCGTAGTTTACGATAGCCTTTTTGGCCTTACCGTTACCGGTTTAAACGTTTTTGAGAGAGAATGTTCTCGCTGCAGCTGTCCTAATTTTAGCAGCCTTAATACCCGACGAATAGCGTTCCATGCTTCAACAACTTTACGCTTTGTCGCTGACATGCTGTTGTTTACTAAGCCGATTTTTGTAATGGCATGCAACTTATACATACTCTGAAATTACTGGTAGTGATGGGACACAACTTCCCTACCTGTTGCATGGATAAAGCTGAGCACATCCGTTAGTCTTCCGTTGATCTCTTCAATTCTGTCGTTCAGCATCTCAACTTTTCTAGCTACTGACTCGACAATATTTTCCAGTTACATAATTTTTGTGTCGATTATCTGAATTTTCGTGTCAAAGAATAGATGCATGTGCTCCACATCCATACTTCGTGTGATTACAGTAATCAGTATCATGGGGGAGGGGGAGGGGGGAAAGAGGAGTGCATTTTCGTAGAACATAGCAGAACTGCGTTCAAGCACCATACAGACGATTCCACACATCTGGAGATAATGTTACGTTGATGTCACTAAATTGTGGGTTTTCAAGTACCACCCCTTGGTAGAATTCACTACCCAGCGTCTTTCCCACACTAACTACTTTAGTATCATATTTGTTGAAAATGCAGGTACGGTTATGCAATATTATTTCTGCATCAGGCGTCTGCTGCAATGGCAGTGCCTTGTCTGTAAGGAAAAAAATTATTTAGCATATTCTATATTAACGACGGAATTTTTCTTATGCATCATTGACAACTGCCTTGCCGCTGTACCCATTGACATGTTCACTATTTCAGGTTTCATACACGACTGACTGAACAGTCGAGAGCTGTAAATATATACATTTCAGTATAATAAATAATGTTATTAGTTATGACACTAAATATAGTGTTCGTTATCTAAGCAGCGAGTGTACGGTCGGTTGGTTAAACCTTCTTATAGGAAATTACGCAATTCCATTGGTGCTCTAAGCAGCTTGTGCTCGCTTAGAAACGCGCAGGCTACATACTGATTCATGCATACCTGTGGAATAGTTCGTCACTTAGCAGGAAGCAGTGCATGGCTGTCATACGCCTGGCAACAGAAAATACAGCGCGTTGTGTTGGTGCAGTGAAACAGGTAATGTATCTTCTTGCCGTTCTGTTACATTGACGTTATTTGTTGAACAATACTTCTCGTGTCTGCAGTCATACTCTCCTCTGTTACCATACCTATCCATTCTTGATGCAGAAAGCTATGATCACATTTTCATTATTGGATTCAAGGAAAGGCTAAACGCGAAAGAATATCGATAGACAGTAACGTGTACAGTGTCTAGCAGAGGAACAGTTAGGGCACGATGATTGCACCCTGTCATAAAGGAGCACTTCTGAAGCAATGGTTTGAGGACAGCAGCATTCCTGAAATGGACTGCCCTGGCCAGAGTCCCGACCCGGACCCAATGGAACACTTCTGGGATGAGTTAGAAAGTAGTCTTGCAGAATATCGGTAACATTTTTCCTAATTATGTCGATGTAATATGGAGTGACTTCAACTTGCCAGGTAGTGATTGGGAGAGTGATGCCTTCAGAACTAAAGCCAGAGACAGGGATTCCTGTGACATTACTCTCAATGCGTTGTCCGAAAATTACTTCGAGCAGTTAATTAGAGAACCAACCTGCAAAGGTAACGCCTTAGACCTCCTAGCAACAAACAGCCTGAATTTCAAATGGTTCAAATCGCTCCGAGCACTATGGGACTTAACATCTGAGGTCATCAGTCCCCTATAACTTAACTAACCTAAGGACATCACACACATCCATGCTCGAGGCAGGATTCGAACCTGCGACTGTAGCGGTCGCGCGGTTCCAGACTGAAGCGCCTAGAATCGCTCTGCCACAGCGGCCGGCAGCCTGAATTTATCGTATCAGTTAACGTGAAGGAAGGTAGCACTGATCCATGCTAACGGTCTTTACAAGGCATGTTAAGAAAGATATGAAAATGTTTTAGCTTCAAGAGACTGACATGATACAAATTGCAGAGTATCTGAGCAATCAGCATCAAATATTCAGGGCTGAGGATGAACTCGCGGAGCACAAATGGAACAAATTCAAAAGCATCGTTCACTGGGCCTTAGACAGGTATGTTCCTAACAAGTTCTCAAAGGATAGGATAGATCCTCCGTGGTTTAACAGCCTTGTCGGAAAACTCCAACTTAAAGAAATAGAGCTTTATCACAGATTAAAGAGGTTTCTGTCTCACGTAAAATCAGTAAGCAGCTGAAATTCGCCACTCATTCACTCAGTGACAATTGTGACACCGGAACGCAGGATAACAGAAAGAAGTCCGAAATCCTGAATTCGGTCTTCCGAAACTGTTTACCGCGAAAGATTGTAACATTTCAATCATTATACGAACGCCGGAATGGCAGATATTGAGATAACCGATCGCGGAACAGAAAAACAACTGCAATCGCTTAGTAGTGGGAAGGCATCAGGACCAGGTGAGACATCTATAAGATTCTACAAAGATTAAGCGAAACAATTTGCTCCTATCGGCAGTTTATCGTAAATCGATGGAGCAGCGAAAGGTACCAAGCGACTGGAAGAAACCGCAGCCAATTCCCGTTTTCAAGAATGGGTGTAGGACAGATGTACATGATTATATGTCTATATTGTTGACGTCAGTGTATTTTATGATTCTGGAACATTACTTATGTTCAACGATTATGACGCTTTTTGAAGACCTAAAATTTGCTCTATTAAAATCAACGTGCATTCCGCAGAACAAAGATGTTGCGAAACTCAGCTCACTCTCTTCTTCATGAGATCCATAACGCTGTAGACAACAGTGCTCATGTTGAAGCCATGTTCCTCGACTTCAGGATAGCATTTGATACCGTCCCACACTGCCGTTTAGTAGGAAAAAAAAACGCACTTACCGAATATCGGACCAGATTTGCGACTGGTTTCAAGAATTCCTATTAGATGGAACTCAACACGTCGCCCTTAACGGAACAAAATCGACAGATGGAAATATAATTTCTGGAGTATCCCTAGGAAGTATGATGGGATCTTTACTGATTGCACTGAATATAAATGACTTAGTAGAAAGCGTCGGGAGCATTTCAGAACTGTTCGCAGATGATAAAGTTGTCTACAAGAAAGTAGCAACGCCAGAAGACTGTGTCGATTTGCAGAATGACCTACAGAGGCTTGATGATCTGAGCAGGCCCTGGCGCTACTGATACTGAAAAAGAAGTGTGAAGTCATCCACATGAGTGCTAACAAACTTTCATTAAATTTCGTTACGTGATAAATGACATAAATGTAGAACGCAGTCGATCGAACTAAATTCCTAGAGGTTATAATTACCAACAACTTAAGATGGAACCATCACACAGAAAATATCGTGGGAAAGCGAACCGAAGATTGCGTTTTATAGGCAGAACACATCCAAGGTGCAGCAGATCAGCTGAAGAACCTGGTCCGTCCTCTTCTGTAGTATAGCTGCACGCTATGGGATCCTTACAAAACAGATTTAATGGAGGATTTCGAAAAAGTTCAAGGAATAGCAGCTCGTTCTGTTTTATCGTGAAACAGGGGAGAGAGTGTAACCGATAAGATACGCGAGTTGAGGAGGAAATCATTAAAACAAAGTCATTTTCGTTGCGGCGAGAGATGCGTACACATGACACTAACTGTAGTGTCGGCAGACTTGCCAACACTACGCACACTAATTGAAAGAGGCGGCCAAGATGCACGCGCTAACTCACGAAGGATTGAGTGAGGTCTGTAACAGGATACGTAATGAATGCTATAAAGAAAAGTACATAGCTTCTGGAATACTTAACTTTAATCCATCCGTGTGGTACATCGCTCTTGAAGATACAAGTGAGACTCTTTAGTTACAAGCCATGTAAGGCTAATGGCGCCTTGCTAGGTCGTAGCCATTGACTTAGCTGAAGGCTATTCTAACTATCTGCTCTGCAAATGAGCGAGGCTTCGTCAGTGTGTATCGCTAGCCACGTCGTCCGTACAACTGGGGCGAGTGCTAGTAAGTCTCTCTAGACCTGCCGTGTGGCGGCGCTCGGTCTGCAATCACTGATAGTGGCGACACGCGGGTCCGCCGTATACTAATGGACCGCGGCCGATTTAAAAGCTACCACCTAGCAAGTGTGGTGTCTGGCGGTGACACCACACTAACATATGCTAGAAGTAGACCCAGGAGAAAGTTCATCTGCTAAACCATCTTATATAATGTTGGTCGGTGGATAAGTGGTGGTGGTGTTGGAGAGGTGGTGGAGATAAAATAATGTCACTGTGACTGCAGCTTTTGCCAGGAGTGGATACATGTAAGCATTGTTACATACGTGGAGGGTGACTAGGAACTAAGACGATAAGAAGACATGAGAGCTAGTTTTAAAATAATTTATTTATAATCCAATTAAATAGCACCTTTACATTATCCATTGTACATATATTCGTCTACTTCAGCCTAAGACGATGCTATGGAAGACATCCATATCTTTGTAGATCTTTAACGGAGGCGTTCCTAAAATATCATGTATCGATGAAGATTTCCCATAACCTTTCACATAAACAATTGAGTCAGTATGATCGAAATTTCGAAGTAATGTCACAAGATCTTCAAACATCATTCTGTGTTCCTCCCAGTTGATGCCATGATAATATCAACTAAACCATGACACATTTTTATGCGTTTTGACGCCGTTGATGTCTTTGAAAGGTTTGTTTGGAGCCACGATTGTTGCAAATGTTATGATAACTCATCTCTCATTCGTGAAGGAAAATACGACGTCGCTGAATACGAAACGCTCATATTCGTCAAGAAATCCTTGGTTAGCAGTTTGAGATTCCACTGTGGAATGGTTCAGTTGTTATGCTACACCTAGCAATTTGTACAGGTATCTGTACAATTGCAGTAAGTGGACTGTAGTTGGTGATCCAACTATGTAGCATAAATGCCCATACTTCCAAGTTTTCTGGAAGGTTTTATAAGCTTAAAACTCGATAGAAACGTCAATAGGACCTTTGTCCAGTGTTTCATTCAATTTGGAGCAGTCTCTAATGTGAATTGGAGCTAGATTCTTCGATTTCTTATGACTGATCAGGCACCCATTACCCTCTTCACTGTCATAGTATGCAGGACAAAACGTAGCATATATATCAAAAAGCAGGCGTTATACATTATTAGACCAACCTTGCTGAAAGTTGTCATATGGGTAAAATTCGGCATTTAAGTGTACTCGAGTGTTTGTTAAATTACAGTTGTGTAATTCAGTCGAATCACATTTGAGGTTCACATTCCTAACGGTCTGAAATGAGAGGATGATAGATTGAGGTCTTCCTAATAGGACTGATGTCTAAATGGTGCATGATCGACAGGAAGAACTTGGAAGTAGAGGATATTCAAACAGCTTCGATGGTCTGAAACTGAAAGGCAGTTGAGTTCCAGATCCAAGTTTTTTATGTTTCAAGCGTTCTTCATTGGTTGCAGAGACATGGAGCATCTTCCAAATTTATTTCTTGAGCACTGTCTTGCTTTGTTCTCCATTGACACCTTGGATATATGCATTGTCGTCTGTTTCATTTCTTACTAATATAAGTTCCTGCTTCACATTAATTAGAATCAGAATCATCATATCACTTTCATATCCTCAAAGTATTTCATTGGCATTTTGAGAGGTATGCAAGCACTAAACCGCTTGTACTCATCTGCTGATGGCAGTTTATCGGTAAACCAGTCTGTATTTTCTAAGTCATTCAAGTCTGATTTTGACACTGAAACGCATGTTTTTAAGATTGATTTGATGCCTACATTCCCAGTGTCGTCAATTTCTACACCATTCAGTTCACATCTTATTTCCTGAAACAGGAATTGGAATGTGTTACGAATTATATCTGGTGTCAGTCCTAGATGATCATGATGATCATGCAGAGATCTCCTTAAGAAATTTGGTATTCTAACTACCACTTCTCAGTACATATACTCACTGATGTCCTTTGTCATGTTCAACATGTCTCTTTTTACACAAAATAGTGCAAAACACGATTATAATACCAGAACCAAAAACAATCTGTATAAGGACTATAAAAGCTTAACATTAGTACAAAAAAGAATCAAATACATGGTTACTCATATATTCAGTTTCCTTTGAGAAACCTACATAGTATCGATCTGATTGAATTTTCCTTTGTCAAGTTATTCTTGTTTCACTTTTAAGTATGTTGACGTTCAAGCATGACTTGAAACCTGGTGCTGCCTGTTTTAAATAATTGTTTGCATCATCAGTTTCATAATCTCTGTGACATACTTGTACAATTTTACCACTTCCCAGATGTATATTGCTGTTTGATGCACTAAAATTTGGTATTGTGTCGTACATTTTTAAGCCTATCAGCGCAATACTCCGACCTCATTTGTGTATTCGACTGGTGTGAAATAATTCACATCTAATACTGACAATCGACAATTTGACCATTTAAAGTTAAATGTATGATATGGCTCCTCAAACTCAACTGACGAACTGGTGTGCGGGATTACCGTTTTCAGATCATCCTTGTAGCTATCAGGATGAACATGAGACGTACAGGGTGACAATTACTGAACTATACGAAAAATAACCTAAATTAGTTACAAACTACGGGGTGCACACACTTTTTTCAACATGTAAACGTCACTACAGATATTGAGATTTAGGTTATGACATGTTCGATACGCCTGCCATCCTTGGCGATGATATAGTGCAGACGAATAGCGAAATTCTGCATGACCCGCTGAAATGTCGAAATATTGATGCTGTCGATGTCCTCCTGAATGGCTGTTTACAGCTCAGCAATGCTTTTGGGGTTATTGCTGCACTCATTGTCTTTAATATAGACCCACAAAAAGAAGTCACATGAGTTCAGATCCGGAGGAGATGGCGGCCAATGGAGGCCCATGCCAGTAGCCTCTGGGTACCCGAGAGCCAGAATGCCGTCTCTAAAGTGCTCCTCCAGGACATGAAACACTCTCCTGCTTCGATGGGCTCGAGCTCTGTCTTGCATAAACCACATTTTGTCGAAATTAGAGTCACATTGGATAATGGGGATGAATTCCTCTTCCAAAACTTTCAGGTACCGTTCGATAGTCACCGTGCCATCAAGGAAAATCACACCGTTTATTCTGTGATTGGACGTTACACACCACACAGTCACCCGTTCAGGGTGAAGAGACTTCTCAATCGCGAAGTGCGGATCCTGAGTCCCTTAAATGCGTCAGTTTTGCTTATTGACGAACCCTTCCGAATGAAAGTGGGCTTCGTTGCTGAACCAAACCATGCATGTGCATACTAAGTCCCATCATGCCCCGCCCAACCGTGCAGTTTGAACGTCCTAACGCAAACCGTCCAGAAGTTATACGACTTTATTTCATATAATTCAATAATTGTTACTCTGTAAGTTTCTAGAGAGGTATTTATGGAAGTTTTGGTAAAAATGTAAAATACATGGTTACTATCAAAGTAGCTGCGTAATTATACTGGAGACCTCAAATCGCCAAATGAGTCGAAATAGTAAACACTGTTTTGAGATAGTCTTCTAACATCAGTCATCCAGTGAGCTCCAGGGCCACCCGCAACATCAAAACGTAAAACTGCGCGTTCATTAGGTTCTCATCTACTGTTATGTATTCTGCATGAACGCTGCATGAAATCGTAGGAGAGAGAACTTTTTGACGAACTTAAGGAAGTCGATATTTCTAAATGTGTGTCGCGGGCTTTTTTATTGTACAATCCAACCCTCTCCTGTGAAGTTGTAAATATAGTCCTTTCCAATAGCCACAGATTTCACGAAAGTATTATGCCTTTGGCTTCGTCAAGTTGCTTCTGTGTGTTTTCCGCCTTTTTCACTATTCTGGCGATAGCCGCCACACCCCCAGCCAAGGGACCGACCGCTGAAAGCCCTGCCAAGGCTGAAATTAAGGAGGGAAGGAATACACGTGATGTGATTTGCTATGATGGGATTCTAGGCATTTTAATAAGTTTTCCTTTTGACGCTCTTATAGCTAACCACGAAGGTTAGGTTGAGTACACAGCATATATGGTTTTGTCTTGCTTGATTGTAATTTCTTTCTATTTGACTACTGCTTGCCATGTTACTGTCTGGTACAAATGCTCCACAATACATGTTTCATCTGAGAGAAGGTTGAATAGTGATGTATTGCATACTGCACCATTACCGCCTTGAAATACGTATTCTATAACTCACCGCCATGATCTGTTCGTAGATTGTTTCGTGTGTAGTTGGTTCTTGTCTGTAATATACATATCAAAAAAAGTTTTGCGTCATCCCGGTTCCCAGAACTCCTGAACACAGACGTTGACTGTGGATATTATATTACAGACACAGTCCCTTTGACTGTTCAGTGTTGTCACTAAACCCGCCCAAAGATGTAAACAACCATGCATGGGCAGCGCCTATTAGACGGAGGGGGACCGACATCCGATCAGTTCCAGTTATTCTGAGAGGCACCCACATGCCTTGCTCATACTGTGGCATCAAGCAGTCAGGCCTGCAAGATGAGTGGTCTGCCAAGCGAGTGGATTCATTCTTATTTATCGAGTAATATGAACTCTCGTACTCTCAGTTAAGTTACAAATTATCCTCCTGTATGAATAATACGCAACAGAAACGCACATCTGATTATCAGTAATTTACAGAACCCTGACTGCTCACTACGCACTGGCAATACCATATTTTCTTTTTGTCTTTTATTTAACGGCTTTTATCAACACGTGGCCACCGCACTGAATATGAATGGCGCACACATTATAAATTCGGGACATCATGACAACATACAATTCGAAGGAAAAGTCCACCAATCTTTTTCTTTTCACTATCTTATTTATTCCGATAAATTCTATAACCTAAACACACAAATTCTATAACCTACAACAATAACACATGACAAATTCCGCCCAGTGGGCATGGCTTTACATTGGTGATTCTCTACCTTATGGTCTCGTAATTATTTAACGCTACAGTGCACTTTCTGGATAGGATGGTGGTTCTTTTATTATATCTCACACTTCGACTCTCACAATCATCATCACGAAACTTTCCTACAGATCGAGCGGTACAGAAGGAACAAGCATAACCCACTAATCTTTTGAACTACCTTGCTACTCTCCCATGCAAACCACACATACCCAAATTACATGACATACACCACACTACAACATGGAATACAATACAATAAATAGTCACAACACTATCACTTTCAGCTTTCCCACTTCAATTAGTATTTATCCCAGTTTCACACGACACTGCCCCACTTTGTAATTCTACTTTCCTGCTATGAACTTTGGAGATATATGCACGTCTTCCTGTGCAATGCAAGCCAAGTGGCGTTGCTGGATAGACGGCCGACTCACCTTTCTTCTCTCTCAGAGTTTGAATCTAGCGTCACACGGAATCATATCACGCAAAGTAATATTAAGAACATATTCACCACACACGCGAGTCCTCAACTGATACCATGGACGAGTACTTCTCTTTATCCTTTGTCTCATACACAGATTGAGACTCACCCAGTACTCACCACGTGGAAGTACTCGTCTCTAATTTCAAGTCCTGCACACGCCATTTCTTAAATATTTCAACTTATGGTACACACGCTATTTCTTAAATATTTCAACTTATAGTACACACGCTAGTAATTCAGCTTAACTTAAGCACACGGAAGTATTTCAACTTATTGCTACACGTGGTTTCATTGTGACCGTTGGTCACTCCCGAAGATTACTACGATCCCATTAATATTACCTGCCTGACATTTAATTCTCCCCACAAAAGTTCCTGAAATAGAGAAATTATTATTTCAAACTACTCTTAAATATTCCACATGCATACCATGTCTCCACTCTTTTGTCTTTACGGAGCACAACTAAGACAGGTCTTAACAGCACAAGATCCAGCGGCAGAGTGCCGAAACATGGCCGTTCTTCAGGTCCTCTCGCACCTCTGCTGAAGTGGGGGAGCACCTTGCTACCGTATTGGTCAGCCACATTTCAGGCGCTCAAAGCTCGGGTAAATTTCATCTCTTTGGTCCCACCAAAGGTGGCCAAAGTATCGTCTCAAAGATGATCATATATTCACATTCACTATCTGCGGTTAGCAGACGACCATACATTCATTCATTTCACAGATCTCACCAAACTGGATGTTGGGATTTATTTTGTGGGAGTGCACATGTGATCAATTAAATAAATAAATTGTCATTCTTTCCCACACTGGTATCCGGCTTCGCTGTATTAATTGAAATTGAGTTATTTTACAAAAAAATGTGTTGTTCTGACAAAAATAATGAAGTATGTTGTACCTATTTCCAATGTCGGGCGGTACTGTACCCTTTCAATTCCACCAGGAAGGAGGTACACAGCTCGTGTTGTCTGTAGTTCAACTATGCCTAGACGATCAATACCAATGTTCGATCGCGTCCGCATTGTTACTTTGTGCCAGGAAGGGCTCTCAACAAGGGAAGTGTCCAGGCTTTTCGGAGTGAACCAAAGCGATGTTGTTCGAACATGTAGCAGATGTAGATACAGACAGAGAGACAGGAACTGTCGATGACACACCTCGCTGAGGCCGCCCAAGGGCTACTACTGCAGTGGATGACCGCTACCTACGGATTATGGTTCGGAGGAACCCTGACAGTAACGCCACCATGTTGAATATGCTTTTCGTGCAGCCGAGGACGTCGTGTTACGATTCAAACTGTGCGCAATAGGCTTAATGATGCGCAACCTCACTCCCGACGTCCATGGCGAGGTCCATCTTCGCAACCACGACACCATGCAGCGCGGTAAGATGGGCCCAACAACATGCCGAGTGGAGCACAAGGGACTGGCATCACATTCTCTTCACCGATAATTGTCGAATATGCCTCAACCAGCCAATCGTCGAAGACATGTTTGGAGGCAACCTGGTCAGGCTGAACGCCTTGCACACTGTCCAGCGAGTGCAGCAAGGTGGAGGTTCCCTGCCGTTTTGGGGTGGCATTATGTGGGGCCGACGTACGCCACTGGTGGTCATGGTAGGCTCCGTAATGGCTGTACGATATGTCAGTGATATCCTCCGAGCGACAATGCAACCGTATTGCCAGCATACTGGCGAGGCATTCGTCTTCATGAACGACAATTGGCGCCTCCATCGTGCACATCTTGTGAATGACTTCCTTCAGGATAACGACATCGCTCGACTAGAGTGGCCAGCATGTTCTCCAGACATGAACCCTATCGAACATGCCTGGGATAGACTGAAAAGCGCTGTTTATGGACGATGTGACCCACCAACCACTCTGAGGGATCTACGCCATATCGCCGTTGAGGAGTGGGACAATCTGGGCCAACAGTGCCTTGATGAACTTGTGGATACTGTGCCACAACGAATACACGCATGCATCATCGCAAGAGGACATGCTACTGGGTATTAGAGGTACCGGTGTGTACAGCAGTGTGGACCACCACCTCTGAAGGTCTCGCTTTATCGTGGTACAACATGCAATGTGTGGTTTTTATGAGCACTAAAAACGGCGGAAATGATGTTTATGTTGACCTCTATTCCCATTTTCTGTACAGGTTCCGGAACTCGCGGAACCGAGGTGATGCAAAACTTTTTTTGATGTATGTAGTTTTCCAGACACCAGTGCATCACTCTTTCTCGTCTTTGTTTCCACAAGTAGAGCCCAAGCAAGTTTAGAGTACATATCAATTACCAGTAAAATGTATTTGAAACATTTCTTCTCCCATGAATATTGTCACATATCCATAAGTCATACAAACCTTGCATTACAGCCTACCTATGAGGGAAAATGTCGTGCACGCTGGTTTATGGAGTTCTTTTTGAACAACTTTCTCCTTGATTATTCGATAGTATGTCTTTCTCTAATTTCAGAAATTATAAAAATAATTTCATTTGTATGTGGTGTACTCTCAGCTGCAGACACTGTTTCATAGGGATCGTAGTAATAAGTATATTGGGGTGATCTGTTGTTGATTTTCTTATTCTTAATGTCGATAATGCCACTGGGAGGTATGTCTGCTAACGCATGTTTCATAATCTTTTTGTATTTGAGCTGTTGGCACAGTTAACCCCTCCTCTGTTGACTTTCTTACATACCTTTGCCTTTCGTAATATCTGGTCTTAAATTTTAATATCTGTCGGTTGACGGCTGTCTAGTTCTGTAGTTTTTAAGAACGTAAGATTTAGTAAACGGATTTTTTTTTTGAATTCTCTTTCTCTGATCTGCATTGCATTCTTGGTTAATCATATAGGTTGAGTACGTAACATACACTACTAGCCATTAAAATTACTACACCAAGAAGAAATGCAGGTGATAAACGGGTATTCATTGGACAAATATATTATACTAGAATTGACATGAGATTACATTTTCACGCAATTTGGGGGCGTAGATCCTGAGAAATCAGTTCAAAAATGGTTCAAATGGCTCTGAGCACTATGCGACTTAACATCTGAGGTCATCAGTCGCCTAGAACTTAGAACTAATTAAACCTAACTAACCTAAGGACATCACACACATCCATGCCCGAGGCAGGATTCGAACCTGCGACCGTAGCGGTCGCTCGGCTCCAGACTGTAGCGCCTAGAACCGCACGGCAACTCAGGCCGGCGAGAAATCAGTACCCAGAACAACCACCTCTGGCCGTAATAACGGCCTTGATACGGCTGGGCATTGAGTCAAACAGAGTTTGGATGGCGTGTACAGGTACAGCTGCCCATGCAGCTTCAACAGGATACCACAGTTCATCAAGAGTAGTAACTGGCGTATTGTGACGAGGCAGACGTTTTCAATTGGTGAGAGATCTGGAGAATGTGCTGTCCAGGGCAGCAGTCGAACATTTCCCCGTTCTCACAGCTTTACTTCCGCCAGGACCAGGTCTCCTACCTTCCAAACTTTACAGAAGCTCTCCTGCTGTGGCTAAGCCATGTCTCCGCAATATCCTTTCTTTCAGGAGTGCTATTCCTGCAAGGTTCGCAGGAGAGCTTCTGTTAAGCTTGGAAGGTGGGAGACGAGGTGCTGGCGGCAGTAAAGCTGTGAGAACGGGGTCTGACTCGTGCTTGGGTAGCTCAGTTGATAGATCACTTGCTCGCGAATTCAAAGGCCCCGAGTTCGAGTCTCGGTCCGGCACACAGTTTTAATCTACCAGGAAAGTTTCAACCCCAGAGTGGTTTGAGAATAAGTACTTAACTCCTTGATACTTTTGTTGAGTTCTTTAAATCTAGTAGTATGACGCTTAATACTGTCATTGAGTGATTCAGTTTTCACGTCAACGTAGAAGAGGAATGATCTGCCTTCCACTCTTGACTGCTTGTGGTTAGATGATGTTACGAGCTTGTCTATACCATAAAGTATGATCTCATAATCATTTCAGTGTATTACTACACACACACACACACACACACACACACACACACACACACACACACACACACATGTGCAAACGTCTTTTAAAGACATCCTGACAGTTCCAGCCCTATTCAGCTGTTTAGCTTTATTGATAACAAATCTGTACTGTGAACGATGCCCGCAATCTCTACATAAATTTATAAAATCCTCGAATGTCACTTCAGTTCCTACATGTGCCTGCTAAATGTGTTTTAAATTCATATTACCCTGTTTGATGGCAATAATAATGTTTGCGTTATCTCTTATCAGTTGCTTTGGGGTCCATGAATATGTCTGATTTAGGTAAAAGATATCAAGACCTCTATGCCCGGGCACAAGGGTATCAAACAACCCGTTGGGAATAGGAAACTATTACATCCACATCGTTGTACCTGGATCATGCTAAATGTAGTTTCTAAACAGACCCTGAAAGGGCTAAGCATATTGTACTGCACAAGCAAATTTGCAACGCTGAAGTAAATTTTGAACATAAATAACAACCGTTAGAACACAAAGGTCTACATTTATGTTGTAAATGAAATGTAGAATCAAATGCGTCGGTTCTTAATTGCAAAAACGGGCACAGTTGACATTGGTCGATTGCAGCAATACTTACCACGAATGGAAAACAATGATTTGAGTAAACCGTACGTATATTTTGATGTAGACACGGAATATGCAATAAAAACAGGTATTTCTCATTTGAAAATACAAAACTGACACCACCCATATGGGAGGGGTGGTTAGGAGGTGGCCAGCTGTAGCACAGATATATGTCACCTTCACTGACATTAACACTTTTTTTGTACGATGCGTCGTTTTCGAGATATTTAGTTGTCTCAAATTAAAACAAACACCCTCTGTACGCTAAAAAAGCACACATGAATTGTTGACTATACCCAATATCTTAAATGCAGCTTGATGCCTACTGATACTCCATGATCACATAACAACGTGGCTAATAGTTTGTACTGCATTCTCATTACTGTTTACGATACTGACAGATAATGCTCACACTACTTCTACATTGGGTGTAGTGTGTTCTTTCAGAGACCATGCTAGGGAAATAAGAAGCAGTGATTTTCACCTTAGCATCAACGTCTACATTCCCTGAGTGTTTACAGGTATTTCATGCATCATAAAACGTAGGTTACAGGCAGATGACCGCAACTATTTGTCAGCTTTAGATTTGATTGAATAAACGGGTAACCATAAGTATCTTTTACGAATGCATATTTGTCATGAGCGTAGCGTGGTGGAGCTGTAGTACATTTACACATACAATGTTACCTGCTGTAGCGTTAGAGCACTAAGCTAGCACATCGACAAGTGACACCATAGTCATGCGTCCAGCATATAGGCTCTTAAGAGGTAACACATTAAGTCTGTCAAACACATTGACTCCTTTAACTATCTATATCTTTGCCAGCAACACAGTGAGGTCTCCAGAGGTGTATAGATATTCTTTGCATTTCTCTTCCTAGATTTTGTCCTTAATCTTAACACTAGCAAAGAAAACCAGTGGTGCTTTTCCCAGCTATAGTAACCACAAATAATGTACATGCTTCATGGTATAATCATCTTAATCGTTCTTGACTTATTTGTTTACAACGAATATACAGTCATCTAGCTGAACAACATAGAATTCCATCAAGAGACTGTCCACAGCACAACTGTCTGTATCGATGTTTTGGTAGTTTTTGTAATCTATTGCCGTGTTAATATAATTGAAACTTTAGCCATACAGAGCCTAGTTTTACAACCAATTATCGGTCGTTATTACTGGGAATATATTTAATTCCCTGGAAGATGTCGCTTTAGATCACATGTTGGTCTGTCATAGCATTCGCCTATGTGTAGGACAAAACACAAGAAGGCGTTTCAATATAGCTCGCAAATGCGAAGGCGAGCTCTAAATATCGCTTGAAACACAGGGAGATATTATCATTCTACCATAAATAGCAATGTTGAGTAACCATACGTTGGAGTACTGGTGGGAAATGTAATCGAGACCGTTTACTGCATTATGGGACGAACGAAAAAAACAAGAAATTATTTATATAGCTCCACTTACATTTGGACTTGCTTACAAGGGAACCCCCCCCCCCCCCCCCCCCCATCGCATCCCCGTCAGATTTAGTTATAAATTGACTCAGTGGATAGGCCTTGAAAAACTGAACACAGATCAATCGAGAAAACAGGAAGAAGTTGTGTGGAACTATGGAAAAATAAGCAAAATATATAAACTGAGTAGTCCATGTGCAAGATAGGCAACATAAAGGACAATGATAACTGACGAGCGCCGTGGTCTCGTGGTTAGAGTGAGCAGCTGCGGAACGAAAGGTCCGTGGTTCGATTCCTCCCGCGAGCGAACATTTTACTTTCTTTACTTTCGCAAAGTTACGATCTGTCCGTTCATTCATTGACGTCTCTGTTCACTGTAATAAGTTTAGTGTCTGTGTTTTGCGACCGCACCGCAAAACCGTGCGATTAGTAGACGAAAGGACGTGCCTCTCCAATAGGAACCGAAAACATTTGATCGCAAGGTCATAGGTCAACCGATTCCTCCACAGGAAAACACGTCTGATATATTCTTTACGACACTGGTGACGGCATGTGCGTCACATGACAGGAATATGTTGTCGACCCACCTAACTTGCACACTTGGCGAATGGGTAAAAAGATTCTTCTACCTTGCCCGATTTAGGTTTTCTTGTGGATGTGATAATCAATCCAAAAAAAGTGATGAAAACATAAGAGTTTGTCACATAAACTGCATCAAATGAATGCAACAGTTTCAGAGTCGCACAGTTTTCCCTGTGCTCTGTCAAAATATATGTTTTTTTACGTTTTCAAATGTTTCCGTGCGTAGACCGTCAAATTCTGTATATGTCCAAGCAAATCTGAACATGTCCTGGTACTTTGGAGAGCGAAGTTGATTATGTGTGAGTGCCTGAACTTTGATAATTATCTGAAAATAAAAAATTAAAATTTTCACCCGATAGAAGAATTGAACCAAGGACCTGTCGTTCTACAGCTGCTCACGCCAACCACGGGACCACGGCGCCCGTAAGCTCACACTCTCCTTGATGTTGCTTACCTTGCACATGGACTACTCAGTTTGTATATTTTGCTTATTTTTTTCATAGTTCCACACAACTTCTTCCTGTTTTCTCGATTGATCCGTGTTCAGTTTTTCAAGGCCTATCCCTGTGCCAACTTATAACTAAATCTGAGGTGGGTGCGATGGGAAGGTTCCCTTGTTAGATGTTGTACACTTAACATAACAACCGTCTGCAGAGTTTAAAACCGTTGGAATAACAGTTTTTAATTGCAGTTAGATTGCAAAAGAATTGTTAACTTGAGGTTTCAGATGGCTATACGACTTTGGGAGCCAAAGCGCTCACCAGCAGCCTGTTCTCATATTCCAGCTGGGAGTCTTTCCGCATACAGTAAAATGTCAGTGTGTGTGTGTGTGTGTGCGTGTGTGGTGTTTCACAGGGTTCTGCTGTTTTCCTATTGGGGTAATAAGCTCGTAAGCACGTTTAATGTGTGATTTATACAAAGAAAAAGAAAGAAAACTGGAAATGGAGCACATCGAAGTCAAGAAACGGAAAACTAGAGTATGTGGCATAGACAACTGCCATAAATGAAGAATGAGTAAATTAAAATTGAGAAAACAAAAGAAGCTGTCAGAAAATATATGGAGCAAGTTTTACTTATTGATTTAAACACAGGAATATATTATCATTTACTGTAGAATAGCAATGGTAGGTAGCCACATGGCCAATGCCCTTGCCGCAGTGGTAACACCGTTTCCCATACGATCACCGAAGTTAAGCGCTGTAGAGTTTGGCTAGCACTTGGATGGATGGCCGTCAGGGACTGCCGAGTGCTGATGGGGGGTGACCTCAGCCCTTATGTGGCCAATTGAGGAGAACTAGGTCTCAACTCACGAAAACTGACAATGACCAGGAGAGCGGTATGCTCCCCATGTGGCCCTCTACATCTACTTCCAGTGACGCCTATGTGACACGGTGGTCGGTCGATACTTCCGACAGATAGCGTAGCTGCAGGACAGTATCAAAATGGCGTGTGTGGGTGCTGTACCGTACAAAAGCAACGTGTAGTCATCGAATTTCTCACTGTAGAGAAAGAAACTGTGGGGAATATTCACAAACGCTTGCACAAAGTCTATGGAGAATCTGCTGTCGACAGAAGTGCAGTTAGTCGCTGGACACGGAGGGTGAGGTCTTCAGAATGCGGTTCGGCGGAGCTCTACGATTTGCAGCGGTCGAGCAAACCATCCACGGCTGTCGCACCTGAGACGTTGCAGCGAGCTGATGTTGTCATTCGCGAGGACAGACACATTGGCATCTGCCAATCAGCATAGGAAGGGTGGATGCAAATATCTGCACTCTTGGATATTCAAAAGTGTGTGAAGGATGGGCCACGCTGTTACCAACGGTGGATTACAAATCGCGCTGAACCTTTTTGCAGTTTCTTCAGTTTTAATATACTGTTCATAACCAATAAATTGTGGTCAGAGTCCACATCCGCCCTAGAAATGTCTTACAATTTAAAACCTGGTTCCTAAATCTCTGTCGTACCATTATACAATCAATCTGAAACCTTCCGGTGTCTTCATGTCGCTTCCACATATACAAACTTCTTTCATGATTCTTAAACCAAGTGTTGGCGATGATTAAGTTATGCCCTGTGTAAAATTCTACCAGTCGGCTTCCTCTTTCATTCTTTACCCCAGTCCATATTCACCTACTGCTTTTCCTTCTCTTTCATTACCTACTACCGAATTCCAGTCTCCCATGACTATTAAATTTTCGTCTCCCTTAACTATCTGAATAATTTCTTTTTTCTCATCACACATTTCTTCATCATCTGCAGAGCTAGAGCTAGTTATAGAAGATATAGATAGATCATAGTTTGCGTTTTATACACTGGTTCTTTTTTTCTTAAGATCTACGATCTGATTCGACTAGTAGATGGAATGTCCTGACAAGACGGGGCGTGCAAAAGTATTTCGTCACTACTTCTACTAATCACAGACTTCGTAGAATGCGTGTGCCTAGTGACAGGCTGAGAAGTGTAGAAATGAGAGTTTAGTCGAGTATTTAATTATGATGCACACGGAAGCCACTGCAATACCTGTTGCCGGCCGGAGTGGCCGAGCGGTTAAAGGCGCTACAGTCTGGAACCGCACGACCCCTACGGTCGCAGGTTCGAATCCTGCCTCGGGCATTGATGTGTGTGATATCCTTAGGTTAGTTAGGTTTAAGTAGTTCTAAGTTCTAGGGGACTTATGACCACAGCAGTTGAGTCCCATAGTGTTCAGAGCCATTTGAACCATTTTTTTGCAAGACCTGTTTCCTGGTAACAATGGTTTCCATCTCGATACCAACACCCTAATCCTCTCGCTGTAGTGAACGGATCTATAATGGAGAGTGAATTGCCTAAGAACAGTGGAGCCCCACAGCTACTGGCTGAGAGCAACAGTGCGTGATTGTAGACAGGTATATCATAGTTTACGTTTGATGCACTGGTTCTGTTTTCTTAAGTGCTACAAAATAACGTTTTTTGACGATATAGTAGTGGTACGTCGTCAATACTTAGGACATATATATAGATATCGTCAATTTACAAACGACAATTACACTAATAGCCACTCATTGTCATGCCATATTCCTCCTGATTGTTTGGCAGTGAAAAAGCAAAAAATTCTAACAAGGGAACCTCCCCATCGCACCCCCCTCAGATGTAGTTATAAGTTGGCACAGTGGATAGGCCTTGACAAACTGAACACAGATCAATCGAGAAAACAGGAAGAAGTTGTGTGGAACTATGAAAAAAATAAGCAAAATACACAAACTGAGTGGTCTATGCATATGATATGCAACATCTTGGAGAACACAAGCTCATGAACGCCGTGGTCCCGTGGTTAGCGTGAGCAACTACAGTGCAAGTGGTCCTTGGATCAAGTCTTCCCTCGAGTGAAAATTTTAATTTTTTATTTTCAGACAATTATTATCTGTCCGTTCGTTCATTGACGTCTCTGTTCACTGTAATAAGTTTAGTGCCTGTGTTTTGCGACCGCACCGCTAAACCGTGCGATTAGTAGACGAAAGGACGTGCCTCTCCAATAGGAACCGAAAACTTTTGATCGCAAGGTCATAGGTCAACCGATTCCTCCACAGGAAAACACGTCTGATATATTCTTTACGACACTGGTGACGGCATGTGCGTCACATGACAGGAATATGTTGTCGACCCACCTAACTTGCACACTTGGCGAATGGGTAAAAAGTTTCTTCTACCTTGCCCGATTTAGGTTTTCTTGTGGATGTGATAATCACTCCCAAAAAAGTGATCGCATCGGACGGACGGACGGACAGATAATAATTGTCTGAAAATAAAAAATTAAAAGTTTCAGTCGAGGGAAGACTTGAACCAAGGACCTCTCGTACTGCAGCTGCTCACGCTAACCACTGGACCACGGCGCTCCTGCGCTGAAGCTGTCCTTGATGTGGCATATGATTTGCATAGACTACTCAGTTTGTATATTTTGCTTATTTTTTTCATACTTCCACACAACTTCTTCCTGTTTTCTCGATTGATCTGTGTTCAGATTTTTAAAGGCCTATCCACTGTGCCAACTTACAACTAAATCTGAGGTAGGTGCGATGGGGAGGTTCCCTTGTAAGTATATGGCTGCTGTTGTGGCTCAGGCAATAAAGGATATTTTTTTCTTAAGATCTACGATCTGATTCGACCAGTAGAAACACCTCCATATCCGGGTACAGCAGTTTTGCCAGCTTTGGATTAGAGGCTCTTTGGGTTGTGGACGGTTGCTGCTGTGGCTGTGCTATGGCACAGTGAAATGACAACTGGTCCGATAGGGCACACAGACAACGTATGGAGAAGGACTGCTGCTGTTCCAAAGGTACCAGTGCATTGCGGATCACGTCTGCGTCCTCATCTGCAAGAATAACAACAAAAACGTAGGTATAAACACATGAAAGAGACAATATCAAATTGATTTATCACAATAGATCAATGTGTCTGTAAAATACACATGTCATAATTCTCTAAATGTTGCACAGAAGCAGTATAAGCTAGCTGCTGCACCCGTGTGCTGTGTTGGAGTGCTGTAACATACACATGGAAATCGGTGGGTTTTGTAGTAATAATCATATTGTTACAACGAAAAGAACTGCCAGATACTTATTGATAGTGTTTTTCTTCCCAGCTGATCGACGCTGTTGCAGCTGGTGGCACTTCATACTGGATGTACAGGGTGTTTCAAAAGTGACCGGTATATTTGAAACGGCAATAAAAACTAAACGAGCAGCGATAGAAACACACCGTTTGTTGCAATATGCTTGGGACAACAGTACATTTTCAGGCGGACAAACTTTCGAAATTACAGTAGTTACAATTTTCAACAACAGATGGCGCTGCAAGTGATGTGAAAGATATAGAAGACAACGCAGTCTGTGGGTGCGCCATTCTGTACGTCGTCTTTCTGCTGTAAGCGTGTGCTGTTCACAACGTGCAAGTGTGCTGTAGACAACATGGTTTATTCCTTACAACAGAGGATTTTTCTGGTGTTGGAATTCCACCGCCTAGAACACAGTGTTGTTGCAACAAGACGAAGTTTACAAGGGAGGTTTAATGTAACCAAAGGACCGAAAAGCGATACAATAAAGGATCTGTTTGAAAAATGTCAAGGGACTGGGAACGTGACGGATGAACGTGCTAGAAAGGTAGGGCGACTGTGTACGGCAACCACAGAGGGCAACGCGCAGCTAGTGCAGCAGTTGATCCAACAGCGGCCTCGGGTTTCCGTTCGCCGGGTTGCAGCTGCGGTCCAAATGACGCCAACGTCCACATATCGTCTCATGCGCCAGAGTTTACACCTCTATCCATACAAAATTCAAACACGGCAACCACTCAGCGCCGCTACCATTGCTGCACGAGAGACATTCGCTAACGATATAGTGCACAGGATTGATGACGGTGATATGCATGTGGGCAGCATTTGGTTTACTGACGAAGCTTGTTTTTACCTGGACGGCTTCGTCAATAAACAGAACTGGCGCATATGGTGCACCGAAAAGCCCCATGTTGCAGTCCCATCGTCCCTGCATCCTCAAAAAGTACTGGTCTGGGCCCCCATTTCTTCCAAAGGAATCATTGGCCCATTTTTCAGATCCGAAACGATTACTGCATCACGCTATCTGGGCATTCTTCGTGAATTTGTGGCGGTACAAACTGCCTTAGACGACACTGCGAACACCTCGTGGTTTATGCAAGATGGTGCCCGGCCACATCGCACGGCCGACGTCTTTAATTTCCTGAATGAATATTTCGATGATCGTGTGATTGCTTTGGGCTATCCGAAACATACAGGAGGCGGCGTGGATTGGCCTCCCTATTCGCCAGACATGAACCCCTGTGACTTCTTTCTGTGGGGACACTTGAAAGACCAGGTGTACCGCCAGAATCCAGAAACAATTGAACAGCTGAAGCAGTACATCTCATCTGCATCTGAAGCCATTCCGCCAGACACGTTGTCAAAGGTTTCGGGTAATTTCATTCAGAGACTACGCCATATTATTGCTACGCATGGTGGATATGTGGAAAATATCGTACTATAGAGTTTCCCAGACCGCAGCGCCATCTGTTGTTGAAAATTGTAACTACTGTAATTTCGAAAGTTTGTCTGCCTGAAAATGTACTGTTGTCCCAAGCATATTGCAACAAACGGTGTATTTCTATCGCTGCTCGTTTAGTTTTTATTGCCGTTTCAAATATACCGGTCATTTTTGAAACACCCTGTACGTGCAGACTCTATGAAAGACTACCCAGGCGCAATCGAGTTTTAAAAATTGAATTTGCTCGAAGATTGCTCTGGGGGAGAGGGGGGTAGGGGGAGGGGGGGGGGGAGGGCGAGCTTCAACTTCTCGGTACACCGGAAGGCCCTTCGTGTAATGCTACAGGGAGTGGGGGATGGATCAGTGATGTCATGAATTCCAGGAATTCCGATGCTGATGTCTGCAAAATTCCCGCTATAACTGGCAGAGACCCTCCATTTATGACCCTTCTCCTTCCTAGTTTAAGGTTCTGAAAGTCCATCTATGTTTGTTAAGAATAGTTTTAATGTTATGGAAGCACATTGTCTGACTGTTCCCACTAATCACATAAACTTTGTAGGTTGAATGACTCTCAGTGGCTACCACTACAGATTTTTTTGAAACTGAATCATAATCGTTATTAAAATCTGTGAATTCCATCCAGGGTGGTAATTCAAACAAACTGCTTCATTGTAGAATATAGTTCATGACTTAGAAATAGTCCATTGTTTTATATACATTCCAGATGACAGTTTATCACATAGTTTGATTAAAACCCAATATTGACATGTGCATGGTTGGTGATAATTTTAGTTACTATGATGGGTAGATCACATAACTAATGAGGAGGTATTGAATAGGATTGGGGAGAAGGGGAGTTTGTGGCACAACTTGACTAGAAGAAGGGATCGGTTGATCGGGCGTGTTCTGAGGCATCAAGGGATCACCAATTTAGTATTGGAGGGCAGTGTGGAGGGTAAAAATCGTAGAGAGAGACCAAGAGATAAATACACTAAGCAGATTCATAAGGATGTACGTTGCAGTAGGTACTGGGAGATGAAGAAACTTGCACAGGAGAGAGTAGCATGGAGAGCTGCATCAAACCAATCTCAGGACTGAAGACCACAACAACAACAATATGTTTTATAGTGCTGAAAAGGGGAAGACCTCAGAAATGGTCAACCCATTCAGCTAATTTTTCTAAGGTCGCTTGCGTACAACCTAAAATTAAATACACTAAGATATTTTCTCCCCAAAACCCACCATTTTGAGAGAATTATTCCTCAAGTTCAAAACACACAGTTGACTTGTAATTGATGGGATCGATAGATAATTGAAAACAGCATATTTCATAAATATATGAGCTGCTCGTGGGAGTAAAATGGTAAGCGCCAAAATCACAGTTTCGAGATACAGCGCATCTAAAGTTTCAATTGATCTGCAAATCTGAATAATTTTTTTTAACAGTCCTTTTATTCTGTAGTGATTCTAACATCTATCTTCTACTATACAGACATAAATGAAACTCAGAACTGACTAAAACAAATGAAATATACAAAAATTATTACATTACCATACACCATTAACAACATATAGTGATAGAACATTACATATTAAATTTTGCAGTAAGTCTTCAACAGTGTACTGAAACTTCAAAATCATTCATCGCTCTCATTACTAATGTATTTTTCATCCAAAACTGTTGGCTTTAGTGACAGGAAAAATCCATGGTGGACAGGAGGTGTGTAATTTAGGAGCGACAGGACGTCAGCAACTTTCTTCTTTTCAATAAGCCTTGGCCCATTGTATTTAAGTCGAAGTTAGGAACTGGTCCTTGCCTTCCACGTTTCCTGAAGCTAATTTCATGCCTAATGTCATGACAAAATGTCTCGCTGATGAATAAAGATGATGGATATCCGGAGGTCACCTTCCACCTACATACTTTCCTTAGGTTGATATCTCGACCATCAACTGTCTTCTTTCTGAAGACAAACGCTTCTTTAGAGTGTCGTATTTGATAGAAATCCTCTCTTTTCACATTATATACAAGCAATGGATTCTTCTTAGCCGACTTCTTGATGATCTTGCACCACTGATCTGGACTGTACACATCTTGTACTTGTCGGCGAAGGTAATTTTCAATTGTACTTCAGGAACATAATGGTATGTACATGCACTTACCATTATGTTCGTAAAACGTACTAAAGACAGTATATTTACAAAATAACATACCTTTGAGTCATCTGAATCGTTAGGAATGTATTCTGGTGCCCTCTCGAAGATATTAGTATCATTGGAAGTATTTTCCTCGTCTTCTGCCATGTTCACTGTTGCCATAATCTCGGAGATGTTTTTACTTACCGCCATTCCCTCAGTCACTTACCATTATGTTTCCGCAACAGACAGACAGTGGCGCTTACCATTACGCTCCGCCGTGACATCTATTGAGTGAATTTGGAACTGCTACTAAGTTTACTGCATCGTGCATCCCACAGGTGGCGTCATTAGCCATCTACCGCAAAATACACGGCGATGGCGCTTACCGCTGTGGTCCACCGAGCAGCTCATATATGGAACATCTAATGACAGCAATGTTCGAACAACTGCATTTTTCTCTCCAAAGATTCATAGGAAAACAAACATGGTTTACATTTTAAAATATTTCTTCTTCACAAATTAATTTTGACTCATACCATGCATACAGTAACATTGTATGAAAAATCGGCTGAAAGTTAGTCACGAATTATGCTGTAAATTTTTGTATTTTTGTTGCGTCCGCGTGGTTGCGCGATTCCCACTGGGTTACCAGAAGCAGACGCAAATTTTTAAGCATCGGAATAATGTTTTTAAAGATAAAAATGAACACCACATGGCTGGCACAGACGTCTACAGTTTGGCGGTATTACTTCTACCATGCAACTCAGTTGACCCAAGTAATCTATAAACATGCGATCATACATTATGGTGTTGGTATTTCCACACCAGGCTCCCATTTTCAGACAAAACTTGACATTAGCAACATCCGTTTTTAAAATGTGCTCAAGATATATTTTGTGAATTGAATTCTTCAATTTATCTGGTTTGTAGCAAGTGACACAAACATTTTTAACACGTTGGTTAAATGGTTGACATCTTCTATGTCCTGAGGATCAAATTAATTGGCAGGAGGCACGGCACTCTCTCACTTTAACAACATTGTCAGTCAGATTAACATTCATATTTTAGGAGATGATCTCTGTGTTCCCTGGTACCACATTTAATATGTTTGGTTACTGACTTTTTCTAGATGAGGAAATTATGGGCAGAATGTACTTGTAACTGTACATGTAACCTGTATAGAGTTTGTCCCCAGGGGTCATAGCAGAAGCGACAAAAGACAGGGAGAGAGATGAATTGGGGGCCGAAAATGCTGAGTGCAGCGACTTGGCTATGGGTGTGAGGCTGGGAAACAGTGTTCTGTGGCTCTTACCTCTAGAGGGATATCTGACCAAAGCAGTCTCCTCCTTCCACTTAGTGTTGGATAGAAGGGCACTGGTTTGCAAAACATTTTACCTGGGCCAGGCGCCTGTCCATCACGGAAAACAGTTGAATGGCTGAAAGTGGGAGAAGGAAGCTATTTCAGAGAGTCTGCTGTAAACTGAGCTTGTGCAAGTAGTGGGAAGGTCATAAAACGCCATGCATTCTCATGTTAGAAGCTGGGACATTACGGAGAGATTGACGGGCATACATGTCTAGTGGAGGTGAGACTGTGACTCTCCCCTGACGCCAGGATGTCGCTAAATTCTTTTAGTGAGCGGCAAAAGCATGTATTTCATGGGCATGACATTCCGAGAAGCTTAACAAATTTCTTTCAGAAACTGGAAATGGTCCGCCTGAAAGGATTAGATCACTCTGTGAATGAGGAACTCTGATACCCCCTGGGTACACGTTTTTTGCCAAAGTGTGTCCATGCTTTCAGTGATAAAGATGCCTTCCTAGTCTATAATCTTCTTTTTTTCAGACAACTGAAGTTTCAAGCCGCTGATCGGCTTCTATCAGGATATGCAAAGTAGGAGCTGGCTCCGCCAGCGTGGGAACCCTTGTGCCATGTCTGGATAGGCAACCAGGCAAACAGAACAGTCGAGAGTGATGATTCAATGAATAGAGGGTTGTTCGATTTGTTTGTGCAATGTGGGGGCAGTTTCGTTTTGCTAATTCGCTCCCTGCTCCCTGTCCTCAGGTGAACCGTAGTTTGTAGGACAGTTGACCGTAGTTGATTCCATTTGACTAGAGTTGGGCCTCACCGTAGATCCATGTAAACAAAGTCAGATTGCGTTATAAAAGGGATTAATTCAGGGGAGAATTTGTATAGCTTCCATTCCATTGTATGCTTTGCCTCTCAGACACTGTGAGGTAATGGGCGAGATGTGGAGCCCTGAAAATATTCAAACAAGGGGAGGTCGCCAATTGTGAAATTCAGATTGGATTCATACTGCGCATAATAAAAGCTCATGGCCACAGGTGTAACGTGGCAAAGCACCAAGATGCACTTCTCAGCCGTTGTCGAGAAAATCGACAGTTAAAAGAAACCGCTGTGGTGAAATACTCTCTACGATTAATTATTTTCCACAGCTTCATGGCTCAGCGGTAAGCTCTTGGGTTTATAATCCGAAGGTCGCCGGATCGAATCTCGCACCATGCAATTTTTTTTTTAGTATTTGTTTTTTTGTAATTCAAATGTGTATATATATATACACACATATATATATATATATATATATATATATATATATATATATATATATATATATATATATATATATATAATTCCCGGCAATCAGTTGCAACAATTATGCATTTAATAAGTTGTTGAAAGTCGTTTGTCGCGGAAAAACTGGTGACTTCGAAGATCATTATGTTTTCCGCAAACAAAGTTGTATTTCACAAATGTTATTAATTGTCTTCATAATGTTAACCACGTATAGTTAACGGAAGACGTAGAAACGATATTCCGAAACGAATACGTATAGCGTAAGTCAAACGTTCGAATTAAAATAGAGACCCCACGAACACAAATTCTCTGTGGCAGGTATGAAATATAAACTCCGTTACTCGCTCGTTACACTTGAAGGACAGATCTTGAATGGGCCGAAACGAGCCGCCGCATAACAGCGTAGTTGCGTGCTAACTTCGAACGAAGGTAGATGCGGTCCCTAGCGCAATTTATAACATCGTCGAAAATCAGTGCGTACGTGAGAGCTTTGGTACACCCTGTTAAACAAACGGAAAAATGGAGGCGGTACAATTGGAGAGCGATCCGCCTTCACCAGCATGCATAAGCAATTCATTAATAGTTTATATATATATATATATATATATATATATATATATATATATATATATATTTGAATAACAAAAAACTAATAATAAGAAAATTGCATGGCGCGAGATTCGATCCGGCGACCTTCGGATTACGAACCCGAGCGCTTACCGCTGCGCCACAACGCTGTAGAAAACGTTCAATCGTAGAGAGTATTTCACCGCAACGGTTTCTTTTAACTGTTGATTTTCTCGACGACGGCTGAGAATTGCTTCTTGGTGCTTTGCCACATTACACCTCTGGCCATGAGCTTTTATTATGCGCAGTATGAATCCAATCTGAATTTCACAATTGGCGGCCTCCCCTTGTAAGTTCGGAGTTGGCATGGCCGCGCTGGGGCCTCTCGAAGAGCCACGGCTCATCGACGACTGCATAGTGCCGAACGTTAGCCGGGGTCCAGGGACCGTGTGGCTGGCAATTCCATGACGATGCTGTGTCGATGAAGGAGACATGCTGGGAGTGCCTAAGATGGCGGACTTCGTTAAACCTTAATGGCAGCCATTTCACACTCTGTATAGAAATTAATAGTACCCAGATGAATCATGATACTTCAAAAAGAAACATATACCTTATCATTATTTGCACGACGCTTCTGAAGGTGTAATCATATTTTCAATATCTTTATTAGTTTAAAGTTTAGTATCTGACAATAAAATATACAAGTAACACCCAACAACGAATTTCCAAAATCTAAACGGTTCTTCCGATTTTGTCGATCGACATATCTTTAGAAAGCTATTAGTGTAAACCTAAATTGGTATAAATTACAGGCATGTAACTTGAATAGCACATGAGTTATTGGAAGTCAAAGTGGCCGATTACTATCGATCCCGTCAGGCCATAAGTACTGCACAGTTACACGAAAAAACGGTAGCAGCATGCTCATAAATATATTTCTTCAACTATGTCTTCGTTTATATCTGATATATATTATTCATGAAGAAATTGGTCAATTATTTACTGTGTTTTGAAAAGCACAGAGACATTAGGCTTAGTGCTGCTCTATTCCTTTGATATATGTTTATTTAATTTGTTTATGTATTTAATTATGTGTGTTAGAGCGTGTTTATGGTTCACCCGTAGAAATATTTATTTAATTTCAAGTTATTTAAATGTAAATCCAGTATTTCGAATGTGTTTCATTATGATTGTGAATATGCGTTGACTTGAAGACATGGTGAGAGTGCTCTAGCCATTCGTAGCGCTCGTGAATGGGGAGAGTGGAGGGAAGTGGGAGAAGATTACGGGAGAGGACACAAGGGGTCTGGGACAGTACGGCGCGAGGGACGAACGGTGGCGAGAGAGACTTGGAGTGTGGAGCGGTCGCGAGAGATACAAATACTTCGGAGTGCAGACTTGTGAGATTTCCGAGGTTTCTACAGTGAAGACATACTATGCGTTTAGAAGTGAATATCTCGTGAGCTATGTTGTCGTTCATAACTAATTACGTGCAGTAGGAATCTATTGTTTCCCTGTTATTCAACTTATATTTTATTTAATTGCTGGACCATCGACACCAATAAGTGTTTTGCAGAAATATACCACATTCTCAAGAGTACTTCTACTATCGTACTCATCATTTAAGGTCGTTAAGATAGTACCTGCAGATTTTATTTATTGCAATCTTTTATTTATAAATTTCTACGTTACATTCACGATTGCCGAGTGATAGGAACCTTCGACCATTCGATTCATGTGTATATTCGTATTATATACTGTAGACTCAGCAGTATTTGGCTTGTAATTCGGCAAGTGCGTATCCCAGCCCCTAGACAACGAAACCAGCCAAAACTTTTAATATTTCAACTTTGAGTCTGAGGGTACGCAGTTGAGGGCCAACACGCCATTTCATTTTCATAATTGAAAGCCCGCAACACCATTCCCAATCTGACTTATGTTTCTCATTTTTGTGTAAGATTTATCAGCCAGTTGTAGTTACTAAAGGTTTAATAAAACTTGTTACTGTTTTGTAAATTTAAATACGCCACTGTGCTCATTCATACTCCCTCTACTATTCGCTGCTTTTATTTTATTATGGTGGTACATGAGTACTTTCACTCAGACATATATTTATAAATAAAGCGAGCAACGGCTTACATCATTAGTTTCTTATAACGGAAATCTTCGGGCAACAAGTTTCCAGACGCTGCGATGGAATGTTGCGCCGTTTACGAATGCGTAATATTATGTGCACTCTCAACTGCGACAACGGTTAGCTTTTCTCCTTTATATGATAAAGTGTGTCAAATGCTCGTCTTCGAAGAATTCTTACTTGGAATTGTTTTCATACAACGAGGCCTAACAGGTTAATTCTTTACTAACACAAGGCGTTTGAGAAATTAATTTGTTTACCTCGTTATTACTAATTGTTTGTTTATTTAAGTTATTAACCCTGCTATTCCTAAAATATCGATTCTGAAAAAAAAAATGAAAAAAAAACTGCCGAATATATCTGGAAATGGAAGCCATGTTCTATGATTCATAGACAGATTTCATGGCCCTCTAATTTAGCAGCACTTACACTGTGGGTACATAAGAGCCAGTCAGAAAAGTACCTTTTTTCGATTTCTACGAAAATATATGTCTGCGGACCAGATATAATTTGGCGAAGAATGTTCAGTTTTAAGTTACCTATCAACCCCGTCAATTATGACTTGATTACACGTCATGAATTTTAGGGGTGGTTTCTCAGAAACTAATAGTCGTTGAGCCAAAATAATTTAATGTCTTTCATTTTATGTTGTACACAAGCGACCTGTCAAATATAAGCCGAATCGGATGGCCTTAACCCAGGTCTACCCCTCGTGAGAGGTGCTTGACAGGCCTATAGGTTTTTATATATTGTGCCTTCTTTCTTGTGTTGTAAAAAATAGCATTGTTTCATTGTTTGGGAACTGCCTTTAAAGCAAGACAGTATTAATTTAATCGTACAAGAATCTTATTATTACTTTTTTTCCAATTATAATCATTGCAACTGAATGGCTACCTATGCAGGAATACTATCATTTTTATTATTGTCTATCTGTCTACCTACTTTCTGTCTTGAACTATACAATTAAAAATGTTTAATTGTCTTTACAATTTGCTTTCTTTTAACTTTTTATCTATAGTTACTTGAAAGCTGTTTTAGCAGTGGACAACGTTTGGAAGGATTCGTACTTCTATGGCACAATATGTTTTATAATAGCTGCCCACGTGACATATTACTAAAACATTTTATTGTCTCTTGGTATTACCGCTTTCAAAAAATTCTTCATCATCGCCTGACTGCACTACATTTAATGACCAGGTGTTTAATGCTATGACGTAATAGAGTGAGAAACTGTTTTGATTTGTGATACACTCGAAATGGAAACGAAAATCGAGTGTAAACTATAGTTAAAATCATTAGGATTATTACACGCTCCATGTACTTCTTATTTTTTGAAATAACTGAGACAGTAATTTATCCATTTTACTGGCTGTTGAGCTCAGTGGCTGTGGCAAGGCGCCCTCAGACCGCGCGGCTAAATCAATACAATCAGAAGATACGGCCATTTATGTCACGTATTTTGATCTTCTCAAACTCACTCATCGAAACCTTTAGGGTACTTCCCGTTTACCTAGCATCATAATATTTGGCAGGAATCTAGGTTTCACAGTACAAGAAGAAGGAAAAAGTCCGGAAATTTTCATATTGTAATTATATGACATAAAAAATCCTTGCTGCCATTAGAACTTACAAAACAATGGCTCTGAGCACTATGGGACTTAACTTCTGAGGTCATCAGTCCCCTAGAACTTAGAACTATCTAAACCTAACTAACCTAAGGGCATCACTCACATCCATGCCCGAGGCAGGATTCGAACCTGCGACCGTAGCAGTCACGCGGTACCAGACTGTAGCGCCTAGAACCGGTCGGCCACTCCGGCCGGCTTAGAACTTACATTGCGTTCATCATCCGTCAAGAGCATAATAGAAAAATGGTACTGCATGCAAACATAAAATGTTAAGTTTTAGTCACGTTTTAGTAAGTAAATAAATTATATTTTAATAACTGGACTCGTAGGTGTGTCAAGTGGTTGCCTACCTGCAAGTACCTCGGACTACGTAACAAGTTCTCTCAGTACACGTTCATTTATAAAATTCTCAGTAAAGGTGGGCGGGTGTCACCGAGGGTTTTGCCGTGTCAATGATGTGTCAATGTCGCATCCATCCGTGATCACGTCACAGGAGGAGGCGAAACAGGAAGCCTGGAAAAGCATAAGCACCCATTGCTGATTCGGATTACGTTCAAATTTCGTCGAATGGTTGTGAACGGTCCCTAGTGGTATCAAACTCTACAAGACAGCAAAAACTGCGGTCAAGATGCATTCCAAAGGGGTGCGATCATTTTTATGAGGATCCAGCCCCACAATGTCCGTACAGAATGATTGAAACGTCCAGAGATATCAACAGTGTCAGAGGTTTTCAATGACGTCTTCTAGTTGCTCGTGGCGCTGCAAACTGTTGTTTTCTGCAGCGCAGTGTGTAGGAATCAAGGGCCAAGGGAACGGGATTGTTTCACTGACGCCCCTGAGGACTTTTCGCGACGATTCTGAGCTGCAGCGTGTCTCCAATGTTTTCCTCGGTGACTTCAACGCTTGGCGTCGCGGTTATGACCTCCATCGCAGAGGCGTCAACAAAAGGGATGATATGTGGGTAAGAGGGGCTGTGACAACCTTCCCATTGTGTGACACGTCGCAGGGCACCTCGCTTTTCCACCATTGCACAAGACGGTTGTGTGCACCTTTGACCCAGATTTCAAACTTATGCGTCGAAATGGCAGGAAATTATGAGGTTTCGAGGAAGCGATTTTTTGATTTTGCTGCGCAGTGTATATAAATAAGACCTTAGCAACTGGAGTACCAACATGGAAATGAATGCTTCTCTCTGTAACCAGCTGTATCACTGCAATGAATAACATTTAGACATATACCATATAAAATGTTTTATTCGAATTAGTCTATACTTACTTCTCTTAAAATACTGAAGCACTTTTATTTTTACAGCGAACATTCAGTTCTGACTATATAATGTTAATGCTTATCACTTTATTTATTTATCTTAGACTGCGAACAGTGAACTGTATCTGTGTCATATTAATGTGTAAAAGTTGACGTATTTGTACTCTAAGTGGTATTTTAGCTCATTGTATCTTATGATTTATGTCCATCGTTTATGGGTTAATGTTTAATGACCAAGAAAAAATAACAATATTAAAAAAATCCGATATGTGGCCCCAGAATGCTCGCAAAATGCTAGTCTTCCCAGCTACTGATTTTACATGTTCTTTCTACTTTACATACTTTCACAGTTTTATGTCTCGGTATTTTAATCGAATGACAGCTTCCAGAAGTTTACAACCAATGTGGCAATTTAGTATCAGGTCTGTTTTCTCGTATTTAGTGTTATCTTGCATTTAGTCACTTTTAATCAGGGCTCTCATGGTAACAGTTGTGGATTTGCGTGAGGACATCACTTTGTAAATTGCTTTTCTCAGATTTTTGTTGGGCTTGATATTCAGTAGGTAGTTGATGCGCAGTTTGATTAGGTGTCAGTTTAGCCATTTCTCAGCTTTCTTTTTGGTCCCCATTGAGTTTTATGATCAGATTCCATGCAGTTTTTGTGCTACGTGATATGTCCATTTTCTCAAAGGTTTCGACCCATTTCTTTTGCCTTTTTCACCTAGTGCTGTCATAGGAGTTGTGCCACAAGCTGCTGTCTTGTCACTGAAAGGGTCTTTTGAGTACAATTCTCCATATTTCTTTAAGATGTTTTGGTCCCCCCAGAGAGTCCTGGTACGAAGTTCTGTTCAAATGTTCAAATGTGTATGAATTCGTAAGGGACCAAACTGCTGAGGTCATCGGTCCCTAAGCCTACACACTACTTAACCTAACTTAAACTAACTAACGCTAAGGACAACACACACACCCATGCCCGAGGGAGGACTCGAACCTTCGGCGGGGGGAGCTTCCCGTGCCATGGCAAGACGCCTCAGACCTTGAGGCTACATCACGCGGCGAAGTTCTGTCTACAGCCTCTTGGAATGTGCTTTTTTGACACTTTAAGAAGAATTTGTACAAAAGTATGCAGTTTTCGGGTACGGGATTTATGTCGTTAATTTCCCCGTCTAGTTCCCTAGAGAAATCCATCTATCTGGCTTTCTTAAAGTTGAATCATCTCTGAAAGGGTATGATAACAGATTTGACTACCGAGAAGACTTGAACTGCAATGGGCCTATGTCGAGTCCTTGGAAGAGCTTCATATACATATTTAACATATCTGTCACGTCAGGCGCGTAATGGGGCCCCTTAGGGATATGGCAGCAAGAGAGGGGAAGAAAACCAATGTGCACTCCGTGTGCATACCGGGGGGAGTCATTCCAGATGTGGAAAGGGTCCTTCCGGATGCCATGAAGGGTACAGGGTGCACCCATCTGCAGGTGGTCGCGCATGTCAGCACCAATGATGTATGTCGCTATGGATCGGAGGAAATCCTCTCTGGCTTCCGGCGGCTATCTGATTTGGTGAAGACTGCCAGTCTCGCTAGCCGGATGAAAGCAGAGCTCACCATCTGCAGCATCGTCGACAGGACTGACTGTGGACCTTTGGTACAGAGCCGAGTGGAGGGTCTGAATCAGAGGCTGAGACGGTTCTGCGACCGTGTGGGCTGCAGATTCCTCGACTTGCGCCATCGGGTGGTGGGGTTTCGGGTTCCGCTGGATAGGTCAGGAGTCCACTACACGCAACAAGCGGCTACATGGGTAACAGGGGTTGTGTGGCGTGGGCTGGGCGGTTTTTTAGGTTAGATCGCCTTGGGCAAGTACAGAAAGGGCAACAGCCTCAACGGGTGCGGGGCAAAGTCAGGACATGCGGGGACCAAGCAGCAATCGGTATTGTAATTGTAAACTGTCGAAGCTGCGTTGGTAAAGTACCAGAACTTCAAGCGCTGATAGAAAGCACCGAAGCTGAAATCGTTATAGGTACAGAAAGTTGGCTGAAGCCAGAGATAAATTCTGCCGAAATTTTTACAAAGGCACAGACGGTGTTTAGAAAGGATAGATTGCATGCAACCGGTGGTGGAGTGTTCGTCGCTGTTAGAAGTAGTTTATCCTGTAGTGAAGTAGAAGTGGATAGTTCCTGTGAATTATTATGGGTGGAGGTTACACTCAACAACCGAGCTAGGTTAATAATTGGCTCCTTTTACCGATCTCCCGACTCAGCAGCATTAGTGGCAGAACAACTGAGAGAAAATTTGGAATACATTTCACATAAATTTTCTCAGCATGTTATAGTCTTAGGTGGAGATTTCAATTTACCAGATATAGACTGGGACACTCAGATGTTTAGGACGGGTGATAGGGACAGAGCATCGAGTGACATTATACTGAGTGCACTATCCGAAAATTACCTCGAGCAATTAAACAGAGAACCGACTCGTGGAGATAACATCTTGGACCTACTGATAACAAACAGACCCAAACTTTTCGACTCTGTATGTGCAGAACAGGGAATCAGTGATCATAAGGCCGTTGCAGCATCCCTGAATATGGAAGTTAATCGGAATATCAAAAAGGGAGGAAGGTTTATCTGTTTAGCAAGAGTAATAGAAGGCAGATTTCAGACTACCTAACAGATCAAAACGGAAATTTCTGTTCCGACACTGACAATGTTGAGTGTTTATCGAAAAAGTTCAAGGCAATCGTAAAATGCGTTTTAGACAGGTACGTGCCGAGTAAAACTGTGAGGGACGGGAAAAACCCACTGTGGTACAACAACAAAGTTAGTAAACTACTGCGAAAGCAAAGAGAGCTTCACTCCAGGTTTAAACGCAGCCAAAACCTCTCAGGCAAACAGAAGCTAAACGATGTCAAAGTTAGCGTAAGGAGGGCTATGCGTGAAGCGTTCAGTGAATTCGAAAGTAAAATTCTATGCACCGACTTGACAGAAAAACCTAGGAAGTTCTGGTCTTACGTTAAATCAGTAAGTGGCTCGAAACAGCATATCCAGACACTCCGGGATGATGATGGCATTGAAACAGAGGATGACACGCGTAAAGCTGAAATACTAAACACCTTTTTCCAAAGCTGTTTCACAGAGGAAGACCGCACTGCAGTTCCTTCTCTAAATCCTCGCACAAACGAAAAAATGGCTGACATCGAAATAAGTGTCCAAGGAATAGAAAAGCAACTGGAATCACTCAACAGAGGAAAGTCCACTGGACCTGACGGGATACCAATTCGAATCTACACAGAGTACGCGAAAGAACTTGCCCCCCTTCTAACACCCGTGTACCGCAAGTCTCTAGAGGAACGGAAGGTTCCAAATGATTGGAAACGAGCACAGGTAGTCCCAGTCTTTAAGAAGGGTCGTCGAGCAGATGCGCAAAACTATAGACCTATATCTCTGACGTCGATCTGTTGTAGAATTTTAGAACATGTTTTCTGCTCGAGTATCATGTCGTTTTTGGAAACCCAGAATCTACTATGTAGGAATCAACATGGATTCCGGAAACAGCGATCGTGTGAGACCCAACTCGCTTTATTTGTTCATGAGACCCAGAAAATATTAGATACAGGCTCCCAGGTAGATGCTATTTTTCTTGACTTCCGGAAGGCGTTCGATACACTTCCGCACTGTCGCCTGATAAACAAAGTAAGAGCCTACGGAATATCAGACCAGCTGTGTGGCTGGATTGAAGAGTTTTTAGCAAACAGAACACAGCATGTTGTTATCAATGGAGAGACGTCTACAGACGTTAAAGTAACCTCTGGCGTGCCACAGGGGAGTGTTATGTGACCATTGCTTTTCACAATATATATAAATGACCTAGTAGATAGTGTCGGAAGTTCCATGAGGCTTTTCGCGGATGATGCTGTAGTATACAGAGAAGTTGCAGCGTTAGAAAATTGTAGCGAAATGCAGGAAGATCTGCAGCGGATAGGCACTTGGTGCAGGGAGTGGCAACTGACCCTTAACATAGACAAATGTAATGTATTGCGAATACATAGAAAGAAGGATCCTTTATTGTATGATTATATGATAGCGGAACAAACACTGGTAGCAGTTACTTCTGTAAAATATCTGGGAGTATGCGTGCGGAACGATTTGAAGTGGAATGATCATATAAAATTAATTGTTGGTAAGGCGGGTACCAGGTTGAGATTCATTGGAAGAATCTTTAGAAAATGTAGTCCATCAACAAAGGAGGTGGCTTACAAAACACTCGTTCGACCTATACTTGAGTATTGGTCATCAGTGTGGGATCCGTACCAGATCGGGTTGATGGAGGAGATAGAGAAGATCCAAAGAAGAGCGGCGCGTTTCGTCACAGGGTTATTTGGTAACCGTGATAGCGTTACGGAGATGTTTAACAAACTCAAGTGGCAGACTCTGCAAGAGAGGCGCTCTGCATCGCGGTGTAGCTTGCTGTCCAGGTTTCGAGAGGGTGCGTTTCTGGATGAGGTATCGAATATATTGCTTTCCCCTACTTATACCTCCCGAGGAGATGACGAATGTAAAATTAGAGAGATTATAGCGCGCACGGAGGCTTTCAGACAGTCGTTCTTCCCGCGAACCATACGCGACTGGAACAGGAAAGGGAGGTAATGACAGTGGCACGTAAAGTGCCCTCCGCCACACACCGTGGGTGGCTTGCGGAGTATAAATGTAGATGTAGATGTAGATGTTGCTGTTCATAAAGCGGTTATCAAGGTTGTAACCTAGTTTCCAGATTTTACTCACGAAGGATTAATGCAGCTTTGAGTCATGTAGGAGAAAAAAGTTATTCACTTCCATCCATTCTTCTAGGAAACAGCTATTGCCATCAGTTTCGTTGTAGCCCCTGTTTATACTATAGCAGCTGAAGTCACCTGAGATAAACCCTTTGTTTTGGTTTTTAAAATCGTCTGGCATAATAAGCTTAAGGTTACAACTTGGGGGCTTCTATGCAGATGTTAATGTGAAGATTACGCATTCGGTAGTTAAGATTTCAGTGTCATTTACTGCTATTTACCCTATGGAAGTTAAGGCCATGTCAGATCTAACGAAAATTACATTGCCGTGTCTAGTGTGTGGTACCTCTATTGCTAAATGCTTCCCATTAATTTGGGACTTATCTGCTGATTAATCTCTGTGTGTTTCTTGTAGACACAGTATGCCAAGTTATATACATTTGGCATAGCTGCGAAATTATGTGTTGTTTGTTCTTTGTTATTCCTTCGACATTCAGGCTAGCGATAAGCCACAGTTGACACTGAGATGCCTTTTATTTGATTTTGATTCTCTGCGGTGATGGAAGGGTTGGTCGGTGCCATTATGGACATCATTTCCAGAGAGCGCCGGCATTTTCTAGTCTTATGGTGATTTCGTATGGAAATGCACACTTAAAGGCTCCTTCCGTGCACCAGTGCCCAAGGATACGAGATATTCTCTCTATACTGACGATTTGAGTATCACAGCGTAAGGAAGAAACTTTGTGGGAGCAGAGGTAAAGTTGGAGAATACCTTAGAAGCTGTGTCAACATATTACGATGACAACTCCCTCAAACCAAATCCCTTTAAAACGAAAGTTTGCACCTTTTACCTGCTCGCACACCTAGCAAATAGAAAGCTGTACTTTAAATCGAATGGGTCTACCCTTGAGCATACAGACCAGCCGACATACCTCGGAGTAACGCTTGAGAGGTCCCTCACATACGAACATCACTGCGAAAAAACCCGAACTAAGGTAGCTACAAGGAACATTATCCTCAGATAGCTAACTCGCAGTAAGTGTAGTGGCAAACGTACTGTGCTTAGAACCGCCACTTTAGCACTTTGCTTTCCTGCACCTGAGTACGCGTGCCCTGTCTAGTCTACATCGGCGCATGCAAAGAAGATCGACATAAGTCTTAACGAAACCTGTAGTCTAGTCACAGGATGCATGAAGCCGACTCCACTGGAAAACTCTACCAAGCTTCAGGTTTCAGCAATTCGAAATCTCGTAGAGTAACTCATGAACGTAGCGAGTAGTTCAAAAAGGCATTTGAGTGCCATCCACTGTACGGCAGCCTTTATGAATGTAAAAGATAACAATCAAGATGTCGGTTCCTCAATACACTGGATGAACCCCATGTCGCCTACCCTATTTCAGAACATCCTCCAAGTGGTGCTGAATTAAACTACAGATCATGGAAAATGCTAAACCGTATCAGAACTGGTGTAACCTCTATCCAAACCAATCTGATGAAATACAGCCTATTAGAATCTAATGACAATAAGTGCGACTGTGGAGAAATGCAAAACATGGAACGTCTTCTAACATGCCAAAATCGTCCTGAACTTTGCTCCCTAGACAACCTCTGTCTAAGCAGGCTTGAAGCTTTTGACTTAGGCCAGTATTGGGCCAAATAATTGACAGCTTCGGACACGAAGAAGTAAAAGTAAGTAAACAGGACTGCGGTTCAGTGGTCAATATGGACGTACTGCACAACTGACTTTTCATTCATTTCGCTACACTCTTCCAGAGACGATTATTTCATCACCGCCAGCAGGAAATCCGACCTATCTTAGTGTACACATGCTCGCCCAATTCCATTTTCCCACAAACCGATTTCACATTCCATTCTAGTATCAGCTCTGCTCATGTAAATATTCATCTCCATCTAACTTTACATGGATACTATACAAATCTCACTTAAATGCCTGGCAGTGCGTTCATCGAACCACCTTCACAATATTTTTCTATTATTGCACTCTCGAACAGCAACCGGAAAAAAACGAACACCTATGTCTTTCAGTGCGAGCTCTGATTTCCCTTGTTTTATTATGATGATCGTTTCTTTCTATGTAGGTCGGAGTCAACAAAATATTTACGCATTGGGAGGAGAAAGTAGGTAACTGAAATTTCATAAGAAGATTCCACCGCAACGAAAGACGCCTTTATTTAATCATGTCCACCCAAAATCCTGTAGGATGTCCGTGATACTCTCTCCCCTATTTCACGATAATACGAAACGTGCTGTGGTAACTATCCCACACCACCCCCCAGCACTTCAAAAGAGGACGGACAAGAGTAGTGTAGGCAGTCTCATAGTAGATCTATTACATTTTATAAGTGTTTTGCAAATAAAACGCAGTCTTTGGTTTGCCTTCCCCACAACATTTTCTTTGTGTTTTTTCCAATTTAAGCTGTTCGTTATTTTAATTTCTGGGTATTTAGTTGGATTTACGGCCTTTAGATTTGATTGAAGTTTAACGGATTCATTTTAGCACTCATGTGAGTGACCTCCAAGTTTTCATTATTTAATGTCAATTGTCAATTTTCGCACCGTTCAAATATCTTTTTTAAATCGTTTTGCAATTTGTTTTGATCTTCTGATGACTTTATTAGACGATAAACGACGGCATCATCTGCAAAGAACTTAAGACGGCTGCTCAGATTGTCTCCTAAATTTGGAACCGCGTGACCGCTACGGTCGCAGGTTCCAATCCTGCCTCGGGCATGGATATGTGTGATGTTCTTCGGTTAGTTAGGTTTAAGTAGTTCTAAGTTCTAGGGGACTGATGACCTCAGATGTTAAGTCCCATAATGCTCAGAGCCATATGAACCATTTTTTTGTCTCCTAAATTGTTTACATAGATAAGGAACAGCAGAAGGCGTGTAACACTATCTTGGGGAACGCCAAACATCACTTCTGTTTTATTCGATAACTTTCCGTCAATTATTACGAACTGTTACATCTCTGACAGGAAATCACTAATCCGGCTACATAACTGAGAAGATATTCCAAGCACGCAAATTCACTACAAGCCGCTTGTGTGGTACGGTGTCAAAAGCTTTCTGGAAATCTAGAAATACGGAATCCCTTATCAATAGGACTCAGCACTTGGTGTGTGTAAAGAACTTATTGGGTTTCATAAGAACCTGTTTTCCAAATCCGTGTTGACTGTGTGTCAATAGACCGTTCTCCTCCAGTAATTCATAACGTTCGAACACAATATATGCTCCAAAATCCTGCTGCATATCGACGTTAATGATACGGTCCTGTAATTTAGTGGATTATTCCTACTACCTTTCTTGAATATTGGTGTGACTTGTGCAGCTTTCCAGTCTTTGGGTACCGATCTTTAGTCGAGTGATCGACTGTATATGAGTGTTTTCAAAAAATGGTTCAAATGGCTCTGAGCACTATGGGACTTAACTTCTGAGGTCATCAGTCCCCTAGAACTTAGGACTACTTAAACCTAACTAAGGACATCACACACATCCATACCCGAGGCAGGATTCGAACCTGCGGCCGTAGCGGTCGCGCGGCTCCAGATTGTAGCGCCTAGAACCGCTCGGCCACCCCGGCCGCCTTATGAGTGTTTTGTATGGAGTTATTGCATCTTGCATCAGCATAATTTGAAAGGAACCTAGTTGGTATACTGTCTGGACTGGAGGACTTGTTTTTATTAAGTGCTTTAAGTTGCTCCACTACTCTGGCAATTTCTACTTTTAAGTTACTTATGTTGGCAGCTATTCTTCATTCGAATTCTGGAACATTCTAATATCAATTTTGGTCATATAAATACCTGATACCGAATCTGATGATGTAAACATTCCAATATCGGTTCTGTAAGTGCGGTACTGACTGCCGCAGAGCAGGTTCCACAACCGGGTTTCGGACACTGTCGCATTTGAGTCGTGAATAAGCAGGTTTCTTCTTGCCTTAGAATTTGCTGGTTAACGTCGTTGATGTGATTTTGCGTAAAATAAACGAAAAGAGCAAGAAGTGGACTGGCCAGGAAGTTATTCAATTTTTTTATTTAACCGACGATTAGCAGTTGTCCCCCCATGAACTATGGACCTTGCCGTCGGTGGGGAGGCTTGCGTGTCTCAGCGATACAGATAGCCGTACCGTAGGAGCAACCACAACGGAGGGGTATCTGTTGAGAGGTCAGACAAACGTGTGGTTCCTGAGGAGGGGCAGCAGCCTTTTCAGTAGCTGAAGGGACAACAGTCTGGATGACTGACTGATCTGGCCTTGTAGCAGTAATCAAAACGTCCTTCCTGTACTGGTACTGCGAACGGCTGAAAATAAGGGGAAACTACAGCCGTAATTTTTGCCGAGGGCATGCAGCTTTACTGTATGGTTAAAGGATGATGGCGTCCTCTTGGGTAAAATATTCCGGAGGGAAAATAGTCCCACATTCGGATCTCGGGGCGGGGACTACTCAGGAGGACGTCGTTATCAGGAGAAAGAAAACTGGCGTTCTACGGATCGGAGCGTGGAATGTCAGATCCCTTAATCGAGCAGGTAGGTTAGAAAATTTAAAAAGGGAAATGGATAGGTTAAGTTAGATATAGTGGGAATTAGTGACGTTCGGTGGCTAGAGGGACAAGACTTCTGGTCAGGTGAATACAGGGTTATAAATACAAAATCTAATAGGGGTAATGCAGGAGTCGGTTTAATAATGAATAAAAAAATAGGAGTGCAAGTAAGCTACTACAAACAGCATAGTGAACGCATTATTGTGGCCAAGATAGACACGAAGCCTACGCCTACTACAGTAGTACAAGTTTATATGCCAACTAGCTCCGCAGATGACAAAGAGATTGATGAAATGTATGATGAGATAGAGGTAATCATTCAGATAGTGAAGGGAGACGAAAATTTAATGGTCAAGGATGACTGGAATTCGATAGTAGGGAAAGGAAGAGAAGGAAAAGTAGTAGGTGAATATGGAATGGGGTAAGGAATGAAAGAGGAAGCCGCCTGGTAGAATTTTGCACAGAGTATAACTTAATCATAGCTAACACTTGGTTCAAGAATCATGAAAGAAGGTTGGATACATGGAAGAGACCTGGAGACACTCAAAGGTTTCAGATAGATTATATAATGTAAGACAAAGATTTAGGAACCAGGCTTTAAATTGTAAGACATTTCCAGGGGCAGATGTGGACTCTGACGACAATCTATTGTTTATGAACTGTAGATTAAAAGTGAAGAAACTGAAAAAAACGTGGAAATTTAAGGAGATGGGACCTGGATAAACTGAAAGGACCAGAGGCTGCAGAGAGTTTCAGGGAGAGCATTAGGGAACGATTGACAAGAAAGGGGGAAAGAAATAAAATAGAAGAAGAATTGATAGATTTGAGACATGAAATAGTAAAGGCAGCAGAAGATCAAGTAGGTAAAAAGACGAGGGCTAGTAGAAATCCTTGGATATCAGAAGAAATATTGAATTTAACTGAAGAAAGGAGAAAATATAAGAATGCAGTAAATGAAGCAGGCAAAAAGGAATACAAACGTCTCAAAAATGAGATCGACAGGAAGTACAAAATGGCTAAGCAGGGATGGCTAGAGGATAAATGTAAGGATGTAGAGGCTTATCTCACTAGGGGTAAGATAGATACTGCCTACAGGAAAATTAATGAGACCTTTGGAGAAAAGAGAACCACTTGCATGAATATTAAGAGCTCAGATGGAAACCTAGTTCTAAACAAAGAAGGGAAATCAGAAAGGTGGAAGGAGTATTTCGAGGGTCTATACAAGGGCGATGTACTGGAGGACAATATTATGGAAATGGAAGAGGACGTAGATGAAGATGAAATCGGAGATATGATACTGCGTGAAGATTTTGACAGAGCAATGGAAGACCTAAGTCGAAACAAGACAGTTAGAGCTACTGATGACCTTGGGAGAGCCCAGCCATGACAGAACTCTTCCATCTGGTGAGCAAGCTGTATGAGACAGGCGAAAAACCCTCAGACTTCATGAAGAATATAATAATTCCACTCCTAAAGAAAGCAGGTGTTGACAGATGGGAAAATTACCGAACTATCAGTTTAATAAGTCACGGCTGAAAAATACTAACACGAATTCTTTACAGTCGAATGGAAAAACTGGGAAATCGACCTCGGGAGAGATCAGTTTGGATTCCGTAGAAATGTTGGAACATGTGAGGCAATACTGACCCTACGACTTAACTTAGAAGATAGATTAAGGAAAGGTAAGCCTACGTTTCTATCATTTGTAGACTTAAAGAAAGCTTTAGACAGTGTTGACTGGAATACTCTCTTTCATATACTGAAGGTGGCAGGGGTCAAATACAGGGAGCAAAAAACTATTTACAATTTGTACAGAAACCAGATAGCAGTTATAAGAGTCGAGGGGCATGAAAGGGAAGCTGTGATGGGAAGGGAGTGAGACAGGATTGTAGCCTATCCCAGAAGTTATTCAATCTGTATATTCAGCAAGCAGTAAAGGAAACAAAAGAAAAATTCGGAGTAGGGATTAAAATTCATGGAGAAGAAATAAAACCTTTGCGGTTTACCGATGAGAATGTAATTCTGTCAACGACAGCAAAGGACGTGGAAGAGCAGTTGAACGAAATGGACAGTGTCTGGAAAGGAGGATATGAGATGAACATCAACAAAAGCAAAACGAGTTTAATGGAATGTAGTCGAATTAAATCGTGTGATGCTGAGGGAATTAGATTAGGAAATGAGTCACTGAAAGCCGTAGATGAGTTTTACTATTTGGGGAGCAAAATAACTGATGATGGTCGAAGTTGAGAGGATATAAAATGTAGACTGTCAATGGCAAGAAAAGAATATTTGAAGAAGAGAAATTTGTTAACATCGAGTATAGATTTAAGTGTCAAGGACTCGTTTCTGAAAGAATTTGTACGGGGTGTAGCCATGTTTTGAAGTGAAACATGGACGATAAATAGTTTAGGCAAGAAGAGAATAGAAGCTTTCGGAATGTGGTACTACAGAAGAATGCTGAAGATTAGATGGGTAGGTCACATAACTAATGAGGAGGTACTGAACAGAATTCGGGAGAAGCGAAATTTGTAGCACAACTTGACTAGAAGAAGGTATCGGCTGGTAGGACATGTTCTGAGGCATCAAGGGGACACCAGTTTAGTACTATTTAGTAGTTGAGGGCAGCGTCGTAGTTAAAAATCGTAGAGGGCGGCCAAGAGATGAATACACTAAACACATTCAGAAGTATATAGGTTGGAGTAGGTACTGGGAGGTGAAGAAGCTTGCACAGGATAGAGTAGCATGGAGAGCTGCATCAAGCCTGTCTGGACTGAAGACCACAACAACAACAAGCAGCTGTATGTTTATTAGATGAGAACATATAAATAGATACTGAAATATTTACGGAAGTACCAAAATTGAACTGGTTGGTTACGTCCGTATATCCTTCGTTGTTGGTTAATTTGTTGATTTCTGTACTCACTCTAGCTTTTAAATGTAAAGACACTCGAATACAGTCAATACCTGACGACAAAATATTCGCTAATGGTCATTCTTCCCGTTTTCCTTAAAAGTTCACTGAAAACAATAAGGAAGTCGTTCTGAGATTTATCTATGTTTCGTTGTTTTCGCATGAAAGGCAAGCCCAGATTCTCAAATTCATAGCCCCCGTGGATATACTCTGTCCACTCACATTAATGTGACCACCTGTCAAAAGCCTGCAATCGTGCCAAAGGTGGTACCAATAGTTGAAATTAAAATATCACCTCCATCTGCACAGCATAATTATGAAGAGATGGTCGATGCGAACGCGTCATACTATCAGTACTTAGCCGGTGAACTAGAGTGAAGAGGGTGTGGAAGCAGTAGAGCAGACAGTTTCACCGAGAGAGGGCACTTGTGGTAGGTGCGAGACACTCGCGCACATTAAAACCCGAGATACATACTCATGCGCGTCCAAATTTTAAAGGCTGTGCTAATTCAAACCCTCTGTCTTAATAAATAAAACATATCAGAACCATTTAAAACACCTGCATACAATAGAAAATATGAACACCTATTAGCGTGTGTCCTAGTGTCAAGCAGGTGAGGACATATCCAACGAAAGAGGGCACTAGTGTTATGCGCGAGAATCTCGCGCAAATTAATACTACTACGAAAACGAACAAAAGGTTGAAGAAAATCGAAACCATCTGTCATCATGAATAAAAAACATAACAGAATCAATTTAAACCATACATACACATCAAAACCGCGAATAACAGTCATCAAAAATACTTAAAATTCCGCGTTCGCATGATCCATCTCTTCATAATTATGCTGTGGAGATGGAGGTGATATTTTAACTTAAACTACTGCTACCGCCTTTAGCACGATTGTTTTATGCATCTCCACTGCAGGATGTGATTTTAGTAAGTGACTAAAAGTTTTTGTGATTTTAATAATTGTAATTTTCATGGTTACTTAAAGCTATAAGTGTTTGTTTTTTCTTCTATCTCAGTTAATTTGCTAAGTTTTTTTGCTAATGAAGGTGTCTTCCTGTTCAGGCGTATCTTTGCTTCTGATGAAGGTATATTTGCTATAGATATACCGAAACCGTGGTCAAGGATTTCAATAAATCTTTATCCTGAAACTGTTTGGCTGTTATCGTTTACCGTAAACAAATACAGCCTTAGACATTTTCTACTCGAACTAACGTAGAAATCCATGCCATCACGGAAACATGGTTAAAACCGAACGCCCCGTTCGCTCTCCTGGGCTACTCTGCCATTGTAGGAGAAGGTGCAGCGTTCGTGTTAAAACAAGATATCCACTTTCCCGTTTCAGTACTGGCACTAAACACGATCCATTGCAAATGGTGGGTATTTTTCTGCAGATCAAGTAACTCAATGTGAATTTTGTCTCAGCATGCAAAAGCACCTTAGGTGACAGACTTTCCAAACAATAATTAAAAACAATAATTGACTCCATTGGGAGACGCCTGTTGCTACCAGGTGACTTTCACGGCCACCACACACCATACACTGTGGGACTGCAGAACTGCCAACGCAATGGGAAAAATGCTAGTCGATGTACTAGATTCGGAAAACCCTATGTTACTATAAGATAGCTCACCAACACGAGTAGTCCGCCCAAATGGTAGACCTTAGCATAGCATCCCCTGCGCTGTGTACCGGAACAACATGGATAGTGATACAAGATACTTTAGGTTTGGGCCACTTACCAGTTCAAATTATAGTAAACGATCAACCTAGGGAGACTGTCCGACACGTAATCAGCCAGAAACGGAAGACAAACAATACCAATTGGAACCTACACCAAACACTACTGAAAGAAAAACTGAAATCAATAATGGAAACTGGAGATTCCGATAGAGACTATGGCGTCTTAGTATTGCTTACGAATGAAGCAGCGGAAGTCTCAGTACCTCAAAATGGACGTAAGTGGACTGGTCATAGGTCATAAACCTGTTGGTGAGATTCGGAATGTGACGCAGTGATCAATGAACGAAGGGAGGCATTCTGAAAATACAAAATTGTCTTTTAAGACACAAACTTTATTGCTCTGAAGAAGGCACAACCTACAGTAAAGAAAATTTTCAAATACAAAAATAGAAAGTCGTGGCAAAATTTCTGCATTATGATCTGCAAAGAAACAGAACTAACCAGTATTTGGAATGTAGCTAAGGAACATAGAAAACGGTCTAATGATGGATATACACACACTTCCACCAACCGACAAACTTTTACAATCGTTCTTGTGTGTGATAGTACCATTCAACGTGATGGAAAAGGAAGACGAGGCGGAATATGAAGAGGACAGAAACGTCACTACACAACCCTTTTCGCTGAAAGAACTCCAGTTTGCGCTCTCCCAAGGAAAGGGTGCTGCCCCTGGCCCAGATTGTACTGACTACCGGAAAGGACGAAAGACTGGTAAGTTGCACAGGTCACACCAATATTCAAGAAAGGTAGTAGGAGTAAGCCACTAAATTACAGGTCAGTATCATTAAAATGGATTTGGAAATGAGGCACTTAAAGTAGTAAAGGAGTTTTGCTATTTGGGGAGCAAAATAACTGATGATGGTCGAAGTAGAGAGGATATAAAATGTAGGCTGGCAATGGCAAGGAAAGCGTTTCTGAAGAAGAGAAATTTGTTAACATCCAGTATTGATTTAGGTGTCAGGAAGTCATTTCTGAAAGTATTCGTATGGAGTTTAGCCATGTATGGAAGTGAAACATGGACGATAAATAGTTTGGACAAGAAGAGAATAGAAGCTTTCGAAATGTGGTGCTACAGAAGAATGATGAAGATTAGATGGGTAGATCACATAACTAATGAGGAAGTATTGAATAGGATTGGGGAGAAGAGAAGTTTGTGGCACAACTTGACCAGAAGAAGGGATCGGTTGGTAGGACATGTTCTGAGGCATCAAGGGATCACCAATTTAGTATTGGAGGGCAGCGTGGAGGGTAAAAATCGTAGGGGGAGACCAAGAGATGAATACACTAAGCAGATTCAGAAGGATGTAGGTTGCAGTAGGTACTGGGAGATAAAAAAGCTTGCACAGGATAGAGTAACTTGGAGAGCTGCATCAAACCAGTCTCAGGACTGAAGACCACAACAACAACAACAACAACATCATTAAAATCGATATGCAGCGGGATTTTGGAGCAAATATTGTGCTCGAACATTATGAATTACCTCGAAGAGAACGGTCTATTGGCACACTGTCAATACGGATTTAGAAAACATCGGTCTTGTGAAACAAAACTAGCTCTTTACACTCACGGAGTGCTCAGTGCTATTGACATGGGATTTCAAATTGATTTCGTAAAGGCTTTTGACACTGAACCGCACAAGCGGCTTGTAGTGAAATAGCGTGATTATCGAATATCATCTCAGGTATGCGATTGGATTCGTGATTTCCTGTGAAGAAGAGGTCACAGTTCGTAGTAATTGACGGAAAGTCATCGAGTAGAACAGAAGTGATTTTTGGCATTCCCCAAGGTAGTATTATAGATCCTCTGCTGTTCCTTATCTATATAAAAGATTTAGGAGACAATCGGAGTAGCCGTCTTAGGTTGTTTGCGGATGATACTGTCGATTGTTGTCCATTAAACTCATCAGAACGATTTAGAAAAGATATCTGAATGGTAGAAAAATTTGCAATTGGCCGTAAATAATGAAAAGTGTGAGGTCATTCACACGAGCGCTAAAACGAACCCGTTAAATCAGTCAAATCTAGAGGCCGTAAATTCAACTAAATACCTAGGAATTACAATTACGAACAATTTAAATTGGAAAGAAAACAAAGAAAATCTTGTGGGGTAGGCAAACCAAAGACAGCGTTTATTGGCAGAACACTTAGAAAATGTAACAGAGTTACTAAAAAGACTGTCTACACTCTTCTTGTCCGTCCTCTGTTAGAGTACTGCTGCACGGTCTGGGATCCTCACCAGATAGGATTAACGGGGTACATCGAGAAAGTTCATAGAAGACCACCACGATTTGTGTTAGCGCGAAATAGGGTAGGGAGTGTCACGGAAATAATACAGGCTTGGGATGGACACCATTAACACAAGGGCGTTTTTCGTTGAGGTGGAATCTTCTCACAAAATTTCAGTCACCAAGTTTTTCCTCCGAATGCGAAAACATTTTGTTGACGCCGACCTGCATAGGAAGAAACGATCATCATAATAAAATAAGGGAAATCAGAGCTCGCACGGAGAGATACAGATGTTCGTTTATTCCGCAAGCTGTTCGAGGGTGGATAATAGAGAATTATTGTGAAGGTGGTTAGAAAAATCCTCTGCCTGGCACTTAAGTGTGATTTGCAGAGTATCCATGTAGATGTAGATGCAGATGCAGAAGCTACGACACATCCCTCACATAGGGAAACTGATGCTGCACAAAATTTACCGTAGTGTATCGACTCAAAAGATTCAAATGGATTTGCTGGAAAAATGTGTAGTCCCCATCTACAAATCGGGAAATGGCTGTAATAAACCCGAACCCGAGTCGTATCGGCCAATCACCTTACAACAGTGTTCGGGCAAGGTAATAGACAGCACCGTTTAGAATAGTGGTGAGAAATCAAGAAAATATTATCAAAGAAACAACTTGGGTCTCGGAATAATTATATGATAGTTGCCTTAACGAAAGGATACGACAACGTCGTCTTAGGGAAAAAACTGGAAAAACTGCAAATTCCACAACCAGTCGCCCGTAACATTATAAGCCTCCTGAGCAATCATTTTGCAACACAGGGCTACACTAGTACCCAGAGAAACTAGCAAAGGACTCCCGCAGGGATCAGTTTTGGCTCCCTTAGTATTCAGTCTTTATACTGCAGACGTTCATGACCTCTTTGCCAGTGATATCCAAATATTACAGTACGCATCTATTCCGAAAACAGTACTCTTCAGTCCTGTCGACTGAAAATTCACACCGCTCTCACACGTCTGCGTGAGTGGTGTACAGAAAGTGGCCTCGCAATTGCTGATAGCAAGTCCACTCTAATGATTTTTACTCAGCAAAGGATTCCACTTCCCCAAACGGTGCAAATAGGACAATATAATTTTCCAGCTGCGAAAACAACTTAATACCTTGGGATGATTAGCGATGATAAACTCAGATGAGCTCATCATATCCGACATATCATTAATAGATGTGAAAAGGCTTGCACTCTCATCAGAGCTGCGATTGGGGTATGGTGGGGATCTCATTGGTGGACAGCGATGACATTATATCGGTCTCTACTAGGGATACTGTTCGGCTAAGGAGACATATGCTACGGATCAGCTTCAGGCAGCACGCTGCAAAGACTCAACACTATGCAGAACAAAAGCTTACGTATAATTACTGGAGCGTTCATGTGAACTCCAATAAATGCATTATTGGTTGAAGCGGAAGAACCTCAGTGAAAACTGCGAAGAATGTCCCACAGCAAGAAATTCCCCCTGCGGCTCTTTCTCAACGAATATGGGCCTCTGAAGAAAATACCCTGGAATTAACATCCTACTGTGTAAGAGGACGTTATTGGATAACTAAGCAACTTTCACACGTGGTGGCTGAGTCTATAGATATGCAGGCATTCAGACACAAGGTGTGGAAAAGTCCTCTTATACTGTATCGCAACATCGTGATGGTATGGATGAAAGACCACCTGGAAATTAACACGTAGATGTCCTAGCAAAGCAAGCATTTATAGATGGAGCTATTAAATATGAAAAATTCCCTTCCACCAATATGATACTCATGCTCGGAAAGCTGTTGCCATCAGACTGGCATGAGCAATGGTCGAGGACATTTAAAATCAAAGGCAGCCACTACGCACGAATGCATCCCACGATTCCAAGAGTACCGTGGTATGAAAGGATACAAATCTCGAGGAGCTTCACGACAGTTACGGCATGGCTGAAATTTAATCACTGGAAGCTCAAATGCACCTCTATCGGCTCAACCTGAGCCACACCCCTCTATGAGTTTGCGCAGAGAAGGAAGATCCAGACCATATGTTCCTACAATGTCCTCGAAACACGTATCACATCAACGTCTATACAAGCAATCTTCGGGCTCTTGGTCATCAGTTCCCAAAAATGGTTCAAATGGTTCTGAGCACTATGGGACTTAACCTCTGAGGTCATCAGCCCCCTAGAACTTAGAACTACTTAAACCTAACTAACCTAAGGACAGCACACACATCCATGCCCGGGGCAGGATTCGAACCTGCGACCGTAGGGGTCGCGCGGTTCCAGACTGTAGCGCCGGCCATCAGTTCCCAAGCAGCCTCCAAACCTTTTTACGCTGTAGCAACGTTTAAAATACTATACAACATTAACTGAATTTTCCGTCGATGCTTGTCAGACCATGATAATTATACTAAAAACTAAAAACACTTCCTAACGTTCTTCAAAATTATATGTATTTGAGCACTGACCGGATTTCAGCTTCTTAGGTCATCTTCAAGTATCTGTGTTTGCGACATTCAGTTGTCACGTGAAGATGGCCTGAGAAGCCGAAAGCCGGTTCGTGACCAAATAAATATAATTTTGCAGAACATTAGGAAGTGTTTTTCCTATTTAATATTAAATACTGTACAAATTCGTAAACAGTGCCAAAATGCAGATATAGCTCCATGCGCTGCTAATCTAATGCTCTTGGTAATCCGGAGAAGAACGCAGCACAGTTCACTGACTATGTTGTCAGGATGTGAGACGCTCAGCATGTAAAACGTTTCCTCCTGTATGTACTGTATATGCCTGAATGTTGGAGTATCCATATGTACGGCCGTAACACACAAATCTGCTTAATGTATACTGTTCTCGTGTTGTGTATAGATGGTACGTATCGACCTGTACAAATATTCAATTATCTATCCACAGATTTTGAAACATTTCTTACAGGACATACGAAAAACATTTCCTTGTTAATTTAGATGCATAGTCATTAATATGGATTGAATTCGGAATATCCCGAATGAGTTCAAATGGTGCTCTGAGCACTATGGGACTTAACATCTCAGATCATCAGTCCCCTAGAACTTAGAACTACTTAAACCTAAGTAACCTAAGGACATCCCACCCATACATGCCCGAGGTAGTATTCGAACCCGCGACCGTAGCGGTCGCGCGGTTCCAGACTGAAGCGCCTAGAACCGCTCGGTCACTGCGGCCGGCGCGAATGAGTACCAACGGCTTTTTAACAATTTTTATTGTGTTACTAGTGTTTTGTAACTTACTGCCTCTGTGAATCCCGTTTTACATTTTCGTCTTCTTTACTGGTCTTAGTATGCTGTGGATGTAAAATTTGTTTTATATCTAAATCTGTCCTCTCTTAATCCTATATAGCTTCGTTCCAGCATACGACTTACACTAGTACGTACTCTCTATTGTCAGAACGAACTGTAGAAGCCTATTTTCAGTGTTGAGATGGCTGTATGGGCACATACCGAAAGACATTAAATAAAAAAACTGCACCATATGCTCTCTCCGTATCCGTATGAACCGCTATTAGGAACCTGTTATTGCTGAGACGAAGCTGGATATTTGTAATAAGCTATAATAACGTTTCATAGGCTCTGCGAAAGCCCACCTCTCCAATCTGTAACAGCACGTTATGTCCGCACGACCAGTCTATCCTATGTTTTATTACCCTTTCTGACACCTTCAATGAACATGACTGTAGTGCGATACGTCTTTATGACATTTCATCCGGAGGGTTACAGGCTTCAAAACTGGAGCATCTCGCACTGTCTTCAGTTGAAGAGCGTAATTCCTACTGCAGCAGGAATTGCTAAAAATATTGCTCAGGTCAGTTTTTCTGATACCGTCAAATTATACAGCATGGAAAAGACGATGTTGTCACGACCAGGGACCCTGCTTGTGCGAACCGACAACACTCGATTTCGTTCTCTTATTGTTATCGTTTCGTCCAAGATATGAGGGTTGTCCGGAAAGTAAGTTCCGATCGGCTGCGAAATGGAAATCATAGTGAAAACCAAAAACGATTTATTTGCAACAGTTAGGTACACCTTACACCTACTTCTCTACATAGTCGCCGCACCAACTTCGAGTTTTGTAGTAGTATTGTATCAACTTTCCAATATCCTCGTTAGAGAAAGCAGCCGCCTCTGCTTTCGGCCAGTTATCTGGTCTGCAGCTCGTTGTCTGTGGAAAAACTTTGTCTTCATAGCCAGCGGTTCTTGTGAGCAGAGATGAGACTCAGGGGGAGCCAATTACGGACTGTATTGTGGGTGATCAAACACTTCTCATCGGAAACGCTGCAGGAGCGCCTTCATTGCCCCTGCAGTGTGAGGCCGACAATTGGCATAAAGAAGGAACTGTTCGACGGTTGTGTTATGAGGGCTGCATGACACAGGCGAAATCTCTAACCAGGCCCTCATACTAGGCGGGAGACGCTATTCCCTACGCATCTTTACGTGCTTACTGTTCACTCAAAACTGAAAAGACCGACGGGCATACTAGAGACACTGCCCAACACATCTGCGCAAAGCTTTACCGGATTATCCCAGTGATTTCCATTTCGCAACCGATCGGAACTTACTTTCTGGACAACACTCGTATGATGTACACCAGAAGCATCTAAATTAACAGCAAGGTTCACAGAGTCAGCCGTAAAATGTTGAATAAACAAATCCATCTTACCGATTCGAAAAGTCATGCGGCTGGACGTCTGGATTTGAACCTTTCCGATAAGTTTATTTTTTCCCCACACATGGATGTCATTGCATTTAATCTCCCGTAAAATTCTTTCCAATTATTTGGTTTCATGTCCTTTAGGAGACGTTTCAGTTTCTTATGCACTCTACTGAAAGCAACGTAGTTTTCTACTGTCACTTGATATTTTTATAATTTGAGTGCGTTCTTTCACCGCGTTTTGACACTCTTCGTCCCACCGAACTGGTGGTTTATTTTCTATCGGAAGAAACGGTTTACCCTGTAGAATGGACATTTTCGCTGCTTCCTCAATATTTTTTTCTGAAATTCTAAAATTGGTATAATCCACTGCTAGGTTTCCTCGAATCTCGAAGCTGGTCATTAAGGGCGCTATTACCATTTGATAATGCCTCCAGCGCCAAAAATGTTGATCGATATGGAAAGAGACCGATAATTTCGAGCAATTTTAAATAGTAGCCAAAAGCGTTTGTTGCGTTACACAAGAAACAACTTTTCTGACGGGAAAATTTCGTTTGTGGTGAACAATGCATCTTCCTTGTTTAGCAATTGCTTCAGTAAAAGTCAAGAACTGGCAGTCGATCTTTGATTTACAAAAATAGCGGAGAATTCTCGTTATCAAAAGTATCACGAAAATACTGATAAACTCACTTTCGAAGCCGGCCACAGTGGCCGAGCGGTTCTAGGCGCTTCAGTCTGAAACTTCGCGGCCGCTACGGTCGCAGGTTCGAATCCTGCCTGTGGCATGGATGTGTGTGATGTCCTTAGGTTAGTTAGGTTTACGTAGTTCTAAGTTCTAGTGGACTGATGACCTCAGAAGTTATGTCCCATAGTGCTCAGAACCATTTGAACCACCCCCTTTCGAAAGTGGTGAAACTAACGAAACCGAAAAGTCTTATTTACAGACACCACTCGTGTAAAACAATCGAATCTCGGAAAACCGAAAACCGACAGGGATAGCAAAATCGATTCAGACCTTACAAGTAAACACAAGTCAGATTCTTTAATTTTGTTTCGACTTCCACACGTTGCATTGGAAGTAAACGTAGTGTCTGATAAAATGATTCTGCAGCAAAGCAGTAGCTAACCTACTATTGTTGATTTTGAGCTGCTGGAAATGTTCATAGTTTATGGCTTCCCAAGTGAATTGTTGTAACTACGTGACGCTATTTTCGTTCTGTTTAGCTAACCGTGCGGCTAACTAGGGACTGCATCTGCATTTATGGTAGAGGATACTTCCCATTGTACTTCATATTAGAATATCTTGCAGTCCCGTTCACGTGAGGAGTACGGGAAGAATCACTGCGTAAATACCTCTCTACGCGCTGTAATTTGTGTTATTTAGCTTTCGCGATCCCTAATATTAAGGAGACTTTAATGTATTCCTAGATTCGTCACTCAGTTCTGGTTCTTGAATCTTCGTCAACAGGTTTTCGTTGAGGGTTGTCAGTTAAAGTTTTTCGGCATTTCCGTTATGCTCTCTAGAGAGTCAAAGCTGCTATTCTTTGTATACGTTCAATATTTCCGGTTAATCCTATCTGGTACAGATCCAACACACTTCAGCAATATTGTTGGATGGGTGGCACGAGTCTTTTGTAAACAATATCCTTCGTAGACTAACTACATTTTCCCCACACCGTACCTGTGTCCTAAATTCCATCAAGTCTTTACCTAAAACTGATACTGTATGATCATACTACTTCAAGACCTCACAAAGTATTGCATTCAGGTTTATGTATTATTTCAGTGATTCCAATTATGACTCATTTATATTGTAGTCAAATGATTCAAATGGCTCTAAGCACTATGGGACTTAACAACTGAGGTCATCAGTCCCCTAGACTTAGAGCTACTTAAACCTAACTAACCTAAGGACAGCACACACATCCATGCCCGAGGCAGGATTCGAACCTGCGACCGTAGCAGCAGCGCAGTTCTGGGCTGAAGCGCCTAGAACCGCTCGGCCACAGCCGCTGGACTATTGTAGTCATAGGATATTAATATCAGCTGGTAAAATATTAAGTATTCTCTTAAAACAGCGTAGTGGTCGCTTTGGAACGCTGTAGATGGTACCAGGTGATTATGGAACGTACCACGGCTGACTTCAATCACGGCAGTGGAATGGTTTTCTGTGTAGTAGATATGCGGCAGAACGGCTAAAAATGGTTCAAATGGCTCTGAGCACTATGGGACTTAACATCTGAGGTCATCAGTCCCCTAGAACTGAGAACTACTTAAACCTAACTAACCTAAGGACATCACACACGTCCATGCCCGAGGCAGGATTCGAACCTGCGACCGTAGCAGTCGCGCGGTTCCAGACTGAAGCGCCTAGAACCGCGCTGCCACCGCGGCCAGCAGCAGAACGGCATAGGAGCATTTTTGTATGGATGTGCCTATGACCACACCTTGGAGAAAGTTCGCGTATCATCGTGGACAGTCCAATTTGTAAGCAAGGAATGGTGTACGTAAAACTGGCAGCCATATAACACGTCGTAAGAACATAAAATAACTTAACAACCAGAGACTGGGAACGAACGCCACGTCTTATCAATTACCAACGCAATGGAAATAGCTGGTGTCAGTTAATGAACGTCCCCTGCAACCAATTTCCGAGCTAGCATTGCGAAGGGAACTGCATGCTATGGACATTTGGGTTCGGGTAATTCATGAAAGGTCATTGCTCACTGTGGCACATACAGCTGCTCGTCTTACAATACGCAGACGGAAAATTAATCGACTGGAGGTGTGTAGTGTGGGCCGAAGAGTCACAGTTTTGACGCGTTTCAAATGATGAAAGGTGTGGATCCCACAAGCTGCCAAATGCTGCATTTAATTTGCAGCGTGTAGTTAAAGCCGGGACTGTGTCTATGATGGTTTGGAGGTGTCTTTCGTACCATGACTTGGGCCCACGCATTCATTTCAAAATTCTCGGTGACCAAGTATTGCCCATTCCTCTATGCGGACATTCCCGCTTTCCAGGATAATAACAGTCGTGTAGACTGGAGTACACGCGAATTTTCCTGGTTTGACGAACACTCTGGTGTGCTACTGCACCTCGACTAGCACAATAAATGATCCTACCTTAAAACGAAACAAACTCTCTAGGGCTATTTGGGGCACCAGATCGAATCATCTCTGCAGTTTGGTAGCTTGAAACGGCACAGTAGTTTCCGCTCCATAAGCAGCAGGTTTCGCTGCTCGCTCGCACCGGGAAATACAAACGGAGGCGGCTCCGCCGCCAGTTTTATTGCACGACGCGGCCGGCCGCGGGTGCAACAGAACCCATGTGGACGGGTTCATAATATATATTTATATGTGTCGTGTATTATGGATTTCTTGTACGTGAATGTGAATCTGCACATGAACTTTCCTAATCCTCCTCACACTTTTCCATAAAGTATGGCCAAATCTTAGTTGGGAAGTAGTTCTGTAGTATAGTAGTGCCAACCTTACTCCTGGGTAGGGGATCAGAGAGACAGCACAGGCAGGGAAAAGTCAAAGATGTTCCAGTGTCACAAGATTTGGGGTGGAGAGGTTGGTCACGGCCAAGTGGTTTGACCACCCCCTCCACCGCAGCCCAGGGAGACCCCCGGGTGCCCGCCATATCAGGGAGTGTTACAGAAGACGGGTAAGTGAGTAGACGTGCCATCAGTGTGTCTCTCTCGATGTTCACGCGTGGAGGGGTATTTGAATATGTGCACTAGTTATTTTATTTCCAGCTTCGGATTGTGTAAGGAAATGAATGTTCTCGTTTAATTGCGGAAATTTGACCCCCCCCCCCCCCCCCCAGTGTTAATGTATCTGGTCCCCAGTTTGCCCGTTATCCTCCTCACGTAGTGGATGTCCCACGTAAAATATTGGGAGACTTTGGTTGTATACATTTGACCAACGCAAGTCCGTCTTTCCCGTAGAAACGTGCATGCAGATTAGTATATAATACACCCGAGCTATAAGCTGTAAAATTGTAATACCTGTAAACTGGGTCAATTGCTGCAACCGCTGTAAAGTCGAGTGATAATGTTTAAAATAAATAAATAATCAGTTGTCATCAATCTTTAACATACCCCAAAAATCACAAAGGAGTCAAGTTAAAGGAATTCATTTAAAATAAAAGATATGGAATGCAGGGACCCACACATCAGCGTGTGAGCCCTCCAGCCCCTTGCCTAGTATCGTACAGAATAGGGCACGCTCTCTAGGTAGCGCTCTCAAGCTCCCCTCCCCAGTTATCGGTTGCGCAATTTTCATTCAGGGCTTGACGACATCAACTTTCATCTGGCGTCCCTAGGCAAGGAGGTTTGACGGTAATCTTTCAAGCTCTAGGGCATCTAATGACGACGGAAGGCCTTCAGCTGAGCGAGAGTGTCGGTGTTAAACGATATTAGCGTGACTAACTTTTTACCCCATTTTTGTGTTTAGCCAAGGGCATAATATTACATTTCGCAACATTGAAAGCAAGATGTCAATCCTTGTACCAGTTTGAAATAATATAGATTCATGAGCAACTATTTGTGCAGCGTTTTTCAGACGCTATTTCATTATATACCTACAAAAGATCTGATTAAAATGGACTGCCAGGTCATCAATATACAAAGAAAACAGCAATGCTGCCAACGCACTTCACTGGGACACGCCCCAAGTTACTTTTACATTTGTCGCTGACTCTCCATCCTAGATAACATGCTGCGCCCCCCGTACCATAAATCTTCATTTCAGTCAGAAAGTTCGTTACTGCCCCATATAACTGTACTTTCGTTAATAAACATTGTTACGATGTCGATTCAAATGCTTTTCGAAAGACAACAAATATTGCATCCACCTCTCTACCTATATCCTCGGCTTTCAGGACGTCACGTGAGAACAAAACGAATTGCGTTTCGCAAGACCGACGTTTACGGGACCAAGCTAGTTGTCTCGGTCGAGATAATTCTGTTCGAGGTACCTCATTAGGTCTGAGAAGTTGTTATAAGATACTACAACAGATGATCGGAAGTTCCAGGTAATCACTGGAAGCAACATAAGTAAGGAGAGGAAGCTGAACAATGGATTGCCTCAAGGATCAGTTCTCTCACCCTTACTATTCAACCTATATCTATTTGATCTACCTGACACTTCGTCCAGAAAATACTGCTATGCTGATGACCTGGCTCTAGCCGTAAAACACCAAGAAATGAAGACAACAGAACAGATTCTAGCCAATGACCTGTCTGCATTAGATAATTACTTCAAAATCTGGAGACTCCAACCCAGTGTGAGTAAAACAGAAGTGTGTTGCTTCCATCTAAATAACCGGTTGGCGAACGTAAAACTGGAAGTAAGTTTTAGAGGCAGAATTCTTCGTCATAATTGGAACCCAAAATATCTTGGTGTCATCCTGGATCGAACACTATGCTTCAAACAACACCTTCTTAACTTAGCTCAAAAGTTGAGGACTCGAAACAACATCCTCCATAAGCTATGCGGAACTACCTGGGGATCTTCAGCAACCACCCTGCGATCTTCAGCTCTGGGCTTGGTGTACTCAAGTGCTGAGTATTGTGCACCTGTTTGGACGAACAGTCATCATACAAGGCTTGTTGATACCCAGCTGAATACGACAGTGCGCATAATACCTCGCGCAATCATATCTACTCCAGTTTATTGGCTTCCACTGTTAACCGGTATAATGCCTCCTGATCTACGCAGATGTACTGCCCTTATGAGAGAGTTCCACAAGATCTCCAGGAATTCTAACCTACCCGTTCACAGCGACCTGCCGCTTTTAAATCGTAAGAGACTGAAATCACGCTATCCAACTCTGTGCGATGCTGCTGACATGGTTGCTAAGGATTTCAAACCTCTTGAAGTATGGAAAGGTCGGTGGGTAGCAGTGACAGATGAGCACCTGCATAACATCTTCTCAGGTGCTAAACTTCCAAGTGGATTCGACCTACCACGCAAGACCTGGACTACTCTCAACAGAATCCGTACCGGCCATGGCCGATGCAGGGATGCTCTCTTTAAGTGGAAGAAGCTGCCTGATACAGACAGCCTGTGACTGCGGGGCTCCATACCAGTCTGTTCACCACATTGTCAGTGAATGCAGGATTCGAGCCTATCACGGCGCCAAAGAGGACTTCCTGCTAGCAACTCCAGATGCGGTGCGCTGGATTGAAGGACTGGATATTCAGTTGTAAAGACAAACTTAAGTTTCTTGTGTGTTAATATGTACATATGTATACGTAATTTAATTCCATGATATGTCTGTATTAGCCATACGCTGAATAATAATAACAGATGGATATCGAGACACGATCGATTTTCTGGCTCGTCTCTTCCTTCGTTTTTGTGACGTTAAAGTATATTCGGCTCCAGTCGTCTCAGATTGCTGGTTGTACTACTTAGCTCTATCCGATTAGTTTACTAGGCCCGTGAGCGGATTCTCCAAAAAAAAAAAACGGTTTATATCGCGAGTAACCCGACGAGCGTAACTAGGGCAGAGGTGCAAAGCGAGGGAGGAATGTGGCACTTGTCGCATTTGGGCTGCGGTGCTAACTCGATCGGATTGTGGCCGCATACATTGACGAGCGGCTGAATGAAGCGCCGTGTAGCGGGCGGGCACCCGTCTGCGAAATCAATACCAGGGGGGAGCAGCTGGCTACACTCGCCACTAGAGCGCAGCAGCAGCGCGCGCCATCTTGTAACGTTACTATGATAGCGTATTAGCCCGCAGTGCTCGGCCGTGCTTTGCTGACAGTCACTAACACCTGGGTGCGCGACGCACTCTCGCGATATTCGGCTGGTGCGTGGCGTGTCTGTCAGTCGGTGAACACCACAGCGCACTCATCACCAGGTCTGTTCTCCTTCGACGCGCTTTGCGCGTAGTCCTAGCCGCGCGCAATGCAACATTTTTCTCAGATCCTTGCGTAGCCTTGCTCAGAAATATGCGGCGACTGTATAATTGTTAATGTAATACATTTTTTTTGCAACTGCGCGACCTGTTGCGAATAGCATCTCGAGAATGTGCCGTAGTCTCCGATGTACTCGATTTTGGCGGTAAACTGGTTTCGGGAAAAGTTTCTCGCACCTCAGACATTGCAAAAAAAAGCTGCAACTCATTGCAGATCTTTTCTGACGGTCGCCTATAACCGCCAATCCCCTGTGTTCGTTGACCCGTACACCGAGCAGTTTTCGTCAATAACGCCTCCTCCTTGCGTCAGTAGAGATTGTCGAACACGGATGTCATTTGAACACGAGGGTACTGTGTTGCAACATTTAGCTAGGAATACGCATACGCCTGTTTCAATTCTGTGGGAATGATAATGATTAAATGTCCACGTAAGACGCTGTTACATGTGTTACCAGTTGCGAGTACATATTTTTGCACCATTTCTGTCCTAATGAGCCTCACGAAACACGGGAATTCGCTGTTGTGCCCGAAGCAAATAATTTTTCTGACTAGATCTGCGTATTATTTGAGAATACAGATCATTTATTTAACAGAGTTAACGTATGTTTTACTCCCTTTGTGGCCAATGCCTCCTGCTTTTGCGAATATAAGCAAAAGTATTGCGTGGTTTTTCAAAATAGACTTTAGGTTTAAAAATTACTGTTATCTAGTACTGTATCAATGGCAGTTCGTATGAAACTGACTTAGCGTGAAGTACTTACGTATTCAGCAGAGAAATTATTTTGTGTGTCGTGTATACAATTGAAATACACGAAATTTATCCGTCCCTTTCAAATCCGTGACAGGCTCTCTGAAACCATTATTTAACTTTCGCGTATTATAATTCTATCCTCCACGCAAAAATTTCGACACTTTTCAAGTCGACAGAAGTTCGAAGTCAGGCGGGAAGCGTAACACTAAGGCGGCAACGGAAAAAGTCTGTAGTTTTCGTGGAATCTGATTGCAGACAGCATTTTATCGATGAGATAAATCATTTATATTTCTAGCACTTGTTTCAAAAATTGTAGCTAGCACCATATGTGTAATATTTTGGGTTGCTACTGCCGATTTCGATTCATACCTTATTCGATATGTCGTACTGGTTCGCGATTATCTCATTCAAAGGATGCATGCATAAGGAAAAACTGAACTACAAAGCAACTGAAAACTGTTAGAGACAGGTATTAAATCACGATCTCTCGCACAAGACTATGTTGAACTCCACGTTTTTATAGTTTTCATGAAAGATTATTCGACACTTTGACATACGTAGAACTCTTGAAACATTTAAAATGTATGATTTGGTGCATTATTGGTGACACCCCTGTGAGCAGAAACAATTCTGTTCCTTTCGGCAACAGCTGAATATTGATTACTATGCTCCAACTGGCGGGTCACAACGCTGAATCGACATCAGGCAGACACAAGCTTACAGTTTCTAACATCCTGAAACAGGCACACGTAAATTTGCTTTTATTGCACATCTCATGGTGTGTTTTTTCGTTAAGTGTTCTCGCCTATTTCAACAGCAAAGAAAGTGGTGCCCATATGGGTCCTAGATATTGGTTACAAGTTATACGTAGCATATTTCCCCATTACAGACTTTAGAAGAAGCGTTTCATGACTGACAGATCTCACTATCTGAGGCCTTCCGTGCGAATACGAACAGATCAATATAACACCATTTCCTTTCTTTCCTTTTTCCCAGAGTATCTTTTTCGTGGGTTGTACTGTCTCGTTAAGTGTGCTTTCACTGCGGAAAACGTGTCCGTATAGATTACGTTTACTCTAAGAATTAAGTTGTTATTGCTTTGCGTAAATTGTATGCATTCTTGTATTACAGCAACACAACAATATTGTTTAGGCGCGTTAGGTAATCTGTTCCCCATACTTTCACACTTCACACTTTCAGATTTAACACAACAATTCATTTGAAATGTGGGATTTTCGTTTCGGTTGTCTTATGTAATAAAATAATTGTCGATGGAAACGCCTTCAGTAGGCGCGTTGCTATTGCCTTCCATTGTTCACAAATATCAGTTAGTCTTGCAGTTTTTTGTTTAATGTTTTTCCTACTGCACAGCGCAGCTGTCGTGTCTACCTTGTAATTGCACTGTTCGGTCAAAAATTGCAGACGAATGCCGCTCCAGTAAGTATATAAGAGTGCTCTAGCAGCACGCCCCTGCATCGCCAATGAGACTTCGCCCGTTTCTTCCGAAGTCGTTGCTCCTGCTCGTAGCAGTTCCTGTAGCTTGTAGTATAAAATTGTAAGCTGTAAGCTTGATTGTTAATATCGTCGTCTCTGCTGAACTGCTAGCATTCTCACATAAGTTGTGCTCGGAGTGTTGAGAATAAAGCAGTGTAACTCAGCAGTTGACAATGAAAGAGGTTTTGGCATTTTCTACACGGCAACGAACTGCTGTCATATGTTAGTGTAAGAGGATAAGTGCCATATGGACACACATAAAAGCGAGCTGTGTCGATATGTATGTCTTTAGCGTTGGGCCCATCGCACCAGCCGACAATAATCCAAAGAGACTTCAGTACGTAGGGTAATCTTTCCACAGATTTCGTCACCAGAGGCTGCTTCCGTTACTGAATATCTCAGTGACGCCATTTATAGGTGTAACTGGTGCTGTGTGCAAGCGGACTTGGAACAACTTTCAGGTATTCATCACGAAAAAAAGTAAAATATATGATACATTTCGTATCCAAAATATGGAGGATGTTCCAGCCCTAGGTAGTCGACTGAGCGAACGCGCTGGATCGACAGTTTACCGTACTCTCTCCGTCGGTCATTTAATTTTACCCAACTCCAAGCTACTCCCACTGGCTCGTAAAGCCTATCTTGACTACATGTGATAACTTCTACAGACAGTATTAATTTTTGCATGTGTAGTCCGTGCGATACCTTTCGGTGTGTGGCGGAGGTTACATTATCAACCCTCCCCCCACCAGCACACCACTCCTATTCCTTCAGTGGGTGGTGTGCGGGAAGAACAATTACGACAAATCTCGATATAGCTTTAATTTATGTAGTTTTACTGCTCTCTCATTCTGCGAGTGGTACGCGAAAGAAAGAAATATCTACTGACGCTCTTGGAAGTTTAAGTCGGAGACGCGTTCACCGACGACGTCGTTTACATACGACGCAAGAGTTTCGAGTATTTGTTCACTATGAGTACCACGTAAACAACGAATAACACAAGTGAACCCCATTAATTTTCGCTATAATACTTTCTGGAACGTTGCTTTCATTTCAGAGCTTTTTGGGGATTCTCTAGCATCAGCAACAGCCTGCCCACGGAGACAGGTTCACTGGATTGAGTTGCAGTGTTGTGGCACAGCGGAAATTATCTCAGCCGTTACCACAGTGCCCGATGCTGCAGTCATTGCATCACAGCGAGCATGATCCTGGAGCGGCCCTATCAACCAAATGATACAAGACGTCTCAAATAATTTATGTACGCAAATCTCGCTCGTTGTCAATACTGAACTGCTGCTAAAATTTGGTTTATTGAGTAGCAGCGAACAAATACATCGTAATGCAATAATTACTCAATACGTAGCTTTCATATTTCAAATAGGACGTCCTGTGTATTCAAGTTCTTCTTTATTACGTGAATATAAGTTTGGAGTTATTTCACTACACTCCAACTCAAATCATTGCAACAGACATTTTATGGCGTTCCGTTTGTTGCGATTCACAATTCATATACAAGATATGTTCTTATCGCGTCACATATTTTATTGTCTGCTTCATGGAGGGAAAGAACGTCCGATTTAGGCTCATTATACGAGCAAATATTTCGACAACTAGAGTTATATCATGAAAGATGTATCGCATGTAGAAAGTTGATAGCTGCCCGGTTCCTGCAGGTTGAAATATCTTTGACCTAAGCAGCATTTCAAGTAAATTTCGATTATACGTAACATATAGTCCTGATAGTCATTACTTTGGTTACTATTTTGTCATTTGTCTGATGTAAGATACACAAAATAAATTTTATACGTCGATACCTGTCAGAGAATGCAGTATATATTTCCAGTTATCTGTTTTGCGTAAACGACAAACTACACTAACGCTTATTGAAAGACAAATTTACACATTGTTCGTGGTGACTAATGAGCTCAGTGAGGGGTCAGAGGGGGGTACTTCATTAAGCTGCATCATCACAGCTGATAGTCACTTGTTGAATTACAACATATATTTCAGCGATTGGCGCAGGTTGCCAAACTTGTAAGTGAATACAAGTCGTCTTCTTCTTTTTCTTGGCCATGTCAGCATGTTAATCTGGCTTTGGCAATGTCAGTGGCCGGATGCCGTCTGTTTGGAGTTTGCCCTCCAGTGCAAGCAAACAACAAAATCTTACTATATTACTTTTTTGCACTAACGTATTTTGGCACAGTAATGCCGTGGTCAGGATATTTCATTTTGTTGGTTTCTGAAAATGCTTCACGTTTACGAGAAAATTCTTGAGTGAAAAATTAGGTCTTAAACTCTTTTTTATGTACTGCACTATTTCTCTAAACATAAAGGTTTATATCTTCAGTAACGGGAAAGGTAGCTTGACACCTGAACAGTTAACAAAGCATGAACAACAGGAAAACAAGGTAGATCACTGCAACGGATAAAAATGTTTTAAGCGTAATTTCTCATACACCGAAGCCTTATTTTGCATACACTAATTATTTCCTAAAACATATGCTTCCAGATCTCAAAAGAAAAACGTGCCGAAACATATTTGGCTAAGGAAATTCATGCAGGAAAAGATTGTTTTCTGCATAATCAGTCTGACAGCAATCCCCATAATTTGCTGCACAAACATGGTTGCCGTTAGAAAATTAAAATATGTACCCATGTTATTCTTTTAGCAGTTTCTGTAAACAGATGTGTGACAGATATTACCACCTGAGACTGAAAATGTTTAGCAATTCTAGTCGGCAACATGCCATCCTCATTAGTTATACATCTACATTCAGTACATTCTCTGAAAACCACCATACGGCACATGGCAGAGGATACCTTTTAAAAGTGCTAGTCATTCCTCTTCTCATTCCACTCGCAGATGAAGAAAGGGAAAAATGACTATCTATATGCTTCCGTTCCAGCCATGATTTCTCTTATGTTGTGTTCGTGGTCTTTACGCTAGATGAACATAAATTCACATGGCAGTATAATCGTTCCGCTGTCTGTCCTAACTTTCGGTTCTCTAAACTTTCTCTATGGTATTTCGCAAAAAAAAAAAAAAACAAAAAACAAAAAAAACATTCCCCACCGGGTATTTTCATTTGAGTTCAAAGAGCATTTCCATAATATTCGCGTGCTGATCGAACCTACCGGTAAGGAATGTAGTAATACTCCTCTGTAGTGCCTCAGCCGGCCGGAGTGGCCATGCGGTTCTGTGCGCTACAGTCTGGAGCCGAGCGACCGCTACGGTCGCAGGTTCGAATCCTGCCTCGGGCATGGATGTGTGTGATGTCCTTAGGTTAGTTAGGTTTAAGTAGTTCTAAGTTCTAGGGGACTGATGACCACAGATGTTAAGTCCCATAGTGCTCAGGGCCACTTGAACCATTTTTCCTTATAGATAAGCGCTAACATCCTAAAGTTCTTCCAATAAACTGGCGTCCGTTTTGTACCTTCCTTACAAGAGACCTTACGTGCTGATTCCATTTCACGTCACTTTGCAACGTCCCGTGTAGATATTTAATCGACGTGATTGTCTCAAGCAACAAACCACTCATACTGGTTTTGAAGATTGCCGGATTGTTTTTGCTCTTCATTTACATTATCTCAGATTTTTACAGTGAGCTACTACTGATCACACTAAATAGAAATTCTGTCCAAGTCATCTTATAGTTGTAGTGCAAGCATTTTTGGTTGCAAAATTAAAACATACGTTCTGGAAAGTACGACAGCGTGTTGTAAAGTAAATTTTTTATGTGAAAACTATTAAGGCTTCTGAAATGAAATAAAATTTAACATTCTACATTTGATTCCTCATGTCTACATTCATTTCTGAATAAAAATAGTACACCTAGAAAATGGATGTCGATTTCGATCCAATGGCAGCATGTCACCTGTGCAGATACTAGATGTATTGATAATGGTTTCAGCATCGTGTGCCAACAAATAGCGTAGTTGCATATCTACCAGAGCACACTCTGTGTCTAAACTTTAATAGGGAATACTCACAACCAGAAGGCTCAGTGTGGTGCAAACATCTGAAACAAGCCACCTTTCCAAGGAGGACGACTCGTGCAAGGAAAAAAAAAAAAAAAGAAATAATGGTTCAAATGTCTCCAAGCACTATGGGACTCAACATCTGAGGTCATCAGTCCCCTAGAATTAGAACTACTTTAACCTAACTAACCTAAGGACATCCATGCCTGAGGCAGGATTGGAACGTGCGACCGTAGAAGCAGCGTGGTTCTGGACTGAAGCGCCTAGAACCGTTAGGCCACAGCGGCCAGCTGCACGGAAGAGATAGTCGTTTGTGAGTACAACATACGAAGTGCGACAATAAAGTAATGAGACTGATTTTCTTTCAAAATGTGGCAACCCTGATGGCTTGCGTAGGCACAATATCTTTGACCTTGGTCTGTAAGCTGCTTCTTGTCCAAGTGGCACATCGATGCAACTGCTCAGTCGTGAGTTGGGCTGTAATAAGTTAACACGTGTTTGTGTCTCTCGTCACGGAAATGGGACCGCATAATATTGCGCAACGGTATGCCATTTCTTTTTGCGTTGAACTGCGTGAAAACGCGACAACAACTTACGGTAAGCTTCAGAAGGCTTTTTGAGAGGAGGTTATGTTAAGAGCTCAAGTTTTTCGTTGGCGTAAAATGTTTAGTGAAGGCAGTATAAATGTTGAAGATGAAGACCGCAGTGGACGATCATCAACCTCATGGATGGATGTCAACTTGGCCAGGGTGAGTGAACTCGTACGATCTGATCGAAAATTATCCATGAAAATGATTGCAGAAGAACTGAACATCAATCGAGAAACGGTTCGTCTAATAATAACTGAAGATCTTGGTATGAGAAAGATTTGTGCGCCGACCGTGGTGGCCAAGCAGTTAAAGGCGCTACAGTCTGGAACCGCGCGGCCGCTATGGTCGCAGGTTCGAATCCTACCTCGGGCATGGATGTGTGTGATGTCCTTAGGTTAGTTAGGTTTAAGTACTTCTAAGTTCTAGGGGACTGATGACCTTAGAAGTTAAGTCCCATAGTGCTCAGAGCCATTTGAAAGATTTGTGCAAAAATGGTCCCCAAAAATCTCACACCACAACAACGAGAAACACGGAAAAATGTGGCTGCCGATCTGTTAGAGAAAACGGAAATCAATAGAGAATTGTTGAGCCATGTTATCACTGGTGATGAAAGTTGGTTTTTTCATTTCGATCCAGAGACAAAACCCAGCCCAAAAAAAAGCTTGCATGTCAAAGTCAAAAGTGAAATGCATGCTTATGTGCTTCTTTGATTCCAAGGAAATTGTTCATAAAGAGTGGGTGCCTCCTGGACAAACAGTTAACGGAGGTGGTGCAATTGCCGGCTCTCCAGATAGTCGCCCCTCTAACTCATCTTTATAACGAATGTCTTAGGCAGCAAAAGTTCCCTCGAATTTGGAAGAGGGCGAATGTAGTGATCATCAAGAAAGGAGCTGACAAAGACCCAGCAGAAACAAAATCCTACCGGCCAATCTGCCTGCTTGATCTGCTTAGGAAGGTTCTGGAGAGACTGCTGGCTGACAGACTGGCTGCGCACCGAGTGCTGTGCGGGATGAGCAGCAGGCAATTCGGCTTCAGGCCTGGGCGATCAGCATCTGATGCAATCGCCCTGGCGGCTGAGGTCTGTGGCTCTACCCCGTACAAGTACGTTGTCGGCATCATGGTGGACATAAGTGGCGCCTTCGACAACCTGTGGTGGCCTTCGCTCTTCTCCTGTTTACGGGAGATTGAGTGTCCAGGGCCGCTATATGGGTGTCTGAGGAGCTATTGTGAGGATCGGGAGGTCTGGCTATCATCCCCTAGCACAAGGGTAAGAAAAATAATCACTAAGGGATGTCCCCAGGGCTCCGTACTAGGTCCCCTGTTTTGGGACATCCACATGGAACCTCTACTAGACAAATTACAGCAAAGTGATGAAGTGCTAGAGGTGATAGCCTACGCCGATGACCTCCTCCTACTGGTTGGCGGCTGGAGCCGAGAAGACATAGAGCCTAAAATAGAACGAGCAATAGAAACACTACAACTTTGGTGCCGGAATACTAAGATGACAATTTCACCAACTAAGTCCACATACCTCCTTCTAAAGGGACAACTAGTCAGAAATCCAACAGTCAGGATAGAGGGCTCACCAGTTCTCAGACGACGTGAGACTCGATACCTGGGCATCATCATTGATGAGAGGTGGTCATTTGGCAGACACATTGAAACCGTAACACAAAGAGCCTTACAAGTACTCAACAACCTCATCTCCATTGGACATAAACGTTTCCACCTCCCACCACATCTCATCAAACTATATCATAATAGCATACTCACCTCCATAGTGGGTTACGGTTCTGGAGTCTGGGCACACAGGCTCACGAGGGTGGTGCCCGCCATGACAGTGAGAAGAGTGCAGAGGAACATGATTATGAGATCAATGGGGGCTTACAGGGCCACACCGGGAGGAGCCCTATTAGTCATAATGGGACTCTGCCCCTTAGATATTAAAATTCGAGAGCAGGCCGCTTGGTACTGGGCAAAAAAGGGGAACTTGGATAAAATAGAGGAAATTCTAGGAAGTAGGATTGAAAATAAAGTTGAGATCAGGTTAAGAGGGGATCAGCTGTGGCAACATTCATGGGAAAGCGAAGAAACAGGGCGCAGAACGTTTTACTTATTACCAGATGTCAGGGAAAGAATGGGAATGACATATTTCGAACCAACCAGGGGACTGATTCACTTTCTCACTGGATATGGACCCTGTCAGACATACTTATGTCGATTCGGGAAAAAGGCGACACCCACGTGTGACTGTGGTGTTCCGGAGGGTACTCCTGACCATGTAGTCTACGAGTGCCCCCTTTTCAATGATGTGGCCTCTGTGTTACGAGACCAACTACCCCACAATGACACATTCAGACTGTTGAGACAACGCGACACCTTTCAGATTATCAACGAACTGGCTAACGCGGTATCACAGAAAGTCTTAAGGGACTACCTGCGAGAACCAAACTAGCACCTTACAAAGACCCTTTAAACACCGATGAAGTCTAGTACCCTATTCCCAAACCGCCTGAGCGCGGAAAGGCCGACTTCTTGAGTCTAGAATCCGCCGCGCTTCGGGACTAGGGGGAGTGGGGTGCAGTTACACACTGATTTAGACAACGCACCCAATCTTGACCTTAGGATAAGTTTAGTTGTAGGACCTAGTTTATAGATTTTATTCATAGGAACCTGCAGCGACTAACACCATGGCCTGCCCAGTGTCAGGGGCACGCTCATTGGGGTTAGCTCAATGAGCAAGGCCTTATAGTAGGTTTATATTTTCAGCTGACACATTTGTAACGCTGCAGGCTTTAGTGACTAGTCCATAGTTAGTTAGGTTACCACTTAGCACTTAATAACATATTACTTTGCCCATTGTAGTTCCCATATAGTGCTCTTACTAACTAGTTACTAAATCATACGTAGAATAGCTGCAATAAAATGCATAAATGTAGAAGTATTACGGCCCACTAATCACATAAGGTGGTGGGCAACATTGTATAATTAATAAGCTTTTGAAAATAAAAAACAGTTAAACAATATTACTACAAAGAAATTTTAGAAAGACTTCGTAAAAGAGTCCCTCGTGTCCGTGCCAACATTGCTGATAATCGGATTCTGCATCGCGATAATGCGCCATCCCATACTGCTTTGTCAGTACAGCAATTTGTAACCTCAAAACAAATTTCAGTACTACCACAACCACCTTATTCACCAGATATCGCTCCGTGCAACTTTTTCTATTTCCAAGAGTCAAAACGGCGGTCAAGGGACACCATTTTTAAACAACACAAGACGTCCAAAAAGCTGTGACGAGGGTCTTGGAGGATATTACAGAAGATGAGTTACAGAAATGTTACCATCAATGGCAGAAACGCTAGAAAAAGTGTGTGCAATAAGGAGGGAACTACTTTGATGGAGATAACACTAAACTTGACTAAATCGGTAAGCAACATTTTTTTTTCACATCAGTCTCATTACTTTATTGTCGCACCTCGTATACATGGTGGGCGCTGTCTCGTAGAGTTCATTCGTACCAGTCACACTGGCCCCACCCCAGCCGGCCGCGGTGGCCGTGCGGTTCTAGGCGCTTCAGTCTGGAACCGCGCGACTGCTACGGTCGCAGGTTAGAATCCTGCCTCGGGCACGGATGTGTGTGATGTCCTTAGGTTAGTTAGGTTTAAGTAGTTCTAAGTTCTAGGGGACTGATGACCTCAGATGGCCGGCCGGAGTGGCCGAGCGGTTCTAGGCGCTTCAGTCTGGAACTGCGCGACCGTTACGGTCGCAGGTTCGAATCCTACCTCGGGCATGGATGTGTGTGATGTCCTTAGGTTAGTTAGGTTTAAGTAGTTCTAAGTTCTAGGGGACTGATGACCTCAGAAGTTAAGTCCCATAGTGCTCAGAGCCATTTGAACCATTTTTGACCTCAGATGTTAAGTCCCAAGTGCCATTTGAACCAGCCCCACCCCAGATCTTATGGTCTAGGGTACGATAAGCTACAGCGCTCGTTCACCTTTGGTGTTTCTGGAGGGGACGCTAACAAGCGCTCGGTAAGTTCAGAAAGTTGTTAGAACCGTTCTTACTACGTTCTTGAAACAGGAATGTGATGTACTATTCCGACATGATAACGCTCACCCACACACTGCCTGTGAAACTCAGCATGCTCTGCAAGACATGCGGCAACTTCATAGACCAGCACGATCCTCGGACTTGGATCCGATCGAGCATGTGGGTAATGTTTGGACGAGAAATGACTAATGCACATTGTAATCCAAAAACTCTTAAAGAATTACGTGAAAAGGTCGAGCAAGCATGGTACAACATATCCTAGGACAGTATTCGCCATCTGTATGATCGACTGGATGCCAGAATCAGCGCCTGCATTATTGCCCGTAAAGGCTACATCACGCATGGGTTGATACCTGATATATAGAACCGCTTGTGCTATTGGTTTGTAAATGTAATCATTCTATGTACTCCATATGCACTGTTGCAACAGTAAATATTGAGTGAATTGGAAACGCCTAAAACTGTGTACATTTGCAGCCTTCTGCCACTGGAGGGCTCCGAATTGTAGCACGTAACATGGCGATGTGTAACGTCACTATGTTGGTGCGTGAGAAACAGCGTGCTGCAATCCAGTTTAGAATTCGAAGGGTTCGTCCACCCACGGAGCATGACAATGCCAGATCACAAACGAGCGCTGCAACATCAACAATCCTATGCGTTGCGTTCACTGTCGTCCATCATACTCCATACAGTAGAGACTTGGATCCATTCGATTTTCATTTGTATCCAAAACTTGAAGAACACTTTCGAGGACTTCACTTTGATAGTGATGAAGAGGTGCAACAAAGTCGAACGTTCAACAATGGCGGTACCAACTACGTGGTCTCTCGTTTGGAGAAATGTGTTCGTCGCCAGGGTGACTATATTGAGTTGAGGAGTGAATAATGGTTCAAATGGCTCTAAGCACTATGGGACTTAACATCCGGGGTTCAAAATGGTTCAAATGGTACTGAGCACTATGGGACTGAACTTCTGAGATCATCAGTCCCCTAGAACTTAGAACTACTTAAACCCAACTAACCTAACGACATCACACACATCCATGCCCGAGGCAGGATTCGAACCTGGGACCGTAGCAGCAGCGCGGTTCAGGACTGAAGCGCCTAGAACAGCTCGGTCACAACTGGAATGAATATGTGGACATGCAGAACAAAGGTGTATAGTGTTAATAAGACCTGTTTTACTTAGAAAGCTTTAAGAGTTTCTACATGAAAAATTCAGAGGCATTACTTTTCAGCACTCGCACATATTTCTTTTAAACAACAATCACCACACTCCATTTAGAACATTTAGAACCAGGAACTACGTTTAGACACATGAGGTGCAACAAAACAATACTTAGGACCTTGGAATATTTGCAAGGAATGTCACGAGAATACTGAAGAGAGGAGCCCATATCCAGGAACGACATCCCTCGTCGCTACAGAGCGCCGAAACTAGTGAGCGAAACATGCCGCCAACCCAGCAAACGTCACTTGTGAGGCTGATAATTCTGCCGTCCCTGCGCTGAAAACCTCAAAAGTCTTATTATGACAGGCGTACACGCAATAGACTCCATCTAACGTCCTCCATTTACAGGAGATAGGATTGCGGTTAGTCAGCGTTCGAAGGGGTGTTTCCGCTGTAGCGTAGCTGAATGGCGTTGCTGGACATGGTATGTTACATCTACACTACTGGCCATTAAAATTGCTACGCCACGACGATGACGTGCTACAGACGCGAAATTTAACCGACAGTAAGAAGATGCTGTGATATGCAAATGATTAGCTTTTCAGAGCTTTCACACACGGTTGGTGCCGGTGGCGACACCTACAACGTGCTGACATGAGGAAAGTTTCCAACCGATTTCTCATACACAAACAGTAAGTGACCGGCGTTGCCTGGTGAAACGTTGTTGTGATGCCCCGTGTAAAGAGGAGAAATGCGTACCATCACGTTCCCGACTTTGATAAAGGTCGCATTGTAACCTATCGCGATTGCGGTTTATCGTATCGCGACATTGCTGCTCGCGTTGGTCGAGATCCAATGACTGTTGGCAGAATGTGGAATCGGTGGGTTCAGGAGGATATTACGGAACGCCGTGCTGGATCCCAACGGCCTCGTATCACTAGCAGTCGAGATGACAGGCATCTTATCCGCATGGCTGTAACGGATCGTGCAGCCACGTCTCGATCCCTGAGTCAACAGATGGGGACGTTTGCAAGACAACAACCATCTGCACGAACAGTTCGACGATGTTTGCAGCAGCACGGACTATCAGCTCGGAAACCATGGCTGCGGTTACCCTTGACACTGCATCACAGACAGGGGTGCCTGCGATGGTGTACTCAACGACGATCCTGGGTGCACGAATGGCAAAACGTCATTTTTTCGGATAAATCCAGGTTCTGTTTACAGCATCATGATGGTCGCGTCCGTGTTTGGCGACATCGCGGTGAACGCACATTGGAAGCGTGTATTCGTCATCGCCATACTGGCGTATCACCCGTCGTGAGGGTACGAGGTGCCATTGGTTACACGTCTCGGTCACCTCTTGTTCGCATTGACGGCACTTTGAACAGTGGATGTTACATTTCAGATGCTACGACCCGTGGCTCTGCCCTTCATTCGATCTCTGCGAAACCCTACATTTCAGCAGGATAATGCACGACCGCATGTTGGAGGTCCTGTACGGGCCTTTCTGGATACAGAAAATGTTCGACAGCTGCCCTGGTCAGCACATTCTCCAGATCTCTCACCAATTGAAAACGTCTGGTCAATGGTGGCAGGGCAACTGGCTCGTCACAATACGCCAGTCACTACTCTCGATGAACTGTGGTATCGTGTTGAAGTTGCATGGGTAACTGTACCTGTACACGCCATCCAAGCTCTGTTTGACTCAATGCCTAGGCGTATCGAGGCCGTTATTACGGCCAGAGGTGGTTGTTCTGGGTATTGATTTCTCTGGATCTATGCAGCCAAATTGCGTGAAAATGTAATCACATGTCAGTTCTAGCTAGTATAATATATTTGTCCAATGAATACCCGTTTATCATCTGCATTTCTTCTTGGTGTAGCAGTTTTAATGGCCAGTAGTGTACATACACGGAGGTGACAAAAGTCATAGGATACCTTCTAACATCGTGTCGGCCCTCCTTCTGCCCGGTGAAGTGCATGGAAATCCTCTTCAAAAATTTGAGCCATGATGTCTCTATAGCCGGTTTTAATTGCTGAAGTGTTGCCGGTGCAAGATTTTGTGCAAGAACTGACCTCTCCATTATGTCCCATAAATGTTCGATGGGACTCATCTCGGGCGATCTGGGTGGTCACAACTCAGTCAAATTGTCCGAACTGTTCTTCAAAACAGTCCCAAACAGCTCTGGTCCGGTGATATGGCATATTGCCATCCGTAAGAATTCCATCGTTGTTTGGCTGAAAATGGACTCCAGGCAGGCGAACATAATCATTTCCAGTCAATTATTGGTTCAGTTGTACCAGAAGACCCAATTCGTTCCACGTAAATACAGCCCACACCATTATGTTGCTGACAGTAGCTTGCACAGTGCCTTCTTGACAGCTCGGGTCCAGGACTTCGTTCGGTCTGCCTCACACGATCAGTTCCTAACAGTATGTGCACTGGTTGGCAGTCACCGGGAAACGGTGTGTAAATTCGCTGTTTCTTCATGCGGGGCTTGGGTCGCGTGACGGCAGTTTCAATGTTTGCTGGCCACATTCACAAACAAGTGGAGATATTGTAATAAGTGTGCGGAAACAAATAAGACTGCTCAAAGCGAACAAGTTGCCAGGCCCTGAAAAAATAGGAGTACCTAATAGACATTGCATTGAGTTTGCGGTGGAATTAGTCACTTTCTCAGACTATTCGATTCCGCGACTGTAGATGTTTCTGGCTACCTCTGCTGCTGTCACCCCACTACAGAACTCAAACAGAAGAATATTTCGGAAAGGTTCCGATTTCTCCACTTGGCCCTCCATGTTCTAGCGTTCATAGTTCCTCTCACTATGTCCAACTGACAAAATGACAGCATGAAACACTCAAATAGCAACAGTGACAACAAATAAAATTGAACCCATAGCTACGGAAATATCAACCCGAAAAACAAAAACGTTACTAACTTTTTCATAAACCTAATAGTTTAAGGTTCATTTCTTTATAGACTCTCCATGCATTGTAATATGCTTATGTTTTTCTTATTGATATATATAGTCGTAAAGTGTCACATTTCTTTCCTAAAAGAATCTTTGTATAATTATAAACTCTCGCTGATGTTGTGTGAATTATCTGTCTGGTCTTATGTCATCTTATGGTGATCTAGAAATCTGAAAGCCAATACACAGCGAACTACAAAAAATATTATTGTGGACACCAATACCGTGTACTTCAATTTTTAATATGTTTATGCTCCTGCAAGTACCGGTGGAGTATTTCATAAAAAATAATATACATTCGTCGAATAATATTACAGGCAATGCACCTCGTAGTATTAAACTTCCTAACAATCTTTAAAAATATTAATCAAAACTGCAATAGCCCCAGCCTGGAGCATCTGCTGTATAAACCTATCAGTGCAGAACAAATGCCTCTGTCGCAAGCACCTCATTTTCCCGGGCACTGCATTCCCGGAATGTAAGACTCGATGGTGACTCGGACGTTCGTAGACGTGAAAATGAAACAAGATTTTGCAAAATTAATATTAAATGGATTTATCCTACTTGCGCCCTTCTTCCATCACTGAATATTTAATACTCGTTTTTTTACTTGAAGCTGAACTTTAGTAGGGAATAGAGAAAAACTTATGTAACTGGGCCGTTATACAAGCCAAGATATGATTATGCGGACTATCTTTCCAGATATACGGATGACTCGATGTATTTTTGAGTAATAGGACACAGTACGTTATACTGGATGGCAAATTTTTGAACTAAACGAAATTGTCAGGTGTGCCTTAAAAAAGGCATAATAGAAACTCTAATATTGTCAGTATACCATGTACACAATCTCAAATGGCTCTGAGCACTATGGGACTAAACATCTGAGGTCATCAGTCCCCTAGAACTTAGAACTACTTAAACCTAACTAACCTAAGGACATCACACACATCCATGCCCGAGGCAGGATTCGAACCTGCGACCGTAGCGATCGCGTGGTTCCAGACTGAAGCGCCTAGAACCGCTCGGCCACTTCGGCCGGCACACAATCTCAGATAGGGTTGTCAGCACAAAATGTTCGATGGCGATGCGACAGAGGAAGACTTGGGTAAAATTTCCACTTAGTGTAAACAGTAACAGTTTTCTTTAAATATGGATAGATGCAAGATAAGAACCGTAAGGAGGAGAAAAAACCCAAGAGTATCTGATTGCAAGATTATTGGACTAGATCTGGTGCACGAAGCAACAAATGGTTCAAATGGCTCTGAGCACTATGCGACTTAAATTCTGAGGTCATCAGTCGCCTAGAACTTAGAACTAATTAAACCTAACTAACCTAAGGACATCACACACATTCATGCCCGAGGCAGGATTCGAACCTGCGACCGGAGCGGTTGCTCGGCTCCAGACTGTAGCGCCTAGAACCGCACGGCCACTCCGGCCGGCTCACGAAGCAATATTCAGATATTTATGACATACTAAGAAGCCATATGAAGTGGGACGAACACGTAAAATCCGTATTAGCAATTGGGAATTTAAGAGTTAGGTTTGTTAGAAAGGGTCTGGAAAGTGCAGTGCGTTTGCAAAGGAAATAGTATATAAGATGGCAGTGCCAACATTTCTAAGGGTACAGCTGTGGCATTTGGAGTACGTATGACGGCAGACATTGAACTTGCAACAGGTCTGCTCTCACTATCGTATATCTCGCGCAGGGGTAAGAGAAATTATGTTGCGTACAGTGTACCATATACTCAGTAATTTTTCTCTTGGGTAGTACGCAAATGGACAGAAAGTCGATAATATCGGCATTAAGTATACAATCCTGCCACACACTTTTCACTGGCTTGCGAAGTGTGTACGTAGGTGTAGTCGATAAACATTTATCTTCAGTGCGCACGGTAGCTGAGGTATTAGTTCCAAGGCCTAGGAATAATCTCTGTCATTTGGCACACGCTCCACACTCGGACGGGGCAGTGAGTTGACTGTTTGGTAAAACGAAAGGTATTCTCTGCCGCTCGCTTTTCGAGCGATTCGCGGGAGTGTAACTGTGGCCGACGATCTGATGCAGAAGATACCGAGGTCTCGTCGTACACGCAGGATCATTGATTTCTACTGCTGCAAGACGTCGCGTGCGACCTTTACTTTCCAGCCTTGCCTTTGCTCGCGAAGGGACAGAAATAAACAAAGTGGCACAAATACGTGGTATTTCGTATCGTGCGCTCAAACACATTCACAAAGCTCCGCACGGAACTTTTGTTGGTGAGTATTTTCTGTCGCTTATTCTGTCTCCGAACCAGGGATATCATTACAAACGTAATGATGTTGCTCTCATTTTTAGTAGTAATCGGTGATTCGCTATCGTCATACTCACTACTGAATAGTTAGACTTGTACAGTGGGAACGGACACTACTGCTCTTACTCCTCGTTCTCTTTCATTCTCTCTTTCGTTGTTCCATTAATAAATCTAAATGTACGCCTACAAATTAGTTTTTCGAAGGCAGTCAGTCGGCCGCTGTGGCCGAGCGGTTCTAGACGCTTCAGTCCGGAACCGCGCGACTGCTACGGTCGCAAGTTCGAATCCAGCCTCGGGCATAGATGTGTGTGATGCCCTTAGGTTAGTTAGGTTTACGTAGTTCTAAGTTCTAGAAGATGAACAGATAGAGAAAGTGTATGAGGATATTGAAAGGGTAATGCAGTATGTAAAGGGGGACGAAAATCTTATAGTCATGGGCGACTGGAATGCAGTTGTAGGGGAAGGAATAGAAGAAAAGGTTACAGGAGAATATGGGCTTGGGACATGGAATGAAAGACTAATTGAGTTCTGTAACAAGTTTCAGCTAGTAATAGCGAATACCCTGTTCAAGAATCACAAGAGGAGGAGGTATACTTGGAAAAGGCCGGGAGATACGGGAAGATTTCAATTAGATTACATCATGGTCACACAGAGATTCCGAAATCAGATACTGGATTGTAAGGCGTACCCAGGAGCAGATATAGACTCAGATCACAATATACTAGTGATGAAGAGTAGGCTGAAGTTCAAGACATTAGTCAGGAAGAATCAATACGCAAAGAAGTGGGATACGGAAGTACTAAGGAATGACGAGATACATTTGAAGTTCTCTAACGCTATAGATACACCAATAAGGAATAGGGCAGTAGGCAGTACAGTTGAAGAGGAATGGACATCTCTAAAAAGGGCCATCACAGAAGTTGGGAAGGAAAACATAGGTACAAAGAAGGTAGCTGCGAAGAAACCATGAGTAACAGAAGAAATACACTCCTGGAAATGGAAAAAAGAACACATTGACACCGGTGTGTCAGACCCACCATACTTGCTCCGGACACTGCGAGAGGGCTGTACAAGCAATGATCACACGCACGGCACAGCGGACACACCAGGAAACGCGGTGTTGGCCGTCGAATGGCGCTAGCTGCGCAGCATTTGTGCACCGCCGCCGTCAGTGTCAGCCAGTTTGCCGTGGCATACGGAGCTCCATCGCAGTCTTTAACACTGGTAGCATGCCGCGACAGCGTGGACGTGAACCGTATGTGCAGTTGACGGACTTTGAGCGAGGGCGTATAGTGGGCATGCGGGAGGCCGGGTGGACGTACCGCCGAATTGCTCAACACGTGGGGCGTGAGGTCTCCACAGTACATCGATGTTGTCGCCAGTGGTCGGCGGAAGGTGCACGTGCCCGTCGACCTGGGACCGGACCGCAACGACGCACGGATGCACGCCCAGACCGTAGGATCCTACGCAGTGCCGTAGGGGACCGCACCGCCACTTCCCAGCAAATTAGGGACACTGTTGCTCCTGGGGTATCGGCGAGTACCATTCTCCATGAAGCTGGGCTACGGTCCCGCACACCGTTAGGCCGTCTTCCGCTCATGCCCCAACATCGTGCAGCCCGCCTCCAGTGGTGTCGCGACAGGCGTGAATGGAGGGACGAATGGAGACGTGTCGTCTTCAGCGATGAGAGTCGCTTCTGCCTTGGTGCCAATGATGGTCGTATGCGTCTTTGGCGCCGTGCAGGTGAGCGCCACAATCAGGACTGCATACGACCGAGGCACACAGGGCCAACACCCGGCATCATGGTGTGGGGAGCGATCTCCTACACTGGCCGTACACCACTGGTGATCGTCGAGGGGACACTGAATAGTGCACGGTACATCCAAACCGTCATCGAACCCATCGTTCTACCATTCCTAGACCGGCAAGGGAACTTGCTGTTCCAACAGGACAATGCACGTCCGCATGTATCCCGTGCCACCCAACGTGCTCTAGAAGGTGTAAGTCAACTACCCTGGTCAGCAAGATCTCCGGATCTGTCCCCCATTGAGCATGTTTTGGACTGGATGAAGCGTCGTCTCACGCGGTCTGCACGTCCAGCACGAACGCTGGTCCAACTGAGGCGCCAGGTGGAAATGGCATGGCAAGCCGTTCCACAGGACTACATCCAGCATCTCTACGATCGTCTCCATGGGAGAATAGCAGCCTGCATTGCTGCGAAAGGTGGATATACACTGTACTAGTGCCGACATTGTGCATGCTCTGTTGCCTGTGTCTATGTGCCTGTAGTTCTGTCAGTGTGATCATGTGATGTATCTGACCCCAGGAATGTGTCAATAAAGTTTCCCCTTCCTGGGACAATGAATTCACGGTGTTCTTATTTCAATTTCCAGGAGTGTACTTCAGTTGATTGATGAAAGGAGGAAGTACAAACATATTCCGGGAAAATCAGGAATACAGAAATACAAGTCTCTGAGGAATGAAATAAATAGGAAGTGCAGGAAAGCTAAGACGAAATGGCTGCAGGAAAAATGTGAAGACATCGAAAAAGATATGATTGTCGGAAGGACAGACTCAGCATACAGGAAAGTCAAAACAACCTTTGGTGACATTAAAAGCAACGGTGGTAACATTAAGAGTACAACGGGAATTCCACTTTTAAATGCAGAGGAGAGAGCAGATAGGTGGAAAGAATACATTGAAAGCCTCTATGAACGTGAAGATTTGTCTGATGTGATAGAAGAAGAAACAGGAGTCGATTTAGAAGAGATAGGGGATCCAGTATTAGAATCGGAATTTAAAAGAGCTTTCGAGGACTTACGGTCAAATAAGGCAGAAGGGATAGATAACTTTCCATCAGAATTTCTAAAATCATTGGGGGAAGTGGCAACAAAACGACTATTCACGTTGGTGTGTAGAATATATGAGTCTGGCGATATACCATCTGACTTTCGGAAAAGCATCATCCACACAATTCCGAAGACGACAAGAGCTGACAAGTGCGAGAATTATCGCACAATCAGCTTAACAGCTCATGCATCGAAGCTGCATACAAGAATAATATACAGAAGAATGGAAAAGAAAATTGAGAATGCGCTAGGTGACGATCAGTTTAGCTTTAGGAAAAGTAAAGGGACGAGAGAGGCAATTCTGACGTTACGGCTAATAATGGAAGCAAGGCTAAAGAAAAATCAAGACACTTTCATAGGATTTGTGGACCTGGAAATAAATGAAAGGTTCAGGAGTGGAATTAAAATACAAGGTGAAAGGATATCAATGATGCAATTCGCTGATGACATTGCTATCCTGAGTGAAAGTGAAGAAGAATTAAATGATCTGCTGAATGGAATGAACAGTCTAATGAGTACACAGTATGGTTTGAGAGTAAATCGGAGAAAGACGAAGGTAATGAGAAGTAGTAGAAATGAGAACAGCGAGAAACTTAACATCAGGATTGATGGTCACGAAGTCAATGAACTTAAGGAATTCTGCTACCTAGGCAGTAAAATAACCAATGACGGACGGAGCAAGGAGGACATCAAAAGCAGACTCGCTATGGCAAAAAAGGCATTTCTGGCCAAGAGAAGTCTACTAGTATCAAATACCGGCCTTAATTTGAAGAAGAAATTTCTGAGGATGTACGTCTGGAGTACAGCATTGTATGGTAGCGAAACATGGACTGTGGGAAAACCGGAACAGAAGAGAGTCGAAGCATTTGAGATGTGGTGCTATAGAAGAATGTTGAAAATCAGGTGGACTGATAAGGCAAGGAATGAGGAGGTTCTACGCAGAATCGGAGAGTAAAGGAATATGTGGAAAACACTGATAAGGAGAAGGGACAGGATGAAAGGACAGCTGCTAAGACATGAGGGAATGACTTCCATGGTACTAGAGGGAGCTGTAGAGGCCAAAACTGCAGAGGAAGACAGAGATTGGAATACGTCAAGCAAATAATTGAGGACGTAGGTTGCAAGTGCTACTCTGAGATGAAGAGGTTAGCACAGGAAAGGAATTCGTGGCGGGCCGCATCAAACCAGTCAGTAGACTAATGACAAAAAAAAAAAAAAAAAAAAAGTTCTAGGGGACTGATGACCTCAGATGTTAAGTCCCATAATGATCAGAGCCATTTGAACCATTTCGATGGCATCCGCTTTGAGCAAAACACCATTTTTTTCTTTCTGCCAGGCATTTGTTTGTTTTTATTCTACCACAAAAACCACAGCACATGGTAATAGGAAAGAACATAAAAACCAATTGATGATGCTGTAACTTTAACTGTGTTTTGCTCAAGGCGGATCCCACTTAAAAACAAATTTATTGGTATGCAAACACCAACACATGAGCTTTGGCCTCAAAATAAATGTCTAGATATATATTCTGCAAGCCACATTATGATGTGTGGCGGAGGGGATTTCTGGTGCCACTATATTTTCCATAACTTTCTGGTCCATTCACGAATGGCGCGTGGGAAGAATGTTTGTTTGTAAACCTCCGGAATTTTTTGTTTCCGTCATTGCGCGAGACATATGTGGGAGGAAGTCATGTATTTCCCAACTCCGTGCTCCCCGAATTTCAATAGTTGACCTGTGTCTGGTGTATACGCCTCTCTTGCAGTGTCCAGCACAGGATTTTTATGGCTAGCTGCGTGACGAAGCGCGCCACTCTTTCTTGGACCTTCTCTATCTCTACGTCTTCTATTAATACAGCATGGTGAGGGTCCAAAACTGACGAGCAGTTCTACAGAATAGGTCGAACAAGTGTTTTATAAGGCACTTCTTCTCTGGATGAATTCTATTTCCTTAACGGGAGGTTTACTATCTTTGCAAGCAAAAAGCATGTTCTTTGAGAATTCTTTTCTCGCGATGTGTTATAGACATCAGTGTCAAATTTGGTCACAATGTTTATTTATATTTCCTCTACAAACTGGAATTTTTTCGACCTGAAATTTCGATGTAGACCCCCACGTGTGGTATGTCACAGGTCAGCCGGCTTGTCTGAAATCAAAATTGAGTTGACGTTAGCGAAGTATATAAGATTCTTTAGGAGTTGAACCTTGCTTAAGTTATTTGGACCATAGGAAACAATATGGCGGCCATTTGAAAAAAAAGTTTTTTCCATCGATTTTGCGACTTCGTCGGCGAAGTAAAAATATTTATAGTTGATGGATCGGAATAAAAGTGGTACAACTCCTAGACAATTTAGTTAGCTTCGTCGGAAACAAAGAATCATGCCAATCGGTTCAGTAGATTTGAAGTTATCATACCGCGCGATAAAAAAAGCTTCATTTCGAGAAAAACGCGTTTGAGGTTTTGACTACATATAAACGCAATATTATGAAACTTACGTTCAATCTGCTATTCCGGGTTCATAAACTAGTCCGTTCTCTTCCTAATAGAGGGCGTTCTGCTCAATCTGGGCCATCCTGCGCTGCTCCAGGGCCGCTCGTACGGCCGGTGACAAGCGGTTTTCGGCCGCGTGAATCCGGTGGTCGTCCGAATGCTTGGCGAATTGCGTCGAATAGACTCACAGGGTGACGTCCATCGTTGTCATGGACTTCAGAATTGCTTAATATCCATCGCCGAATCTGCTCACTGCCAGGAAAATCGCAATCTCCACAGTCTTAGGACCAGAACGCAAATGCTTGGGGGCTAGCTTCCAAACATACGCATTCAAACTTTCATTTGAATTTTGTGTGTTTCCCCCCAAGCACCAGTACAATAACTCTTCCTCCGAAGGAAAAAAAACTGGTGCGTGAAAAAGTTCGATTTCAGGCGGGTGCATTTTTTTGTTCAGCCGCGAATAACAAACATTTCCGTTCCACATTAGGAAAAACCGTTTCATGGGTGGATTCTAAACACTTTTTTGGATCCAAAATGCAATTTTAAAAAAATCGGTTTTTTTGAACCAAAAGATAGAAAACTTCCCCTTAATATTCTTCCAATGGATCAACGTGGCATATGCTTTCCCTACAATTTATTTCATATAGGCATCCCACTTTAGATCGCTCGAATATTGGACGGTAGCTGCTTCTCCAGCAATTTTTCGCCAATAGTGTAATCGTACAGTGGTCGATTTCTTCGCCTTCTTATGCGCACTATAGTGTATTTATTTATATTCAGTGTCAACTGGCAGTCGCAGCACCAATCCTCGACCTCCTGTAGGTCTCCCTGCAATACGTCAGTCCTCTGGCGCTGTAACAGCTTTGTGTCTGAATAGTCTCACGGAGTATAGGGCGTTATTCATTGGGTTATCTCTATACAGGGTGGTCCATTGATCGTGATCGGGCCAAATATCTCACGAAATAAGCGTCAAACGAAACTTGTCTAGCTTGAAGGGGGAAACCAGATGGCGCTATGATTGGCCCGCTAGATGGCGTTGCCATAGGTCGAACGGATATCAACTGCGTTTTTTTAAAATAGGAACCCCCATTTTTTTATTACATATTCGTGTAGTACGTAAAGAAATATGAATGTTTTAGTTGGACCACTTTTTTCGCTTTGTGATAGATGGCGCTGTAATAGTCACAAACATATGGCTCACAATTATAGACGAACAGTTGGTAACAGGTAGGTTTTCTAAATTAAAATACAGAACTTAGGTACGTTTGAACATTTTATTTCGGTTGTTCCAATGTGATACATGTACCTTTGTGAATATGTAATAAAAATGGGGGTCCCTCGCAGTTGATATCCGTTTGACCTATGACAGCGCTATCTAGCGGGCCAACCATAGCGCCATCTGGTTTCCCCCTTCAAGCTAGACAAGTTTCGTTCTTTGTAGTTTTTCCGTTTGATGCTTATTTCGTGAGATATTTGGTCCGGTCACTGTCAATGGACCACCCAGTATAATGTAACGAGAATACATATATTAATACTGAAGTGTTGGCAGAAGAGCCAACACCGTGTTGCTAGAGGAGGCCGAAATGCACGCGTTTAATTACACGCAGACAGGCGTGAGGTCTGGAACAGTTAAGGGAATGTATAGTAGCAAATAAAGTACGTAGTGGATGTAATACTTAACTTTAATCCACAATTGTAGAACATCTCTCTTTACTGTACATGCTTCACAATATTAATTATCAAATGCTATGGCGCCTTGCTAGGTCGTAGCAAATGACGTAGCTGAAGGCTATGCTAACTATCGTCTCGGCAAATGAGAGCGTAATTGTCAGTGAACCATCGCTATGAACGTCGGCTGTACAACTGGGGCGAGTGCTATGAAGTCTCTCTAGACCTGCCGTGTGGCGGCGCTCGGTCTGCAATCACTGACAGTGGCGACACGCGGGTCCGACGTATACTAATGGACCGCGGCCGATTTAAAGGCTACCACCTAGCAAGTGTGGTGTCTGGCGGTGACACGACAAATACTTTGTTCGTCATCATACATGTGTATACTGATGAGCCAAAACACTATGTTCAGCTCACTAACAGGCTGTCGGTTCACCTTTTTGAGGCTACACAGCAGCGATTCTGAGTAGCACGGATTCGTCAGGTGGTTGGTGGCACCTTGGAGATATGTCGTACTATGTATCACACAGGGGTCGTGGTTTGTGTACGCGGAGTTGGCACCCGATAATGTGTCAGATGTATTCCGTAAACTTGTGATCAGGTGAATTCAGTGGCCGAGACATCGACGTGAGTTCACTATCGTGCTATGCAAATCACTGTGCACGATTCTGGCCCTGTGTCACCGACAGTTATCCTGCTGGCAGATGCCGTCACCATCGGGGAAGATATCGAGCGTGAAGGGATGAGCGTTCACGAAGTCCACAGCCTTGGACTGCATCCACAGAGGGCCAGGTGAACGTCCCACACTGCACAATACTATCCTCACCGACCTCCGTCCGTGGTGCGGTGAATTTTTTGAGCAGCAATCCGCTCGTATGACGGCGTACACTTAAACGATTGTCGAGTTGTTGTAATAATAAATGTGATTACTCTGACCGGGACAAACGTTTATATCGATTCACGATTTAATCTCGATTATCCCGTGGCCACTTCAGTCGTAAGTCAACAGTGGATCACTTAGAGGTATCTGCTGCAGTGGATCAATGTTTAAGAATATGTGCTCCGAAATACTTGTACCACACACAGCTGCGGTGTGCTCTGTCGTCATATCTACCACAGGTCGCCGCTAGAGATGGGCAAACTCGTTCATCCTTGGGAACAATTTCACTGGTGGTCGCTCTTTTTTGAGAACAGTTCATTTTTGGTTGGTTGGTTGGTTGGTTTGGGGAAGGAGACCAGACAGCGTGGCCATCGGTCTCATCGGATTAGGGAAGGATTGGGAAGGAAGTCGGCCGTGCCCTTTCAGAGGAACCATCCCGGCATTTGCCTGGAGTGATTTAGGGAAATCACGGAAAACCTAAAGCAGGATGGCCGGACGCGGGATTGAACCGTCGTCCTCCCGAATGCGAGTCCAGTGTCTAACCACTGCGCCACCCCGCTCGGTCAGTTCATTTTTACACGTTCAACGTTCATTTGTGCTTGCTATGTGGTTCTCATCAAAAATTGAAAATTAGTAGCGTACGTGACCGAAGATGGAAGGCACTCTGGGGCACTCTGGGATGCTCTCTATGGCACTCTGGGATGTTCTCTGGGCTGCTCAATAGATGTCGAGCACAGTCTCTGATTGGTTGTCTTGTTTTTGGCGCGCGATTCAAATTACTTTGGAGCAAGAGTTTTTATTCACAACAGAATTCTGACACAGTTGTAATTTTCGTGATTCTGCAAAACCTCTCGATTAGCCGACTGTGGCGTTGTGTGGCTGATTGCAGTGAAATAATATAAGGTGGCGCACGAATGACCGGCCCCGAGTACAGACTGCTCGCCAATTACGCACGATTTGTTGACCGCTACGAGGAGAATAGATAAACATGTAATAATTAGGCAGTGAAGAAATAACAAATAAGCTAATGAAAACAACAACTTCGAAACAGTAGAGGACGATTGGTGGGCGACAATGAGCAGTCTAGTACTCGGGGCCGATTTTTCGAGCGCCACCCTGTATCACTGAAATAATATTTTAGAAATTACTGTATTCACTTTACAAAATGTGACACCAGACACCTGATTATGGAGCGCAGGCTTCATTCGGTTGTAAGTCGGTCTGCCTTCCATAACAATGAACATGCTCTTTTACCTTGTATCAAAAAAAAGACGGAAAATGGCCACTCGTGTGTGCCGTGGCGACGTCCTTTGCATGTGTAATAACAAAAAATCTTGCCTTTTTACAAGTATATCTTCTGCTGTTTATCGAAATAGTGAAGTAAGCTGATATGCCGTTTTGTTACCTGAAAAGATGTATGTATTATATACTACGTAATTTTTATGTAATTTACGTAATTATAAAATGCATTTTAATTACCGGTCGTGGACGCTGATTAGAATACGAAAAGAACTAGAAGTTCAGAGTTCAAAAAAGGTTTCAAACAGATCTAGAATTGGCGTGTGCAGCGAACGAAACGAACAACTCGATACTGAATTAACTATGAGCAGTCGGCAGTGGAACTGCGACGAGTGGCCACGGAAGAAGGATGAGTCCGGCCGAGCGAGACTGAGGCAGACACAGACGGGAACAGGACCGAGGCTGGAACGAGACCGGCCGACGTGCCGTTCCGGGAACGAGACCGACCGTTTCCCGTTCCCGGGACCTATAAGTTGAAAGCCGCGACAGAAGTGAACTATGAAAGACCGTTCCTTAGAATTCGTTTATCGCTCGTTCTGTTCATCTTGATGAACGGTTCCTTTGGACCCGTTAGTTCGCGAACAACCCATCTCTAGTCGCCTCCTATCCTGCTTTACAGCGCGGGCAAGCCTCCGACATCGACATTCTGTGATGAGGTGTGGATGTCCATCATGTCGCCTTCTCGTGGTTTCGCCGTCACTCGTCCACTTTCCACAGATGCTCACGAGAGTACTATGGACACAGCCGACCGTCTTTGCCCTTTGCGAGAAGCTCGTACCTAGGCGCCAGGCCATAACAACCTGCCCTTTGTCAAAACTGCTTATGTCAGTAGATTTCCCCATTTATAACCCGTATTGTAATGAGAGTGATTCGTAATTGTCTCTGCTCCACTTTTACGTTTGGCCACGGTCGCAATACCAGCAGACGGCACTGAATCTCACAGTGACCAGTAATCGTAACGATTTTGGTTCATTAGCGTACATATTGTGTGCTTCATTTTCTGTCTTTCTACCAACATTATACTTTTAGTTTGGTCAGTACAGGAACTGAATCAACTGACATGGCAGTAATTGCTTATTGTGTGACTAGCGGGCGAATTTGGAGTAATCTTTTATGTTCTTAATCGAATTTTTAATTAAACAGATGGCTGTAGACGGTATGCGTAACACGAGATTTCTCTCGCTCTATCTCTCTTCTTTTTTCCCGTCGTACGTTCCACAGATTCCAGATCACGGACGAACGAGCATTTAGTCACCCTCAGCATGTTTTCGCCCTTCTTCCAAACTTTCAGCTACACTCCTCTAAAATGTGTTTTTCTGTACATCCACACATATGTAAATACGAGATGAGTGCTGGTTCGTGGGATATTGAAGAAATGTTGTTTTTGTTGTTTCTGTTCTTCAATCCGAAGACTGGTTTGACGCAGCCCTCCACACTATTCCATCGTGCGGAAGCTTCTTCATCTCTGCATTTAACATTCCGCTCTCCGCGTTGTGTAAACTTTAAAAAGAATAAATGCACAGGAAGACTGTCCACAACAAATAACACAGTCTTAGGGTAGCCACTTTTGTGTTCCTGATGAAGCAGCAAAAAAAAAAAAAAAAAAAAAAAAATATATATATATATATATATATATATATATATATATATATATATATATATATATATATATATATTCAAATGGCTCTGAGCACTATGGGACTTAACAGCTGAGGTCACCAGTCCCCTAGAACTTAGAACTACTTAAACCTAACTAACCTAAGGACCCCACACACATCCATGCCCGAGGCAGGATTCGAACCTGCGACCGTAGCGGTCGCGCGGTTCCAGACTAAAGCGCCTGGAACCGCTCGGCCACGTCGGCCGGCGATGAAGCAGCAAATGAAGTGCGAATACATTTTGTCACCGCAAGGAGTAGGGAAAAGAAACACACTACAGTTTCATCAGTTTAAATTGAAGTTGGGCAGCTCTTCAACCGAGGCTACGACTTAGTAACATCGTTACCATCACACAGAAGTACGAAACAATCGTTGCATTTCATTAGGCGAAAATATATGGGAACTACACAAAATCCCACCGATTCTAGAAGAAAATTCTTCCAAGAAAATAATTTACTAATGAATGGTGGAAGCAATCGAATCATTCTCTCTGGACGGATTGTTCAAGAATTCAAACAAGCAGATTGGACAGTTGTTTATACTGCTCCCCGACGTTAATAGTTCTTGGAAGGAAACGCACAATTACAGTTGTTTAAGCTTTGCTGCCAAATGAAAAGCGAGGAACATACGAACATTTTTTAAACTTATTAAAACTAACGTTCATGGATGGAACGCTGCATCTCTGATGGTGGACTTCGAAATTGTTATCGTCCAAGCAGCTAACAGTTTGTTTCCTAGAACAGAGATTATTGGTTGCAATTATTATTTTAATCAATGTACGTGGAAACAAGTTCAGAGTTGCAGCCTCGTTCCAACACGTAAGGAAATGAGGAAATACGCTGTCACATAAGAACGTGTTCTGCTGTAGTACATCTTCACTGTAAATGTTGGGCCGGCCGGAAAGTGGCCGAGCGGTTCTAGGCGCTACAGTCTGGAACCGCGCGACCGCTACGGTCGCAGGTTCGAATCCTGCCTCGGGCATGGATGTGTGTAATGTCCTTAGGTTAGTTTGGTTTAAGTAGTTGTAAGTTCTAGGGGATTGATGACCTCAAAATTTAAGTCCCATAGTGCTCAGAGCCATTTGAACCATTGGTAAATGTTGGACTATGGTTGGCTGTGTATTCAGGAGAGCTCGCCTGGAAACCAAAAGCTTCAGACTTTTATGACTATTTTTTGTACCAGTGGCTCGATAACGAACATCTGCCAAGACAGATGTGAAATTACAGTGAACGGCTCCATCGCACTAATAGCGTCTCAGGAGGATGGCACCTAAGAATTAATACTTTAGTATCAACAGTTCATCTGAATGTTCACTCATTAGTGAAAAATCTTGGAGAAGATGCAGAGTACCACGGCCACCAGTGTGACTGACTAATTTTCAACTTTGATGCGAAAAGAAAAAAAAGGGTCAGCAATGAAGGCTGACTAAACGGTAGCAAAGGCTTTAAAGAAACTCAAAACTGATGGAAACTTAAAATCATTTCTGACTTGTGTGCCCTACGCACAGAAGTTACAGTGACGAAGAGAAAGTTTGGTTCACCGAAAAATTAGTAACTTTTGAAAAGTAGTTGAATGTAATCATTGTCAATCTTGTGAATATTATAAATAAATTTAATGGGGAACTGAAAGAGACTACCTTTTCGTGCTTTTCCTTGGAAACTACACAAAGTCGACTAAATGTCTCTTGAAATATGTAAAAATTTCCCTACCGAAGGCTGACATGGCCCTCTCAAAGCCCAATCTTTTCTACTTGAATATTCATAGCATTCGCCTTGAGAAGTTCTTAGAGTCAAAATCTGTATGGGCGGACATCGAATACAAAATCTTTGCAGCGATAACGTCGGCAAATGACATGCAATTAAATCCACACTTTTTCCCTCCGTTATAAGAAATTAGTAAAGACAACATTTCAGCATATCTTAAAACTAATTCCTAGAAACACATGACGTAGACTACAGCAGGCCTGTTAAGGATGCGGCTACGCGGGCAAGAGTGTTCACGCTCGCTAGCCGCCTGGGTTGTGAGCGCTCGCGGTGAAATGCATTATGTAGTTCAAAAAATGGTTCAAATGGCTCTGAGCACTATGCGACTTAACATCTGAGGTCATCACTCCCCTAGAACTTAGAACTACTTAAACCTAACTAGCCTAAGGACATCACACACATCCATGCCCGAGGCAGGATTCGAACCTGCGACCGTAGCGGTCGCCCGGATCCAGACTGAAGCGCCTAGAACCGCTCGGCCACTCCGGCAGGCTTATTCTGTATCGTTCATACCGATCGGTGTAGTAAGTTTGTCTCGGTATTGACGTCATTTTCGGTTCTTTACCGAAATATCCTATTCAGTAAGCTTATGAGACCTGTTACCGAACGGTCCTCCCACCGATTTTACGACAATTGTACCAAGAGGTTTTGGATTTCGGTGTGGCCCTGTCGGTCGGTGAGCTGTGTTTATGTACGCCTGTAATTTGTTATTATAAACACATTTAGCGGTTTTAGCTTTGGATTTAGTGATTGTGTTACTGAAGAATCACCAGACGACGCATCCGGTTGGAAAGTGAGTTCATGACAGACTATTTTCCTTTGTTAGAAATATGGTTAGGTTAGGTTGTTACTGTGAATTATTACATCCAAACAGAAAACGTTTTCGGTCAATATTCTCTCAAAATACGTGTTATTTTAATGCAAATAAGAGCTTAAAGATCATTAAATAGCAAGACATCGGCTCTGCTTACGTATATTACATGAGTATGAACTGACGTTACTAGTGCCTATGTGTACTTTTTCCCACAAATGGTTTAGTTAGTAATCAAAAAATGGTTCAAATGGCTCTGAGCACTATGGGACTTAACATCTGAGGTCATCAGTCCCCTAGAACTTAGAACTACTTAAACCTATCTAACCTAAGGACACCACACACATCCACGCCCGAGGCAGGATTCGAACCTGCGACTGTAGTGAGTTAGTAATCATCGAAACGTGTTAACGACATTCAAGTAACAATGGAAAGCAATTATCTGAAACCTGATATTGGAAATCTTCCGAACTATTACGTATTTCTGACTTACGCAGCGTCGTTTGGCAACGACGTCAGCAAACGTTCTTCCGCAATAGTACAAGAATTCAGCAGTGCAGAGTTGTTGTTTAGCGTAGCCAAGTGATTCGCGCGCGGCATTGCTACACGTAAAGACACGGATTCGCGCACGGATGGGTGCATGATTTTTTTTTCCTCTTCATATATGGAACACGTTCTAAGACATTGTTATTCGTGTAAGTTAAGATTTTCTGCAATATTTGTTATTACTTACATGTAAGAGCGCACTTCCTCAGTAATGATTTCGTGATTCCCGTGTGTTTAAAAAACGAAATCTGAAAATGCTGGAGATGAAATTTCTGTGAGTGAAACAACCGACAGTGACCTTTATTTTTTTTCTTGTCAGAAATAATTCACCATTTCTTCCGAATATGCAGCGATTTCCGAGTATGCGATTAGACATAAATCTAAGAGCACAACTTAAATTACTGGGAATGTAACTGGCAGCAGTCATCTTCATAATCTTGCTTGTCACCAGTCTTTATCTGCGATCGAATCCTCAACAACAGCAGACGGAGATGAAAGATCTACGCCGTAATATTTTTAGACTGTAGCACCATATACGAAACATTTTCATTCATGAGATGCATCTTATAAACTTCGACGAACTGCGGGACCTTTCGAAAACGCGTCTTTTCAATTTTGTTTTTAAGACCGAAATCGTTGACGTAACATATAGGGAAGTGGGCTACTTAATCATTTGGATCTCTAGGAGCGAGTTGCCGGCCGGAGTGGCCGAGCGGTTCTAGGCGCTTCAGTCTGGAGCCGCGCGACCGCTACGGTCGCAGGTTCGAATCCTGCCTCGGGCATGGTTGTATGTGATGTCCTTAGGTTAGGTAGGTTTAAGTAGTTCTAAGTTCTAGGGGACTGATGACCTCAGATGTTATGTTAAGGTAGGTTTAAGTAGTTCTAAGTTCTAGGGGACTGATGACCTCAGATGTTAAGTCCCATAGTGCTCAGAGCCTTTTAACCATTTTTAGGAGCGAGTTATAACCACATTCTGTTTATCTTCTTATTCTTTGAAACTCTCAATCAATTTTTCCGGTGTTTTTATAGATGTATTAGTGCAATGTGGTTCTACACACTATTCCTAACTCATTTTCCGAAACATAAAATCCAAAACATGATGTCAGTTTGAATGAGAATAAGATGACATAATGCGGAATTTACGACAATCTGCAGAATACAGTGAAATACGCTATAGTTATTATGCATGCATGGAAACATGCATGCATTTCAGCTGAGAATCATGGAAATGCAGGGTTGCTGTTTTTGTTTCAAATAAAAAAAAGTGATTCAAATGGCTCTGAGCACTATGGGACTTAACATGTGTGGTCATCAGTCCCCTAAAACTTAGAACTACTTAAACCTAACTAACCTAAGGACCTCACACACATCCATGCCCGAGGCAGGATTCGAACCTGCGACCGTAGCAGTCGCGCGGTCCTGGACTGTTTCAAATAAAATACCCATAAACGACAATCACTATAGGAATCCTTAACGCTCTTTCACTGTCACTGAACTGTGAACCTACTAACCTCATTTTCATCCGACATTTCCGCTGGTATTTTAGCAACACTTCGTACTGCGAAAACGCAAGTTCGGTACTGCGAAGAATAGCGCGCCTATGTCGTCTGCTAGCCGCTTTGTGTTCGTGGCGCTGTGCGCGCTGCAGTGCGCATGCGCGGATCTGTGGCCGCTTGCTTCTGATTGGCTTGCGCAACGCGAACCGTCAACAGCGCTTCGGTTCTCTAGACCCGAACGGTATCGCTACCGAAATGCATACTGAATAATGATGGGACTGTAATTCGAGTACTAGACCGTTCGGTGCTCTTGAGTACCGAAACGATCGACACAATGTCGGAAAGATACGGATTACGCACCCAGGTAGGCACCACTTCAGTTCATGGCAGCATCACGGTTGGGTATGGCCCGTGCACCAGCAGTTAGCAGAGGCAGCGTACATCAGTCGATGGCCGGCATGGAATACTTCTCAGTGTATGCAGCGGCCGAGACGAGATACTCTTGAGATCTGGATGGCCAGTATTTATATTGGCTCGCCTCGGATCTATTAGGAAAAAGTGCTACTTAGCGTCTCATACGAGGGCTGGGCAGGTCCCAACGGTCCGTAGCCTGCAGTCACTTGGGACCGAAAGCAGAGGCTTTCGCCCTGAGGGCTCAGCGTTTCCCAGCGCATATGGTAAGCAGCCTGCCGCCTTTATCACGGATTGTGGACTCGACATAGGAAGATAGTGGCGTAACAGTACATACTTAATGCAGTCGTGGCCGTGAGGCAGAATGCGAAAATGATTGTCGTGAAGCATACCACACGATTCAATATGGAAATCGGTGTTTCAGCAGAATTGCAGATTATGGGCAGGTGCAATGCAATGTACATTCCGTGTATCAGGCATTCAAAATACAAGTGGTTCAAGTCTGGAGAAAGTGTTTCTGAGATATCGCAGGATAAAAGTACTGGGTGATCAAAAAGTCAGTATAAATTTGAAAACAATAAATCACGGAATAATGTAGATAGAGAGGTACAAATTGACACACATGCTTCGAATGGCATGGGGTTTTATTAGAACCAAAAAAATACAAAAGTTCGAAAAATTTCCGACAGATGGCGCTTCATCTGATCAGAATAGCAATAATTAGCATAACAAAGTAAGCCAAAGCAAAGATTATGTTCTTTACAGGAAATGCTTAATATGTCCACCATCATTCCTCAACAATAGCTGTAGTCGAAGAATAATGTTGTGAACAGCACTGTAAAGCATGTCCGGAGTTATGGTGAGCCATTGGCGTCGGATGCTGTCTTTCAGCATCCCTAGAGATGTCAGTAGATCACGATACACTTGCTACTTCAGGTAACCCCAAAGCCAATAATTGCACAGACTGAGGCCTGGGGACCTGGGAGGCCAAGCATGACGAAAGTGGCGGCTGAGCACACGATCATCACCAAACGACGCGCGCAAGAGATCTTTCACGCGTGTAGCAATCCTTTGTTTTTTGGTTCTAATAAAACCCCATGTCATTCCAAGCACGTGTGTCAATTTTTACCTCTCTATCTACATTATTCCGTGGTTTATTAAGTTTTCAAATTTATACTGACTTTTTAATCACTAGGTATATCAGAATTTTAAAAAATCAGCATCAACTTTACAAACATAAATTTACTTTATTTTCCAACAGATAATTGTACATCATTTATTTCATGCAAAGTAGAGGACATAGAAGAAACATTGGAGACTGCAACAATGTTTGAAATAGAATATATGGAAAAATTCAGTAGTCTCCTGCAAATAACAATATAATAATTCCATGTTTAATGTTCACATATCCATTCATCTGTTGACTACATTTACCTACGTATTCATACATAGAACAATTCATCGGTGTCTTCAGACGCAGCGTCATTTTCAGCAAACAGCAAACCCTTTTTGATGAGCATTTGAGATGCAAGAATTATATTTGAAGAAACAGTGCTATATGGGAGGAATAAAAGGCAGCAAATCAAGCATATCCTTCATCTTCTTTGCATCCGTAACTGCACGTCGCTACTTGTAGAGACGGTCTTATTCTGGTAGCTGACGTGCCGGCCTTCCTTTACCTTTCTCTACTAAATTAATTTCAGAGAACTGTGTGTAAGGACCGAGACAGTTTTTAAATTTTACTGAATCTGCTCATCCCTTTTCGTACCTCAACTACTGAATGTCTAGTCAATTCAGTTTGCGACCACCTACGGTTTTCTTACTGTTTACAATGGCTGCTTCCAATTTCTTTGTGGATGAAAAGTCTGTACGCGCCATGTGAGTTATTTTAAATGGATTTTTCTTCTTGGATTCTTTCTCAACGGTTAACCAATCATCTGGCGAATAAATATGAGTTGCTTTCCTACTCTTTAATGCTATCAAGCCAAAGTCGGCATCATTTGGTAGATACGAATGCCCCGAAACGGGGAATATATGTTTAATGATTTTTGTTTCCATAAGAGGTTTCTGCAATAGTTCCTTCAAACCAAGTGCCATTTTCATGTACCAATTTTGTCCTGTACAGCTTTGTGACTATACATCCTTACAATGTTTCAAAACAGGTTATGTTGCTGTCAAACCATGTACACAAATGATATAAGTGATCATAACGTGACCTACGTTTCGCAATACGTTTTGAATTACATTAGTTTACCTTCATTTTCTTATGAACTGTCGTCTCTGCACATAGTAACGATTATTTGGAGTAATGGAACTACAAAATTACGAAACGCTGTGTGTAGTGTGGACCTGTTTCACTGGTGTGAAATAATAAACAGCTGTTTCCGTTGCCAAGTGAAGTGCTGTTATCTGACACCATACAGCTCAACTAAGTCTTCATTCAAAAATTTGCAGAAAAGGTCCAATTACACAGAGTGTACAACGCCTCTGTCCTCAAAAAACAATTTTTGTGGACTTACACCACTTTTACTCTGATCGCCTCACATAAGGAAAGAGTAGACAACGTTTTTCTCATTTAGAAATCTCATCTCAATATTGATTTATGTGAAGGGTTCGTGCTATGCATCGTGTAAGGAGGAGATACACCTTCGAGCACGGGTCAGAATTCGACAGCAGCACGATCGTCGTGTATCGAGACTGCGGTTTACCGTCTCGCGATACTGCTGCTTACGTCGGTGGAGATGCCAGGAATACTTTTCAGTATATAAAGAGCTGCCGAAATTTTAACGGGCAATATTCCATAAACGAGGCCGTATTGGCACCTACAATTTTAGGGTGTGATAGGAGCCCATCCACGCTATAAGCAGGTGAAGTGGGAGCTCATAACTCCTCCCAGAAAGTCCCCTCGCAAGACTGAGTGGGCCCACCACTGTCAGCGCGCCTCTCTCTGCTTCCACGTCGAGAGTATCCGCAAGAATAGTCCCTATGCTGACAGTTCGTGATGCTCCATACGTCGTCGCACTGTCTGTTTGTCTAACCCAAACAAGCCCATCTCCTGAGTCAAGTTATGTGGCGTGACTGTACGATCTTGCACAGCAAACCAAATAATATGTGTGGCCCTTGTGCCGCAACTTTCGTGGGGCCGTTGACATCTACATCTACATGTACATGACTACTCTGCAGTTCACACTTACGTGCCTGGCTACCCTGCACAGCCTAGTACGACCGCCATGCGCCCATCGATTCCATATTCGCATGAAAGTCGTGGGATCCGAACCAACAAGCAACAATATAGCTGTCTAGATAGGTCACGATTCTACCGGTGTAGAATTCCGACATGTTATAACCAGGGATAACACAATAAATATTTCACCGTTCTACGGTTTATTGACACAACACTGATACGAATAAGTCTCTTACCAAGCGCCAAGTTGCAGATGAACACTTTATGGAAAATTATATACACTCCTGGAAATGGAAAAAAGAACACATTGACACCGGTGTGTCAGACCCACCATACTTGCTCCGGACACTGCGAGAGGGCTGTACAAGCAATGATCACACGCACGGCACAGCGGACACACCAGGAACCGCGGTGTTGGCCGTCGAATGGCGCTAGCTGCGCAGCATTTGTGCACCGCCGCCGTCAGTGTCAGCCAGTTTGCCGTGGCATACGGAGCTCCATCGCAGTCTTTAACACCGGTAGCATGCCGCGACAGCGTGGACGTGAACCGTATGTGCAGTTGACGGACTTTGAGCGAGGGCGTATAGTGGGCATGCGGGAGGCCGGGTGGACGTACCGCCGAATTGCTCAACACGTGGGGCGTGAGGTCTCCACAGTACATCGATGTTGTCGCCAGTGGTCGGCGGAAGGTGCACGTGCCCGTCGACCTGGGACCGGACCGCAGCGACGCACGGATGCACGCCAAGACCGTAGGATCCTACGCAGTGCCGTAGGGGACCGCACCGCCACTTCCCAGCAAATTAGGGACACTGTTGCTCCTGGGGTATCGGCGAGGACCATTCGCAACCGTCTCCATGAAGCTGGGCTACGGTCCCGCACACCGTTAGGCCGTCTTCCGCTCACGCCCCAACATCGTGCAGCCCGCCTCCAGTGGTGTCGCGACAGGCGTGAATGGAGGGACGAATGGAGACGTGTCGTCTTCAGCGATGAGAGTCGCTTCTGCCTTGGTGCCAATGATGGTCGTATGCGTGTTTGGCGCCGTGCAGGTGAGCGCCACAATCAGGACTGCATACGACCGAGGCACACAGGGCCAACACCCGGTATCATGGTGTGGGGAGCGATCTCCTCCACTGGCCGTACACCACTGGTGATCGTCGAGGGGACACTGAATAGTGCACGGTACATCCAAACCGTCATCGAACCCATCGTTCTACCATTCCTAGACCGGCAAGGGAACTTGCTGTTCCAACAGGACAATGCACGTCCGCATGTATCCCGTGCCACCCAACGTGCTCTAGAAGGTGTAAGTCAACTACCCTGGCCAGCAAGATCTCCGGATCTGTCCCCCATTGAGCATGTTTGGGACTGGATGAAGCGTCGTCTCACGCGGTCTGCACGTCCAGCACGAACGCAGGTCCAACTGAGGCGCCAGGTGGAAATGGCATGGCCAGCCGTTCCACAGGACTACATCCAGCATCTCTACGATCGTCTCCATGGGAGAATAGCAGCCTGCATTGCTGCGAAAGGTGGATATACACTGTACTAGTGCCGACATTGTGCATGCTCTGTTGCCTGTGTCTATGTGCCTGTGGTTCTGTCAGTGTGATCATGTGATGTATCTGACCCCAGGAATGTGTCAATAAAGTTTCCCCTTCCTGGGACAATGAATTCACGGTGTTCTTATTTCAATTTCCAGGAGTGTAAATTGATGCTGGTTATACCAAGGTCCAGGAAGTGCAAGTTCTAACAACCCTACCACAACAAAGTTAAAAAATTTATTATGATTGTAGTGTTGCTCACGCTGCTAAATATTGAATTTTCGGGCAACAACAAAGTTATATTATGTGGCAGGTGTCATTAGAGCACAGTTAATAAAGTCATTTCTTGAAATAATGGATAAACTAGGCACTCATCTTTTCGTGTTTGTCCGCATCTCGTGGTCGTGCGGTAGCATTCTCGCTTCCCACGCCCGGGTTCCCGGCGGGGTCAGGGATTTTCTCTGCCTCGTGATGACTGGGTGTTGTGTGCTGTCCATAGGTTAGATAAGATTAAACTTTTGCAAGTTAGGACAATGGTGATGTAAAAAAGTAATCAGCACTCAGAATTTAAGTTACACTTCTTTTTTATTATTTTTGTTGCAATATCACGTAACTCGTTCCAAAACATTAAAAAATGGTTCGAATGGCTCTGAGCACTATGGGACTTAACAGCTATGGTCATCAGTCCCCTAGAACTTAGAACTACTTAAACCTAACTAACCTAAGGACATCACACAACACCCAGTGATCACGAAGCAGAGAAAATCCCTGACCCCGCCGGGAATCGAACCCGGGCGCGGGAAGCGAGAACGCTACCGCACGACCACGAGCTGCGGACTCCAAAACGTCACTTCACAATGTAAAACATATTGAAAACATCTTCCTCACTATTAAAGTTTACATTTCATAACATGACTACAATTTGGGTCTTTTTAACATGACGATCAAAGCTTGACTCTCCAATAACCGCTTACGCGCCCAAAAAATTAGAGTTACAAGTACGTCAAAGATCATAGTGACAAAAGAAAGAATGCACATAAGAATAATATCATTGCAATAAATACATATCGATGAATCGAAGTACCTCTACATTAATGAAATCAATTCTGAATGTTGTCACAGAAATATGTTAACTATTTTACAGAAACACAGTAGAATATTACTGGTATCGAGAGGTTGAGGTGAGTTGCCGTAATGGTTACGTAATTCAAGTACCAATACAAAGTGAAATAGAGAATTCCGGCGTAATCAGAAGTCCGTTGACATGTTCAGCGTAATGAACGTCGAAGTCCAAGTTCCAATATAGAATGCGGATTCTAAGTCCAGAGCGTAGTCAAATCGACGTCGAACAGCAGATCCACCGCAACGTAGCACTTCCGAGTTGAGCAGAAGACAGCACGATGAGAACTGGCGTGCAGACGTCAGTAGCGGCGTTAAATTAGGCTCCTTAGTTAATGGAGCCGGCGGCTGGGGTTGATGTATATTCTGGGTGGCCAGTCGCTGAGTAGTATGGGTGGCCGACCAATCGCTGTGGTTTGAAGGGCGCTCGGCGGCGATTGCGGCCGGCGATGCTAGCAGCGGTCCGCGCACGGAAAGGTGCGGTCTACGATGTGGTTGTCGGCCGCACGTAATGGAGCTCGCCGCTGTTTGGTGCGGAGCTTTAATAGTGATAGATCCCACACGACACGTGCTGGTAGACTTTTCTTCTTCTCACACGAGGCATAACTCGACCTTCTTACAAACATCCATAATTAAAATGCGATTTCTGACTGATAAGTGGGCAGTGTTATCTTTTCTCATGTATGAATGTAGATTGCGTTAATCTGATGTGCTTTGAGCTGTTACGGAAAAATGCTAATCGTTTGCATACCCAAGCATGTAAGACACTTCATGCGAATTTGTCGTTTGTTGCGTCCATCTTAACGGTGTTGTTACTTTAATGGCCAATAGCTTATTAACAAAGTATGATACATTTATTAGTGTGGTGCGCAGTTTTCTTCTGTACTTGCGTTCTCTGTTTATTGTGAGGGGCAATCAAATGAAAACGAGACACATAGAGTAAAGTAAAGAAACTGTTTGTTATTCCAAAAGCAGTCGCTATAACATTTAATACATTACTGGCCATTAAAATTGCTACACCACGATGACGTGCTACAGACGCGAAATTTAACCGACAGGAAGTAGATGCTTTGATATGCAAATGATTAGCTTTTCAGAGCACTCACACAAGGTTGGCGCCGGTGGCGACGCCTACAACGTGCTAACTTGAGGAAAGTTTCCAACCGATTTCTCATACACAAATAGCAGTTGACCGGCGTTGCCTGGTGAAACGTTGATGTGATGCCTCGTGTAAGGAGAAATGCGTACCATCACGTTTCCGACTTTGATAAAGGTCGGATTGTAGCCAACCGCGATTGCGGTTTATCGTATCGCGACATTGCTGCTCGCGTTAGTCGAGGCCCAATGACGGATCGTGCAGCCACGTCTCGATCCCGGAGTCAACAGATGGGGACGTTTGCAAGACAACAACCATCCGCACGAGCAGTTCGACGACGTTTGCAGCAGCATGGACTATCAGCTCGGAGACCATGGCTGCGATTACCCTTGACGCTGCATCGCAGACAGGAGCGCCTGCGATGGTGTACTGAACGACGAACCTGGGTACACGAGGGGCAAAACGTCATTTTTTCGGATGAATCCAGGTTCTGTTTACAGCATCATGATGGTCGCATCCGTGTCTGACGACATCGCGTGGAAGCGTGTATTCGTCATCGCCATACTGGCGTGTCACCCGGCGTGGTGGTATGGGGTGCCATTGGTTACACGTCTCGGTCACCTCTTGTTCGCATTGACGGCACTTTGAACAATGGACGTTACATTTAAGATGTGTTACGACCCGTGGCTCTAGCTTTCATTCGATCCCTGCGAAACTCTACGTTTCAGGAAGATAATGCACGACCGCATGTTGCAGGTCCTGTACGGGCCTTTCTGGATACAGAGAATGTTCGACTGCTGCCATGGCCAGCACATTCTCCAGATCTCTCACCAATTGAAAACGTCTGGTCACTGGTGGCAGAGCAACTAGCTCGTCACAATACGCCAGTCACTACTCTTGCTGAACTGTGGTATCGTGTTGAAGCTGCATGGGCAGCTGTACCTGTACACGCCATCCAACCTCTGTTTGACTCAATGCCCATGCGTATCACGGCCCTTATTACGGCCAGAGATGGTTGTTCTTGGTACTGATTTCTCAGGATCTGTGCACCCAAATTGCGTGAAAATGTAATCACATGTCAGTTCTATCTAGTATAATATATTTGTCCAATGAATACCCGTTTATCATCTGCATTTCTTCTTGGTGTAGGAATTTTAATGGCCAGTAGTGTACATTTATCCCACTGTGAGACAAGACGGTCAATGCTTTCCTAGAAAAATGTTTGTGGTTGCCTACGGAACAACGATTGTACCCAGGCTGGTATCTCTTCGTTCGAAGCAAACCAACGGCCACAAATGCCTTCCTTCATAGCTTCAGATATACGGTAATGGCATGTGGAGAAATCAGGACTATGGAGGATGTGTATGGGCTTCCCAGCGAAACTTTTGCGGGGTAGTCGAAATAACATTGGGCCCGCCCTCAGGAAGAACGTCGTTCTGGGCAACCGCAAATATTTTTCCGGCGGGCCCTGACCGTCTTGTCTCATAGGGGAATAAATATATTGATAGTTATGGCCATTACTTTTGATATAATAAACAGTATACTACATTTTTATTTGACTGCGCCTTATATAGAATTTTAATTCTCGCTAAACCCATTGTGAAAAGTTATCGTCCCCCACCCTTCCCCAATTACCACCCTATACTTCCAGAACCGAAGTCAGATATTGCGCATGATACTACGACATTGTCGAATATTTGTTCTCTATACCAGTGCCATTGATGTCTAAACACAACTATCGATACACATGCAACGAAATGCGCTACCTAATGCCGCCCATAAGAATGCGATTCTTCCGGAACGCATACCTCGAGTTTCATTGGTGATAAAAAGGTGAGGTCGAGTGTGTAGGATAGCCCTTGGGCCAAGAACCATTTGTACACCAACAGAGGATCGTCTTAGTGTCACTATCCTACAGTGCACGGTCGAAGTATGAATATAAGCTACTTGCGCCTGCTTAGGCAAATGGAGTATATCAATTGGCTGTTTTTGCATCTGATGTGGTCTACGGTGGCCTTGAGGTGCATATGCAGGCACCATTAGTTAATGGGCGGTTGTTTACAAAACCCTCTAAAAAAGTCTTTTTAGCTTTTTCTTTTTGTACCAAAACCGAGCCGCGTTTCCCAAGACGGCTATGCGCAGCAGATGGCTGAAATTTTTACGATATATTTCTAAGATCCAGATCTCGAACAACAGTGAATATTTTCTTGATATCCTTATCCGTTTCCGAGATACAGAGGTTCAAAGTTACCTTACATGTACACGTGCAATACGTACGTACAACCCTAGATGAGACGAAAGGTAAATAATAACCGCAACAAATTGTTCAAGTTTTAAAGATACATTCTCTAGGCATCTATCTAGAAGTGCCATCAGTCTTTATTAGCTAATCGGCATTTCCGCAGACAATCTCAAAACACGTTTTCTTACCGTTTTTTTCGTACTAAATCGAAACCGCGGAATGCAAGACGCCTACGCACGGATAATGGCTGAAATGTTTATGATATAATCGTTAGACCCCGATCTCGTACAAGTTTGAAAAATTTCTGTATATATTATCTCGTTTTCGATGTACAGAGGTTTAAAGTTATCTGATTTTGTCCATTATAAATGGTTTTCTTGAAATCCTGCGACTGCGACTGTTCGCTGTACACTGAAAGTTGTGAGTGATGTTTAACATGTGTGAGACTCTGCGCAAATGGACCATACGAAAACTGTAAGTACAAGTTATTCCAAATTTCGCCACTAACTACATATAAAAACAATAACTAAAAATTGCGCGTTTTTTATATGTTGCAGTGAAGTCAACAAAACAAAGCAGGACCTCACACATCGAAAACATTACGAAAAATGGCATAGTACAAAGAAATACACACTTGAAAATGGGAATAATTTCCCGAAATGCGTCCTGTAAAACATAAATAAAAGAAAATCGTAGCTGCTAGCATAAAGTAATTTATAAACAAACCCACTGGCTTAATGTTACCTTACATGTACGCGTAAAAGTGATGCAGATTGGAGAAATAAGTTGTAAAGTGTCTGCATTAACACAAGAAGGGTTCTGGAAATCCCATGTTGTAGTACTGAATAACCACGCGTAGTGGCCGCACGGTTTGAGGCATGTCACGGATTTCGTTGCCCCTCCCGCCGGAGGTTCGAGTCCTTCCTCGGACATTGGTGTGTGTGCTGTTCATAGCATAAGTTAGTTTAAGTAGCGTGTAAGTCTAGGGACAGATGACCTAAGCAGTTTGGTCCCTTAGGAATTCACACACACGGTACTGAATCACATGCAAAGTTTTTGTGCACGTAAAATTCGGTCTGAATTGTAAAATTAGTTTTGCGTTATTTCAGTTTCACGTAAGTAAACTATAAAAATTTTACTGGCCCACGAAGTTCTTTTCATCTGAGTGACATGTCCTGCTGTGGCAGGGAAAAGAAAGGAACCAGTGGAAAAACGCCGGAGCACAAAAAATGCGAAAATGTTCCTGTTTAAAAGGCTGACTGAAAAATGGGGGACCAGCTGCCTCATTCTACCTTCCTCAGCACCTTTAAAAATTTACTCAAAATTTTTTACCTGTGAACATATTCGTACTTTTTTATGCTAAGAAACTGTGGAAGTGTGAAAGAGGGGGTGAGGGGGGGGGGAAGGAGTAATAAATACTGGAAGATAGTAGATGGTGGTTGTGGTATAGAAAGAGCGAAGGAAACACTGCCGACTGTGAGAGAACAGTGCTAGGTAAAGAGTGAAGGAGACTGTGCCAGTGGGAGACGAATAAAGAGGAGGAGGAGGAGGAGGAGGAAGAAATGGAAGTGGGTGACAGCTAGTGATAATGAGAGACTGTCTGACAGCGACAGCGATGAAGAGAGATATGGTGACAGTGAGAAGGGACAGCAGCAGTGGGAAGGAATGAATAAGATAACAGCAGTAAGAGAGGGAGACAGTGATAATGAGATTAGACAGTAGTAGTACTAGGACAGAACGAACATGGCTGTGGCCGTGAGGCAGGAGATAGTCACAGTTAAAGAGACACAAAGATATGACAATGAAGTGGTCTCAATGAATGAGTGAAAATGCGCAAGAACTGGACGGGTATGAGCGATGGACTGGTGGGTGTGAGCGAGTTACAGTCACGGGAGCTTGTGGCAGTGAGAGCTGAGTTGCGTGTTAAAAAGAGCGCGAATATGTTCGCAAGCCAAAACAGTCTGGAAAAGTTTTGAAGGTGCTGAGAAAGGTAGAACGAGGCAACTGGTACTCCACATTTCAGTCAGTCTTCTAAACGGAGCGTGTTTGCCTTTCTTGTGTTCCGATAGGAGCATTTTTGCACTGGTCGATATTTTATCTTATGGGTTATGTCTCTACTGGTCGAAGACAAGAACATCGCCCCCACTGCTTAAATGCTGTGACTGTCAAAACAACTTCCCGTAACTAGTTTTTGAATTACACCGTCACATTCCGAAGGCACTTGGGCAAATGAGGATTCCTACAGAAAATCGCCTCTCCTCCGTATGTCCTCGTAGGCACACTTGCAGTCGTGTCAAAGGAACCTCGTTAGCGTGCGCTGAGCGCTCTGTTCTTTCAATGGCGGGGTGTGAGCCGGCCGGCGCAGCAGATGTCATCCGCAGCGCTGACAGAGCACAGATTACGGCTGCGTTTGATCACCACTAGCCTAGAGACGGAGAGGTGTTCGCTGTGGCCGCACGAATCTCTGCAACGCGCCGTGCTCTTCCACTTCCCAGCACCCCACACAAAGGGAGTATCACACGTTTTCCAGTAACTATGCACCACTGCTCTTCCAGTGCCTGTTTTTATTTCATTATTACATTACGGTCCGATTTTTCCTCTTTGCTTAGAGACCGCTGGACCCATAGTCCGGTGAAATGGAAAATGGCCTGCTCAGACTTCAAATGTCTGAATGTTTGACTGTGAGTAAAATTAAGTCTACAGGGAAACGTCGGCGACATCCAAAGACATGACATGCGATATGAAACAGCCCAGTTCTGCAGGAGTTCCAAATCTGGCGCAACTCACTGTGTCTCTGAGGTGGGGTTGCCCCAAAAGGTAGACTGAAATTTATTTTCCAATAGTGTACTTGTATTAAACAACTTAAATTCTCAGGCAGTATTCGAATATTTTCAATACAGGGTTAGAACTGTCGATACCGAGTAATGTTTCTGAAACTGTAGTATTTTGCATTTTAGACCTGAAATTTCGGTTAGCTCGATGCGGCAGAGGTCTGGGACGTATGTTCTATGGAAAACAACGCTTATGCCCTTCCGGAGGGCTCAGTGAGCTGAATCTGAAGCCGTCCTCACAGGGGACGAGTTATCTAACGTTGACGTGGAATATTGTGAGGTCATTTCCTGTATTCCACGCTGAGGAGCCATTACATCAAAATAGGTTCTGCAATATTTTGCCAATTTGCTACGAAAAGTTGAACAAATAAGAAACAAGAACGCTCTCTACATCACAAGCAGGACTTGCGAGACGCCCTATGGTCTTTGTCTTTCTCAGTTAAATATAATATTTCATAGGTTTTATATTATAACTTATTCGTACGAATATATGCTGTTTCTAAGCACCAGCACATCGAGAATCTCTCGAAAACGCGTCAGTACTGGTATGATTTCTTGTAATAAAACGTCATATTGCTTGTTAAAGAATTTAATATGCAGTTATATTCGTGTTATAAATTCGCACGTTATGAAAGTGCGCTGTTTTATGATAACATCACACTGAAGATTCATCAAAAACGTGTCAGTCTTGGTAGGATTCGTTGTAATTAAATTTCAGTTAATAACGCATTTTCAGAAGATCGTAACATAAAGTACGTCATTCATTGTAGAAGTGCAGCGTAGCATAGTCGCTAGTGGCCCCGAGTTACGAAACAATTTGTAGTGGGTCCACGTTTTGCCGTATCCAATATTTTTTTCATCTTCGCATTTTCTGTAGCGTTGTGGGACTTTCTTATTAAACTAATAAATAATATATTTTGTAATATTCGGTGGTAAATAAATGTAAGTGGGTGCTCTCTCTCAGGAGTGACTTTTTCCGATTTTGTGAAGTTTTATAAGCAGATGTCTTCACTGACTGGCCATGGAACTTACCTTTTCGTCTTACGACATGTTCATGGATACTGCGGTTTTTATTTCTATATATTATGGACATAACAACGTGGCTAGCATGTTGACATGGAAGAAGTGTACGTTTTAATAGAAGTAAAATAGGAATTTTATCTGCGTCCAGAAGGATGTAGGTTGCAGTAGGTACTGGGAGATGAAAAAGCTTGCACAGGATAGAGTAGCATGGAGAGCTGCATCAAACCAGTCTCAGGACTGAAGACCACAACAACAACAACATCTGCGTCCAGTTTCACTTCACTGTTCTGAAAGGGCTCTGATTCAGAAGATTAATTTACTGTCTTACGTTCATTTTCATTTAGGAGTTTACTTTTATGCCGATGTTGCTACTCATTATTAAAACCATTAATAGTGAAATTTGTATTTATTTCGTTCATGTTACTTTCAGTAGTGACATGCACAGATTATTCTAGTTTAGCTTAGCGAGCTTCTGTTCCTGACACCAATTGGCTGTTTAACGACCGCTGTGAAAGCCTGCTACCCTCAGCCACAAAGCCTCCCATCTACGTGAAGGTAGCTGCCGCTCCCACTTCCAGAAACCTGTGCTCCCCCAACACAGAGCGCCCCGCTAGGCATTGTTCCCCCACCCTCGGTGGACCAGGGTCGGTAACGTACATCAACGGTATCCCCGCTAATCTTGCACCCAAACGCACTAAGCATCAAATTGCATACAAAAATGTCCAATCTGTAACAGCTCATCTCGAAGAGTTCCACCATGTATTTCAAGACAAAGACATCCATACAATACTTCTGTCGGAGACCTGGCTCAAACCAAGTATTCCCAGAAGTTCGGTAAGTCTAATCGGCAACATCTTTCCAATGCATGACAGGTGTAACTGGCGAGGGGGTGGAGTAGTGGCGTACATGTGCTCTGATTTGTCATCTGCTGTGCTTCACACATCCAAACAAACGGAATATCCCCGACGGAGGTTCGGGTCCTCCCTCGGGCACCGGTGTGTGTGTGTTGTCCGTAGCGTAAGTTAGTTTAAGTTAGATTAAGTAGTGAGTAAGCCTAGAGACCTCTGCAGTTTGGTCCTATAAGATCTTACCACAAATTTCCAATTTCCAAGTGGAATATACGTTCGCAAAGATCAAATCCCTTACCAGGAAGTACCTGATAAGTGTACTTTACAAACCTTCTTAAGTAGGAGGGTCTGCCTTCTTCGAAAATGCTCTTTCAATACGCTAATTGACATATGACGATACGACTATAGCTAGTGACACTAACAAAAATTTTCTACACAATAGTCCTCCCAGTACGAAATTTAAGCGGATGGTTTCTTCTTCAAACGTGTCACTATATCAGTTTGCTCTTGCCCATCACACGAATAGTAGTCACACTCTCATAGATATGTTTGCAAACAAACCCCATACACCATAATTTGTATCTCTCAAATATCTGCATCTCGCGTTTCCACCCATGACATAATTTTTATTACATATTCGCTAGAATGTTCCAGATTGAAACTGAAGCTGACTACATAACGAGACTTCAAACGCATAAATTTGTCTGAACTTGCAACTGAGACGCAAGAAATAGTTTGGGTGACGTCTTCCGTTCCTTTCTCAGAGCCGGCCGGGGTGGCCGAGCGGTTCTAGGCGCTACAGTCTGGACCCGCGCGACCGCTACGGTCGCAGGTTCGAATCCTGCCTCGGGCATGGATGTGTGTGATGTCCTTAGGTTAGTTAGGTTTAAGTAGTTCTAAGTTCTAGGGGACTGATGACCTTAGCAGTTAAGTCCCATAGTGCTCAGAGCCATTTGAACCATTTGAACCTTTCTCAGACAAAATTAAAAACTTCACGGCTTTACTAACAAAGTTACTCAACTATATGACAAATATGCTCCCCTAAAAACCGGAAAAGTAAGAAAACCTGCAGCTTGGCTGACTGAAGGAGTAAAACAGCTCATCAATCTGACACGCTGCGCATCGGGCATAGAAACTACACACCATTCCTGATAATCGTATTCCTTATAAGCAGAAGCGGAAGAGTCAGGTAAGCTGTGATAAATGCAGAACTCGTGCATGCCTATACATTAAGCGACAACAGAAATGGACCAGCTGTCCTATGGTAAAAACCTGCATGGTCTCAGTATAGGCAAAGTAAAATTCGCAGCTGATATTGGCCCAGGTGAAGAACTGAACATTACTTGCAACCACAACTGAACCATAAACGAAACAGAGACTCATTGATTACTTCATGGGCCGTAGCCACGAAGTTTCCTGTCAAAAGCGTGTTACTTGAAATACTGTCCAAAATGCCATCATACATATCAGGCCAGCATCTACTCTAGATGATGGCATCATAATCCTAATGATGGAGCTTACTATTGACGCATTACTGCCCACTATGAGTTATCTTCAACCACTCCTTAACGACATGTGTTTTCCCAACGGACTAATTAAGCCACTACCAAAAATGGACGGTGTCGCAGCACCCTATCATTACTGTCCTATTTGCATTCTTCCCACACTGTCCAAGGTCTTTCAATATATAGTCCACAACCAGCTAACAAACTACGTAACTGCAAACTGCAAACAACCTACAAGAAGAAAAATAGTCAGGTTTCTGTAACCATCACAGCACAACATCTGCCTTAATAAAGGTAACGGACGACCTGAAGCTTGCATTAACGTACAAGAGGCAACTATCCTATGCTTTCTTAGACTTCAGCAAAGCATGTGCCACTGTCGACTTCGACGTTTTACTTGCCAAACTTACTAGCCTAAATTTCTCGTAATGTGCAGTCCAATGGTTCCGCTCATACCTGACATGTCGCCAGCAATGCATCATGTCCGGCACCGTAAAGTCACCACAATGGACGCAGATAGTATCAGGCACCCCCAGGCTTCAGTATTAGGTCTTATACTCTTTTCATTGTGCGTAAATGATTTCATCAATTTTTTCGTACTGCAGATACTACATTTAGGCTGATGACCTCCAGTTGTATGCAAGTGCATAACCAGATAACCTGAAGACAGCTACTGAGAATCTCATTACCGATCAGTGTGCACTATCAAAATGTGCATAGGGTATAGGGTAAAAACGCAGCCCATCAAAAACGAAAGCGGTATTGTTTAGTCATTCTAGGCTGATTAGCCCGACACACCGGGAATCCTTACCATCTTTAATCTTAAATCTGACAAATGCCAACTTCTCTCTCTTAGCAAAGAGTCTAGGATTAATTATAGATAAAAATCTAAACTGGACTCAGTACGTAGCTGCAATGTGCAAGAAAGGCATCAGCATCTCTCCATGCCCTACAAAAATATAAAGAGCTCTTCCCTCCTGAAAAATAAAACTTGTACAACCACTTTTACTTTCAGTTACTGAGTACAGCAATGTTATCCTGCAAGGTCTTTGTCAGGAAAACCCACGGTGCCTGGAAATGGTTATGAATGCGTGTGTTCGTCATATCTTTGATGTTCACTGTGATACGCACAGCTGTTCCGGTTACGTGCAGACAAGTGCAGAGATTTCCATATCTCCTGTCTTCTCTACGGTCTTAGCAACGAACATTGTCCTTCATATACTTCGTCGATCTTAACACTTTTACCCGAACTACATGGCAGAAACAACCGTTCCCATCAGAGCAAAATCCTTTCTGCCCCACTCGATGAGTTCAGCCAATTTCTCGAAGTACCTATCAGTAACAGGAACCCGACCCTAGAATAACTCCTCTCATTATATTAAAGAACTGAATAACTTTCTTATCTTTTGAAGACAGCTAATGACAATCTAGTTCAAATGGCTCTGAGCACTATGGGACTTAACTGCTGAGGTCATCAGTCCCCTAGAACTTAGAACGACTTAAACCTAACTAACCTAAGGACATCACACACATCCATGCCCGAGGCAGGATTCGAACCTGCGACCGTAGCGGTCGCGCGGTTTCAGACTGTAGTGCCTAGAACCGCTCGGCCAGTCCAGCCGGCGACAATCTAGTAAAACAACAATAGAGATTACCATTGTCTCTGTACACACTCGTTACCTTCTCAACCAGATCTTCCTCCTTTACCAACTCTCTTACCTGGCTCAGTCCCCTGAAATTTCATTTCCCCACAATTCGATATATAAGAAAACATATATCTTGTACACCTATAAATTCTTTCTATATCTGCCACTATCATTATTGTTATTACTCATTATTTATTTATTTACCTTGTTTAGACCCATAGAGGATGACATAAAGCAAATTATGACCTGTGGCTGTTATTTTTCTTGTTCTTCCAGAATTGTTTGGTCATCTTGCTATGCTTATTAGTTATTATTATTATTATTATTATTATTATTACTATTACTATTATTGGCAACAGGTGCAGTACTATGAGTACTGCCAGCGTTAACTTTTTTATTACCATAATGAAATTTTTATTCTGCAGCGGAGTGTGCGATAATATGAAACTTCCTGTCAGATTAAAACTCTTTGCCAAACCGAGACTCGAACTCTGCGCTTTCCCTGTCGCGTACAACTGCTCCACCGACTAAGTTACCCAAGTACGACTCACGACCGTGTCTCTGGTCAATCTAACTTTCGCACTTAAAGGACGGTAGTATAAAATTAGAAACGTTTTTGATAAATTGTACATGCAAAGCCTCTGAGGGCAACAGATGTTTTCACGATAACAGTATTAGAAGAAAATGTGAGCTGCACTTCTCTCTAGCCGGCCGCTGTGGAAGAGCGGTTCTAGGCGCTTCAGTCCGAAACCCCGCGGCTGCTACGGTCGCAGGTTCGAATCCTGCCTCGGGCATGGATGTGTGTGATGTCCTTAGGTTAGTTAGGTTTGAGTAGTTATAAGTCCAGGGGACTGATGACCTCAGATATTAAGTCCCATAGTGCTTACAAGGGAACCTCCCCATCGCACCCCCCTCAGATTTAGTTATAAGTTGGCAAAGTGGATAGGCCTTGAAAAACTGAACACAGATCAATCGAGAAAGCAGGAAGAAGTTATGTGGAACTATGAAAAAAAATAAGCAAAATAAAATATACAAACTGAGTAGTCCATGCGCAGCATATACAACATCAAGGATAGCATTAGCTCAAGAGCGCCGTGGTCCCGTGGTTAGCGTGAGCAGCTGCGGAGCGAGAGGTCCGTGGTTCAACTCTTCCCTCAGATGAAAATTTTAATTTTTTATTTTCAGACAATTATTATCTGTCCGTCCGTCCGCTATATTTGCTGGATTCATATTGCCCACGGAATACGTCTCACGTATTTAATGCACTCTCGTCCAAAGTAGCGAACAGTCAACTGCCAGCCAGGAAGCCTCGTTAGGAGGAATACTCTCTCTTCCGTGCGTTGTAGTCGACTGACGTCGTGTGTTTCGAAGTTTGTTTAGGTGTAGCGTCCCCATACTACGGCGCAGTTACCTCGCATCGGACGGACAGATAATAATTGTCTGAAAATAAAAAATTAAAATTTTCACTCGAGGGAGACTTGAACCAAAGACCTCGCATTCCACAGCTGCTCACACTAACCACGGGACCACGGCACTCGTGAGATCACCTTCTCCTTGATGTTGCGTATGTTGTGCATGAACTACTCAGTTCGTATATTTTGCTTATTTTTTTTCATAGTTCCACACAACTTCTTCCTGTTTTCTTGATTGATCTGTGTTCAGTTTTTCAAGGCCTATCAACTGTGCCAACTTATAACTACATCTGAGGGGGGTGCGATGGGGAGGTTCCCTTGTTAGAGCCATTTGAACCATTTGAACTTCTCTCTAGTGGATCTAACCATTTCACAGAAAGGAGGGTAGTACACAACTATAAAACTCTTTGATAATTTGTACATGGAAAAAAAAACATCCGTCACGTATGTGTGTGTGGGGGGAGGGGGGATGGTTGAGGGGGGGCCGGCGTGGAGGAAGGGGAGGGGGGAAGTACAGAAACAATTAGTATTGAATATTTGCTGTCTGATCAAAAGTATCCGGACATCCTATGTAATGCGCAGCTGGCCACTAGCTGTCACATAACGGGGACACGCTTGTATACAAGTAGGCGGGGAGAATTGTGTTGTAAATAGAGAAGCTGGAACAGCAGAATGGGTCGGCTAGGACAACTCAGTGACTTCGTATGCAAACTACCTACTAGATATCACCTGACTGACATATCTGTCAGGGACATTTCAACCCTTTCAAATGCGCCAAGTCGGCTGTAGTGATGTAGTTGTGAAGTGGAAAACCCGAGCAACAATCACAGCTAAACCAGGACCACGCAGACATTGTCCTGACGGGCAAGGACAGTCCAGCATTGTAGAGGGTGGTTTAAAAAATGGCAAAAATCAACGGAAGGAATTACCCGTCAGCTTCAAAGAGGTATTAGCAGTTCAGTTAGCACAATGACTGCCGTAGGGAGTTAATAAGAGTGGGATACAAGGGTCGAGCGGCCCACTATAAACCACACATTTCTGTAGTTAATGCTAAACTACACTTGAGATGGTATAAAGAGTAACGCCACTGTAAAGTGTATTCTCAATCCGATTGAGGGTCTTGGATTTGACGATTTCCTGAAAGAGAAGGTTGTGTTACGGTATGGGGTGTTTTTCTTGGGCAGTATGTGTTTTTTTATTGATTTATTTAACCTGGCAAGATTAGGGCCATCAGGCCCCCTCTTACATCTGACCAGGCATTCTACTTATTTTACATTCAGATGTTTTAGTAGGCATGTTAAACTTCATCTAGTACAAAAAGTGAAATGAACAATTACATAGGCAGATTTGGAAAAATACTTACATATAGAGTTTATATTCGTAGATGCTAAGTACTGTTATAATTAGACATTATGAAAGAGACAGATTTTAGATAGGAGTGCTGGTAGCAGGGAGTATGAGGGAGACTGATGGTGAAGGGAGGAGAAGAATAGAGACATGATGAAACATAATTAAGGAAATATAAAGGAAAAGAAGTTTGCGTGGCTAATAGAAATAGATGAAGAGGAAGAAGAGAAAGGAGCAAGATAGGAGACACTAGCTTTGCTATTTGACAGAGTAGAGGATCGACCTTGTACACTAATTTTGTGGAAAACGTTATGAGGATGATAGTAGGAAATGCTTCAACTACTTCTTAAAAGCAGCAGGGGATTGAATTTTGCGCAAGGTAAGGGGCAGTTTGTTCCAGAGGCGGACAGCGGCAACTGAGAAGGAGTTTGCAAAAGTTTTTGTTTTGTGAGTGGGCACAGTTAGGATACCAAATATGAGTGACCTCGTGTTTCGATTGTGATGGCATGAAAGGTGTTTAATCTCTGAAGCAAGGTACTGGGGTGCTTGCGCGACGAGGAGTAGGTGAAGTAGACATAGAATGTGGTAGTCACGCAATTTGTCTGGCCGCAGCCACCCTAGCTGGGAGTATGAAGCACTAACATGATCATATCGGTGAATGTTGCAGGTGTAACGCACACAGGCATTCATGGTTAGTTCTAGCCGTCTTTTGTTTTCACTACTCATGCCTTGTTGAATTTCATCACAATAGTGGAGGTTCGGTAGAACGACTGGCGTTTCAAGTCCTGTGGAAATACCTTCCGAATCTTTTTGAGAGCATAGAGACAACCGGACGTCTCCTGGCACACTGCGACTGTATTCTCCGCCCAGTTGAGATGTGCTTATGAAAAGGGTAAATGCAGAATGATATGAACACATTTGCAGCATTGTGTACTGTGTAGAGTAGAGGAACAGTTTGCAGGCAATGATTGGCTCTGAGCACTATGGGACTTAACATCTATGGTCATCAGTCCCCTAGAACTTAGAACTACTTAAACCTAACTAATCTAAGGACATCACACAACACCCAGTCATCACGAGGCAGAGAAAATCCCTGACCCCGCCGGGAATCGAACCCGGGAACCCGGGCGCGGGAAGCGAGAACGCTACCGCACGACCACGAGCTGCGGACTAGGCAATGATTGTTTCCATTAGTATGACAGTGTACCCTGTCATAAAGCAGCATCTGTGAAGCAATGGTCCGTTGGCAATAACATTTCTGAAATTGGCTCTCTTGCCCAGAGTCACGATCTGAACAAAATGTAACAATTTGGGGTGAGTTAGAACGTAGACTTCGCTTCATACCCAGACTTCAGCGCCACTACCTTCTCTAGTTTCGATTCCTTGAGGACGAATTGACTGCTATTCCTACAAAGGCCTGTCCGCGGCTCATGGTCTTGCGGTAGCGTTCTCGCTTCCAGCGCACGGGGTCCCGGGTTCGGTTCCCGGCGGGGTCAGGGATTTTCTCTGCCTCGAGATGACTGGGTGTTGTGTGTTTTTCATCATCATTTCATCCTCATTTACTTGCAAGTCCCCGTAGTGGCGTGAAAGAACTTGTGGAGCGGCAGCCGAACCGCCCCGCGAGGGCTCTCCCGGCCACCAATGCCATACGCCAGCAGAGTTCAAGAGGTCATAAAGGGGAATGGTGGACACAGCCTATATTAATGTCCACTAATAAGTGTCCAGACACTTATTATCGAATAGTGTGTTGATTCGAATAGTCTCTGCCATCCTTTTTTTTTTTTAACTGACACGTCACACAACGTAACTTTTACTGTCAATAGAATCCACCAACTAACGGACGGATCACCATCATCAAGGTCACACGGCCTCGGCCTCACTTAATGAGAAACTGTGGGAAGACGTGGAATTTAATGCAGAATACCTTAGCCCGGAGTAGTGGTGAGGAACTTTGCGCCATCACCTTTCCCCCACCTTGCCGACCGAATACTGACTGTCAACATTTATAACATCGCCTGGATTCAGACCAGCCTAATCAGAGTCCAACGGCACCGAAGTGGCGGGCGGTAACGATCTGTGCTGCGGGGACAGCTTTTCATTGTTTAAAACTCGTATAGGAACCGCAGTCTGCTAGTGCGGTGCACTGGACAATGTACGGTTTGGTTTTTAGCTGTTTCAAACAACCACGGAGAAACAACCTGGACTGGTTCCAACGTCCGTTTCGCATATACAGCATGCTAATAGTATATACACGAAAACAAGCTGAACACGCGAAGTGCCTGCAGTTATGAAGTATAGCTCGCGTTTCGTAAGGCTTCGTGAAGTTCCTGGGATTGCACTACTTTGTACTGTCTCGGTGTTTCAGTGTATTGATTTAGGAAAAGTTTAAAAAATTACCGCCGACAGTGACTGTAGTGCGGCCATTTGATTGAAAGTAAGGGTTGCTTAGCTACGTTCGGGCGGACAACTACATCACACGGAGAATATACATTACCCGTACCTGAAACACCATCTGTCGCTACGGCCCATTTTCAGCACATCGCAGCTTGAAATGAGTTTGTAATTTAACCTTCTGTGACTTTGTTCACTTACACTACCACTTTTTTTTTACGTGCATGGGACTTGTAGAGACGTGAGGTAAATTCAATCGTCACGTACCGTCATGTGACCACAATTTACATGTTCGTAATACGGTGTGTGGTATCATATTTGTATACGTCTTCCTTTTTATACTTTGCTTTGGTACTGCTTTCGTGTGCAACGTAAATCTCATTATAATACTCGAGAAAGCGAATCGTAAATCCGGTTGTAGCGGGAACTACTTGGTGACATGACTAGGTGCAGTCACCTTCCAGTACAAAGTGGTGCGTGTTGTTGCCTCCCAGTGTAAGCACGGAAAATAATCGGGCAGCCGCGTCAGCTGGCTGTTAACGTCATTAAATTTACTGCGATAAAAAGAGGAAGGAGCGTGCAAGCAAAATCTTAAAACAGAGAAAATCGATAGTTTGAAAATTACGCTAATCGGTTGGGTTTCAAGTACCAGTCACGAAGAAGAAGAAGAAGCGAAGTGCACACAGTACAGATCACACTGATGATATGGTTAAATGTATAACTAAGCAGCAAGTTGCGCTATGTTAACAACAATACAAGGAAAATCTCTGCTTTGCAGGAACTTCCCAGCTTTTGTCCCTCAGAACTGGATTTCAACGCCAGCGATGAATCCAAAGAAAAAATTGTTTTGTATATGACATTTGGTTTCAAAAGGTGCCTGTATAAACGAGTGATAATGTGCGAACGAGACGTCGTCGATTAAAAAAAGTCACGTTACATTAGATTTTTGTAAAAAATTGAAAAATCAAGATCAAAGCAGCGAGCAAAAGTGTCCGTCAAAATTCAGATGTGCTATGCAGGGCACTGGGATGAACACTATTCGGACACCCGGGTGGTCCATTGATATAATGACCGCGCCAAATATCTCACGAAATAAATGTCAAACGACAAGGAACGAAACTTGTCTCGCTTGAAGGGGGAAAGCAGATGGCGCTATGAATGTTTTAGTTGGACCACTTTTTTCGCTTTGTGATAGATGGCGCTGTAATAGTCACAAATATATTGCTCAAAATTTTAGACGAACGGTTCATAACCGGTAGATTTATTAAATTCAAATACAGAACGTAGGTACGTTTGAACATTTTATTTCGGTTGTTCCAATGTGATACACGTACCTTTGTTATCATTTCTGATAACTCATGCTGTTACAACGTGATTACCTGTAAATACCACATTAACGCAATAAATGCTCAAAATGATGTCCGTCAATTTCAATGCATTTGGCATTATGTGTAACGACATTCCTCTCAACAGCGAGTAGTTCGCCTTCCGTAATGTTCTCACAGGCATTGACATTGCGCTCACGCATCTTGTCAGGCGTTGTCGGTGGATGACGATAGCAAATATCCTTCAACTTTCCCCAAAGAAAGAAATCCGGGGACGTCAGATCCGGTGAACGTGCGGGCCATGGTAGGGTGCTTCGACGACCAATCCACCTGTCATGAAATATGCTATTGAATACCCCTTTAAAAGCACGCGAGCTACGTGCCAGACACTCATCATGTTGGAAGTACATCGCCATTCTGTCATGCAGTGAAACATCTTGTAGTAACATCGGTAGAACATTACGTAGGAAATCAGCATACATTGCACCATTTAGATTGCCATCGATAAAATGGGGGCCAATTATCCTTCCTCCCATAATGCCGCACCATACATTAACCCACCAAGGTCGCTGATGTTCCACTTGTCGCAGCCATCGTGGATTTTCCGTTGACCAATAGTGTATATTATGCCGGTTTACGTTACTGCTGTTGGTGAATGACGCTTCGTCCCTAACTAGAACGCGTGCAAAAAATCTGTCATCGTCCCGTAATTTCTCTTGTGCCCAGTGGCAGAACTGTACACGACGTTCAAAGTCGTCGCCATGCAATTCCTGGTGCATAGAAAAATGGTACGGGTGCAATCGATGTTGATGTAACATTCTCAACACCGACGTTTTTGAGATTCCCGATTCTCGCACAATTTGTCTGCTATTGACGTGCGGATTTGCTGCGACAGCAGCTAACGCACCTACTTGGGCATCATCATTTGTTGCAGATCGTGGCTGACGTTTCACATGTAGCTGAACATTTCCTGTTTCCTTGAATAACGTAACTATCCGGCGAACGGTCCGGACACTTGGATGATGTCGTCCGGGATACCGAGCAGCATACATAGCACACGCCCGTCGGTCATTTTGATCACAATAGCCATACATCAACACGATATCGACCTTTTCCGTAATTGGTAAGCGGTCCATTTTGACACGGGCAATGTATCACGAAGCAAATACCGTCCGCACTGGCGGAATGCTACGTGATACCACGTACTTATGCGTTTGTGACTATTACAGCGCCAGCTATCACAAAGCGAAAAAAGTGGTCCAACTAAAACATTCATATTTCTTTACGTACTAAACGAATATGTAACAAAAATGGGGGTTCCTATTTTAAAAAAACGCAGTTGATATCCGTTTGGCCTATGGCGGCGCCATCTAGCGGGCCAACCATAGTGCCATCTGGTTTCCCCCTTCAAGCTAGACGAGTTTCGTACTTTGTAGTTTTTTCGTTTGATGCTTATTTCGTGATATATTTGGCCCCGTCACTATCAATGGACCACCCTGTATAATACGGAAGTGACCACCAGAAATGACGAGAGGCGGACCCGCCAGTATAAAAGAGGGCGAGAACCACCGTGTCGTCAGCAGAGAAGCAGGAACAGCGCAATGGATCGCTCACGACAGCTCAGTGACTTCGAAAGCTTACTATTCATTGGATGCCACTTGAGTAATAACCCATCAGAGAAATTTCAAGCTGCAGTTGTAAAGCTGCACAATTCGACCGCTGGTAATGTGACTGTGAAGTGGAAACTCCAAGGAAAAACCAAAGTTCAACGAAGACCAGGCAGATTTCACGTACTGGCGCATAGCGGAGGGTGGTTATACAAACTGGATGGAATCAGCGGAAGGTATCACCCGTGACTTCCTAAGTGCTACAAGCAGTGAAGCTAGCACACTGACCGTGCGTAGAGAGTTAAAAAGAACAGAAGGGTACAATGCTCGGTAGGTCTTTATGAGACACACATTTCCGTAGTAGAAACTAAGCGAAGCTTGAGGTGGTCCAAAGAGGGACGTCAGTGGACAGTGGATGAATGTGATCGAGTTGGAGTAAAGAATCAAGCTATACCTTGTGGAAATCTTATGGAAAGATTCTGGTTTGGCGAATCCCTGAAGAACGTTACCTGTCGCCATTTGTGTTGCCAACAGTGAAGTACTGAGAAAATGTTGTTACAGTACATTCCTTTTATTTTTGTTAGTAGGTCTATTCCCTTATTGCGATGAAGAAAACACTAAATGCAAAAGGATATCTTACAGCATTACGTACTGTGTACAGTAGAGGAATCGTTCGGAGGTGATGGTTGTATCAGCATGACAAAGCAGCATCTCCGAGGCAATGGTTTGTGGCCAACCATATTTCTGAAACGGGCTGGCCTGTCCAGAGTCACCACCTGACCATCTGTGTGATCAGTCATATCGTCGATTTCGATCCAAACCAAAGCGTCTGACATCACTACCTTATCTGATTTCAAACCCTTGAGGAAGAATGGTCTGCCATTCCTCCACAGATAGACAGCTCACTGAAAGTGTCCACAGCAGCGTTGAGCCGTCATAAGGGCGAAAGGTGAACACACCCCACATTAATGTCCACTAATAGGTGTCCGGATACTTTTGATCAGAGTGTGTATACGTGTAGCGTGTCAGTTCTTCACTTGTAAAAATTACTGGACTGTATTCTATTACTGCCTCCACTCCCTATTTCTCGGGTGTAAATGTGACGGTGCCTCTGACCGTGCCACGTCTAAGGTTTGCTTTACCAGATAATAGTTAAGAAAGTAAATTGTTACATTCTGTATACATGTTCTTTCAGGAGGAGCAGTAAATATTTTAGGAATCTATATCGAATAAAAGGTTCCATGTAACATAAAATTATATCTAGTACTTAATTGGTTAGAGAGATAGTGTTGCTCGTGAAACACCCTATTTAGTTTTTGGAATCATTATTTACGGCATGCTACACAGGGCCTTTCTTTTTTCAAAACTATTCCATATTCTTGCCGGAAATTGTATTAGCGTACACTAGAAACAAAATTCCTAGCAACATACGGTCAGAAACAAATACGTTTGAATTATGAACTATCTCAATACTCAGTGGTGTAGGTCGTTGTGTTCTTATTCCACAAACTGAGCTAGACATATTAGGCCTAGGAATAACAATCGTTTCCTATATATCTACCTTTCCTTACGTGCCACGGAGCACGCAAAGGAGAGCTTAACTAACTTGCAGAACATTTTTATGTTAATCATAGTAACACAGTTACCGGTAGGTTTCTTTTGATTGGTGGGTGATTGCACAGCATATGAAACTGACTCTTTTACAACAATGATTGATCTGTGATGTTAAGTAAGGAACGAAACCACTGATCATTGTGCAACGATTGACTGCGGTAAAAGGCATTATAATACGCACTATTGTGTGGCGTCATAATTTTCATAGTGGTTGATAAAATCTCTGACTAAAGGTGTCGTGTTTTGTCGTATCCTTCACTAATGTCCCCGTCGCCAATGTACTGTCGTGCTCGAAAGTATCCGACCGACCTGGATTGCGTTTCACCTGATTTGTATGCAACCACCATAACGTAGCTGTTTAGCAGTTCCTCAGCTCTATTTTCGGTACAGTCGTTTGGCTATACAAAATGGTTACTGCAAGAGGCCACAAGAGATAACTTCTATACATGACTAGCAATCCAGATGCAAATATCAGAAAATATGTTATTAGAGATTACACAGGCATTATGCCAGTAAAGAGAAACTTGTTACAGTAAGTGACATTTCAAGAAGCACATTTCGACTTGAAAGTACATTACGAACGTCTGTGGTGGACTGGGACCCGAGATTCCAATCCACCAACTCCTGTTCCTGTAGATTAACCGCGGAAGACAACGAATATGGTTTCAGTCACAAGTAACAAAGTGTACGAAGGTTTAAACTTGAAATGACATGGCATAAAATTTTGAGTTGTACGGGAATTCGAATGCAACGCCACATAATTGATGTGGAAAGCTATAATTATTTGTTACTTGCAGTTTGGTGTGCACGTGCTGCAGCTTGAAATGACATGATGTGAAACTTTTGTACCAGACCAGGTTTTGAGCCCAGACATCTGCCTTTCGTGGAGGCCTTAAGGACTTCGGTGTCTTGGAGAAACAATGAAACGATATAACTCTATCATCTCAAAGGAGTCTGGGTTCGAATCCCAGTCCATCACAATTACTTTCAAAATCTAAAGATTGGCTCATTAATTAAAGGCACTCTCGCGTAAGGAAGCTCACTGGTGACAGCCTGCCGGCCGGGGTGGCTGAGCGGTTCTAAGCGCTACAGTCTGGAACCGCGCGACCGCTACGGTCACAGGCTCGAATCCTACCTCGGGCATGAATGTGTGTGATGTCCTTGGGTTGGTTAGGTTTAAGTAGTTCTAAGTCTAGGTAACTGATGACCTCAGATGTTAAGTCCCATAGTACTTAGAGCCATTTCAACCATCTCCTCCAGCAGATAGCGAAAGGACATCAAGTTTAATGTGGATATGGAACCACGATGCAACCCGACACTGTTCAACCGGCGTTACCAGAGATGAAGAGAGTCTATTTATGCTGACTAAAAGTAGTTTCCTGATGCGTGAATCGAACCCATACCTTCGGCATACGCTTCTAGTTTCTAGTTCCTATTATTTCAAATTACATTGCTACTCAAAACAGAATAAAACCAAACTCGGATTTAATACTACATGGAACAGTCACTTTTACACTTTGAAAAATTTCATTTCTAGTTGTAATCTGCGTTTAATTGTTTTATATATTTATTTTTTATTTTCTGAAATGACAAGAGCAACAGGACCACAAAAATGAAATAAACTGTGAAACAATGTATCTGAAAAGGGGCCATGACTAGAATATCCCAACCACCGGCTAACTGAACCGATACCTCGGCGACGAAATACAAGGTTCAACATACTGGCGAATAAGTAGCGATACCGTGGCAGACGCAAACACTTCCTATATGCAGTGGCCATATGTTGGTGAAAGAGTGGGTTCGTATCGCTCCTCCATCTACAATGTAATGAACAGTGGCCAAACAGCTATAAACTGAATTGGACTTAGCCCTTGGGAAGTAGTAGTGGTCTGGACGCAACACGATATCGGCCAAAAATGTAGCCTCATCGGATCAAGTAAGAAACTCTAATCGTTTTTTAAGCCAATGTAAATTCGATTCAAGACCGTGACAGGTAAATCTATGTCGCAGCTTGTCAGTGGCAGGAGTGCAATGATCTGTAGCACTAAGTCCAATAGCATATAGGCGGTCATTAGTGGACAAAAGGTTGTGTACCACTTGATACCACGAGGACGCCACCGCCATTGATACAATAGGAAGGCTAAGATGAATCCACGCCGTCTTCCCAGAATTTTGGCGGCGATGCCCGTTCAACAGGCGCCATACAGTCAATCCCTTTCCCGCGCACTATCAAAAATGAGGTAGCGAGAGGCTGCCTCTCTAGAATATCAGCCCCCAAATAGCTGCTAGCAGTATAAAATCCACGGATATGTTTCAACTGGAAGTTCAATCGACTATCATCGACAAGCGGATCAAGACTAGCCGGCCGCAGATAGTAAAATAACTGAGACGTGAATGTGTGGATTGCACGAGTGACAGTCAACACAGGGCGCCGAACAAATAATACAGACTGTCTACTTTTAATATCTGAAAGTCTCAAAATCCCGAGGAAACATGCACACGCACCCACCTCGTATCGTAATCGAAATATGTGATTATTCCCAAAAAAATGACTAGACAGCTGTTTTAGTTTCCTAGCTATCATCGCAGGAAGGCGCAAGATCTGAGCGACTTAATATGCACTGCACAAGTCATAGATATTTAGGATCCGAGCTATCGGAAGCAGGTTTAGGAATCGCGGTTCATGTTCCAGGATTGCACCTTGTATTTTCTCCATGAAAGAATTCCAATTATGTGTTGATATTTGGAGTGGAACCCGATCAATTACGTCTCCCAAAGATTTATGTCTATCGACCACTATCGCCAGCGAAATGACAGAATTATCAAAACCGCGTAATTTCATAAGCCAACATTTACCTTCGTTGGTGCAAGCACCAGATACAAGGCAAAAGGCATCCAACGCACGCCTGAGCAACGGAATCTCAGCAGGAGAACGGAGCAACACCATCACATCGTTCGTGTATGCGTCTCGCCCAGGAGTTACCATCCTTGTAACAGAGCGACGATCCTTCGAAGAAGGGGATCAAGTGAGAGAACGAACGACGACACTGAAAGCGGAATTCTCTGAGGAAAACCACTGCAGATGTTAATCGGGGGTGTCAGCTGGCCATTGACAGCCACCGAAGCTCGGATATCAGTAACCAAATCAGACAATACAGTAGCCCGCGTCAGTTGTGAACCCGACAGCTTCTGGTATCTGCAATAGGAAGCCATGGCTGAACCTGTCAAAAGCCTTGTAAAAATTCAAAAGTGGCAGAGCAACAGGAACAGAAGTAACAGCTGCCACCTATACGATATCACTACATGCAGATATCGGGGTCAGAATAGTATGACCGGGAATGCAACTTTGATGGTCAGCAACAACTTTCAGCAGCAACGCGGACTGCCAGCTATTCACTGCCCTCGCCACAGTCTTCTAATCAGAAGTTAATAAGGTAATCGGGCGAAATTTATCAATTGCTGCCTAACCAGAACTTTGAGGGATTAAAACAGTTACGCCAACTTTAAACGTGTCGGGCACAAACCCCCTTTTCAATACGTCGTTCAAAAGCAATGTAAAAGTAGGACCCATGAACGAGCAAAAACGCAAATACAGGGGTTGCCTAGAAAGTAATGCACAGCAGTTTTTCCTTCAACAATTCTTTTTTGAACATAATAAGAATGACACACACGAAAGTATTATCCACACACCTTATTTTTCCACCTAATGTCCATCCCGTTCTATGGCCTTTCTCCAGAGCGAAACAAGGACGGTACGACCTGCCGGTACAAATCCTTGTCCTGGTGGGGGAGCCAGCTTCACTGTGTGAATCATCTCCTCATCGTCCTCAAAATGTCCTCCACCAGTGACATCCTTGAATGGCCTAAACAAGTGGAAGTCCGAGGGGGCTGTGACAGGTGTGACAGCCGTGGATGGTTTCCCCGACCGCTGCAAATCGTAGAGATCCGCAGAACCGTCTTCTGATGATCTCACCCTCCATGCACAGTGACTGACTGTACCTCTGTCGACAGCTGATGCTCCATAGACTTTGAACAAGCGTTTGTGACCATTCCCAGCAGTTTCTTTCTCTGGAGTGATAAATTCAATGACGGCACGTTGCTTGTAACGTACATCATCTACAAACGCCATTTTGAAACGTTCCTACATCTACGCTATCTGTCGGAAGTGACGGAAACTTGGCACGTTCGCCAAAAGTTTTTTTCGGCTGAGAAAAAAAAAATGTGCATTACTTTCTAGGCAACCCTCGTAAAACACCTATGAGAGGCCATCCAAACCTGGTGACTTATGAGGAGGCGACCTGACAATAAGGTCTTAAGGCACAGTCACATTGAAAAGCATCTAAAAACGCAGCATTATGAGCAGGTGCAAGTGTAATATCCAGAGCCCGAACAAAAAAAAAAAAAAAAAAAAAAAAAAACTTGAGAGACGTGATACACGCACGTCGACGACGAGTCTGATATCGAATCGTATGATATAGAGAAGTCAGTTCATCCTCTACCAAGGAAATTGGTTTGGATCGCATCCTTAACCCTTCCGTTTGACGCCGCTTCAACCGTAACAAATACGCCTTTACATGCCTGACGTCTTCAATCCGCAGGGGAGGCTCGTGAGCACTTTCACGTCAAGAAGAGTAGTAAAATTCCTCCCTCCTCCGAAATTCCCACGTTCTATCAGCGCAGAATCGTATCAACTTTTGACGGGGCCTCGGCTTTGCCAGTTCAACCTACCATTCAAAAAATGGAGGCGTATCGCGCAATTGAACGGAGACTGCGGTACCATAATTCCCGGGTCACCCATTTAGAGGGGGGCCTCATTCAGCATTCAAGACAATCGAAACAATTTAACCGAGTGTCGCCTATGATTTAAACTAACAGTCACTGCACAGCAGTACGTGAAGTTGCCGAGGATGACATCGACAGTCAAAATCTTATCACACACCCAATCAAATAAATGAAATCTGTCAAGCCTACTGCTAGAAATGGTACTAAAATACATCAATTCGAGAAGAGTCAGATGTTTACAGACCCAAACATCATCCAATTTCAAGGAACGAACTAAGTTTTGCAGTTGCATGCAGAAATTAAAATTGGGAGACTGATTTACAGAACGTAACACACAGCTAAACACCACTATGTGGACATTTCCGTAACAAATAAATCACCGCTTCCTTATAAAATGGGGAACCGTCCATAGTGCATCCAATACCGAACGGTGTATAAGGGAGAGTCAAGGTGAGGTTAAGAAAAGTACATCATTTCCTCCTATGATTATCAAGAACTTCAATCCCTTCAATGAGAATGCTCTCCCCAGAAAGCAAGGCAGTTCCTGTGGAACGTTCGGGAGCCACATTAAACACACAGGAAAAACCAGGGAGAGAAAAAGGAGTAAATTGATCTTCTTGTAAGAATACCGCATTCACACAGGAACCATAGATAAACTGAGGCAATGAAGCAAGCTTCAGTCCCTATTCCAAGCGATTAACAGTGAAAGAAAGAAATGTATACGCCTGCATACATTAAAACAAGAAACAAAATTCGATTTGTTGGGCAAGTTCATCAAGTCATCAATGTGTCTGAAAGCCCATAGCCGAGTCCACTGATGACTCCGAGAGGAGGGTGTGTGTCTGTGATGTGGGGGTGGGGGGTGGGTGGGGTAACGTGGTCTTGCACACCCGCCGCTCGAAATTTAATGTTTCTTCGTTTTAGGAGCCACCGCACGCTCAGGTTGGACGCGTTGTTTACAGCGACTACAGGCAATACAGGATCTGCAGTTGGAGACGTAGGCAATTCTTGAACATTAACCAAAATAGGTGACAACCAAGGAGCCTCAGAGGCCCACTGCGCAAGATGGGATCCTTGAAATTCAGATTGAAGCACAATGGGGAGGCCAGGCATCGCAACATCTGGGTCGACAGGTAGGACTTCAGGGCCACCAACTGCCTTCATGGGAGTAACAACTGTAGATCGTTCCGATGTCACCTGAATGGGTGACATCAAGGGAAGATTCACATCTATGGGCGGCTCAATTTTCTGCTGTTGAATCGTTGGAACGCCAGAAGGCTCAACGGCTTCCCTACCCTTGGGTGATCCCGAAGGAGTTACTCTAACCACGGGAGGAACATTAGGATAAACACTGGAGGTCTCAGCAGCTGTCTTCGCACCACCGACACCGTCAGGAAAGTAGGACTGAGCACTACAAGATATCAACCCACAAGCTTCCTTCAGGGAGAGTGAGTGAGGTGTAGATGTATCCGACTCCTCACTATCCCGCGTACGGCGTCTCTTATGTTGCACTAAGGATACTGATGGGCTTGGCAACAACAATTTCAGGAACGTATTGCGAAATTCTGGAGCAGTAAGCTGCGCGTCCTTCTGTTGTTCCATTTCACCCGGGAACGACGTGGCACGAATCTCCTGAGTAGGAGAAACGAGATCAGCTAACGTCAATTTTCTGTACTGTTCAAATGAGGACACCAATACTGTTAGAGCTAAGGTGGCCATTTGCAGAGGAAACACGTCCCCATTTGTCCGCTATATGTTACATGAATGTGGCAACCACAGGCATGTAGATCCAGAGAATGGATGCGGCTATAGCATTCAAACCCGTATTGAGTGGACGACATTCCCTCAAAATTAGTGAGATCCTTGGGAGAAAATACGATGACAAAATTATTTTATCGGGTATGGGCTGTGGTTTTACAGAAGAATGACGAAACTTCACTTCCTGATAAAGTGAGAAATGAGGAGCTTCGCTGCAGAAACGAGTGGATTCTATTCTTTTCCGGTTTTCAATTGAAAATATAATTGACACAGAAATTGTCAAAAGTGAAAAAAGTCTTAGAATGAGATATTCCATTAATTAGAACACATTACACATTTTTGTACTACGACAAAACATTGACTACCTCGACTTTTGGCAGTTGTTTTGAGCATTTGTAAACAGGTATTAGCTTATGAAGTGGCGATAGTGCCTCGAAAGTGAGGTGTAGACAGGATTGAGCCTACAAAAATTTGTTATGTTCCTTGGAACTTTTCCCGGGTTCGATTCCCGGCGGAGTCAGGAATTTTCTCTGTCTCGTGATGGCTGGGTGTTGTGTGCTGTCCTTAGGTTAGTTAGGTTTAAGTAGTTCTAAGTTCTAGGGGACTGATGACCATAGATGTTAAGTCCCATAGTGCTCAGAGCCATTTGAACCATTTTTGAACCTTGGAACTTTCACGCAAGACTTGCAAACCTTTAGTAAAATTCTGAACATTGAAACGCGGGTGGCAGTGAACTGATTATTTATCTGATTGTAACACGTAAAAAATGTGCAATGACCAGCCACCGCCTAGAGCGACAAACTGAGAGCGGTGGAGGAAGCGCCACAGCTGTAAGATTTCTATACAGGCTGTACCACAATCAGTGATGGCCGCCTGCGGTGCCATTGGCACTCAAATGCAAGATTTGCATATCGTAGTTAGTAGCGGAAATTGGCACGGGTGAGGACGTACTAGCAAAAAGGGGGGAGAGATGGGCCGCCAAACGACAACTCGCTTCTGTGCAAAAATGTTCTCCAAGGAATTAACAGAATAAATGTTGCAAGCAACGAATTACGACGTAGTCCAATCGCCCTATTGTCTCCCCTTTGATCACCAACCTCGTATACTTCCGCGCCTTCAGAAACACATCCTTCTGTCCCTATACCTATACACACTCCATATCATATCCCAGTGCAACTCCCTCTCCCAGGCAATGGGATTCCCCCACCCCCGTATTTATCCCTCCTATCAACTCTTCCCCGCCTGTCCACTCCATATGAGGGTTCCTCTCTCCTTTCCGTCTCCATCCATCCCCATCCTTTTCCTCTTGCACCCACTGCTCTACTCAGACGACACCCTCTGTCTTTCCCACCGACTGTATTTCCACTATCCACCTCAGTTCCTACCTCTCATCTCCATAGTTCTTACTATCTAACAGATCCCTAGCTTTCTACCCACACCTTGCAACAATATGGAACATACTCTCACCTCCGGTAACATCTCTCATCCTAGTGCAGGACCTTCAGATTTTTAGTGAAACTGCAGTGCTTCGGTGTTTTTATCAGAAGAACTTCATCTTCCTGCAGTGTGTTTTTAGAATGTATGTATTTCCGTTTTTTTAACTGTGCGTCTTTGATTTTTAATTTGAAATAGAAAGCCGCCTCAAATTTTGTTTATATTTTAATTTGCTTGGCTGAAGAGCGGAGAATAGTACCGCTGATATCCCACCCCCCGCCCATGTGAGGCGATAGGTATGAAATAACAATAAAGGAAAAAATTACGACCGTGAACAACGAGTTAATAGGTAGAGTTTGGTGCATGTCTGTAACCAGTTCTGATTGTGAGCCGATATAATGCTGTCTTAGAGCTTCACAAGGCAGGCAACATTACTTTCAGAGCAGTCCTGACTCATTCTGTCTGTCATCAGAAGATGAATCGGAAATAAAACTAGGGTCACCGACTGATTCATATTCAGCCACAAGTACTACTGAAGGTAATATTCTGTTTTAACAATTACACTATGTTAATCCTCACATGAAGTTTCTGATATCCAAGAAAAATGAGAAGCGAATTGTAAAACAAGTCTCGCCAATTACGAAGCGCTGCGTAGAAACTTCACTCCACATTCTGCCTGTTGGATCTCCTACTGATATTTTGCTTTCCCTCCATCTGAAGTGTACTGCATGTAGACACGGCCATTCATCAGACGCATTTCGCTTTCGCTATCGCAGCAATATCAGCGATTATATTGCAGTCACTACAAGTATATGATAATATTTGCTATTCTGAATAGTGCAGACGGAATGGCAGTTTCTCTTAATAAAGACACCTTCCAGACAATACTGTCAGAGTTTATGTTCTTTTTACATGTGCTGATGACAGCTGTTCGAGTTTTGGATCCGACTTCGCTTCCTCGATTTGAAACTTTGTCATGCCAATGAAAGTATTCTTAAGAAAAACTGTTCGTAAGCTCCTAACGATCAAAAGAATAAAAGTGCCATCTCCTCATAATGTTTACACGGTATCGACGCGTGACGCTCGAAAATAAAAAGAAGCGAATCGCGTCTAGCTAATGAGTTCCTCAGTTTGACGGAGAAAAATAATTGACAGCTACTGAAATCTAGGACCGTCTAAATAATTCCCCCTGCTCTTTATATACGATGCTCTAGTTACGGTCTGTGGGTGTTAGATCAAAATAATTGTGTTACGCTTCAATTATTTCGGCTTCCAATTAACTCAGAGCACCGGCGTAGCGTCGTCTTCGAAAGGCGAGCTTCCCAACTGCTATTCAGCTTAGCAAAAGTATTCCTCCTGTCGCTAGTCTGATACAGAATTGACAACATTATAGAATACGTCTGGGAACTACGTGACCGTTATTTTACCTCCTGATGTGGTGGAGAACTATCTTGCCAACTTCATTAGATTGTTCTTTGTTATTTCCGATAAATAATCTGAATGATTCTCACTTACGATATAACACTGGGATGTCAAATCTATTTGCCTCTAGGAAGATCATTCCACACAGAATCTATAACAAATCTAATATTTAAAATTACTAATTGTGTCTGTTAATCAACAATACTGCATGAAAGCCTACGGTCGCAGGTTCGAATCCTGCCTCGGGCATGGATGTGTGTGACGTCCTTAGGTTAGTTAGGTTTAAGTAGTTTTAAGTTCTAGGGGACTGATGACCTCAGATGCTATGTCCCATAGTTCTTAGAGCCATTTGAACCATTTTGCATGAGAGCATGCGCAGTGCTGTGCAGGCTCGGTAGCTACGTGGTAGTGCAGCAGGGAACGCTACGTTATGGGGAATCCTAAAGACTTTATCTCATTTTTACATCTTCTCTTACCGAACTGTCCGCAGGTCGTGGTCTAGCGGCTAGCGATGCTGCTTGTGGATCAGGGGGTTCCGGGTTAGATTCCCGGGTGGGTTGGGGATTTTCTCTGCACGGGGACTGGGGGTTCGTATTGTCCTGATCATTTCGTTATCATCATCATACGTGACAATGGCTCGATTGGACTATGGAAAAAACTGGACTGTGTAAAAATTGGGACTTCGTATGGGCGCTGAAGACAGCGCAGTTGAGCGCCCCACAAGCCAATCATCATCATCTCTTACCGAACTATAAGCTTCAGATCGAAAACAATAAAGGAAATTTTAACTTCACCATCTTAAGTCTTATTGCAGTTTCGCTCTAGTACCCATAGATCTGAAGGTGAAATATTTAAGAAATAGTGATTTGCATCCTCGTTAAAGCTTGTATTTTTTGCATCGTTTTTTGTGAATACACGAGTCACTTGATTTTGTGTGGCAATGAATAATTTTTAAACTGGATTTCTTTTTGCATCTACTCTCACTGCGAAGCTTGTATGTTTTCGTAGTAATCTCAAAATGGTTCTTGGGTAGGACAAGGGACTTCACGAAGGCACAGACCATGTTGGACTCAAAACTGAGTAATATCTTGCTAATGTATGATGTTTTGTGAGGTTAGTGTTACACATAGTATCTCTTTTATTAAAGTAGGCTTTTGTCGTAAGGATAACCTGGTAAATTGTAATTCATTTGCATTGGAAGAGAGCGTATTTTTATACCGTTTCTCGTTGATTTATTGAATACAACAGAAAAACACAAGAGAGAAATTAATCATCAAGAATGTGTCTCGCCCTTTCCCCTTCCCCAATTAACTAAAGGTGTCTGACGATGGTCAGGCAGTTTTTGGATTCCACACTTGTAGAAAGTTACTGGTTTGAAGATAAAGATGTCGTCAGTACAGGTTTTAAGAGCATTTTCGTCCTCAGAAGGTTTTCTTCATAGGAGATAAAGATGTCGTCAGTACAGGTTTTAAGAACATTTTAGTCCTCAGAAGGGTTTTCTTCATAGCTGTTCAAGGAGTGATAAAGATGAACGTTTGAGAGCGCTAGATGAGAAGTGCGATAGGGCTTGCTTTCCTGAAAAAGCTGAAGAATAGGTTCATTTGTGGCATCATCAGGGTGTAGACGGGCGGCGTTCTCGTACAGTAGCAACACTAGCTGCAGTTTCCTTGGTCACTTTTCGTATGTTGCGACCGCAAGGCGCCTCAGTTGTTGATACGGATGTCAACTGCGAAGGAAACACCTTTGACATGCAGTTCTTAACACAAAACTTCTTATAGCGATTTAATTCCCCGTCTGATCATTCTGATTTAGTTTTTCAGTTATTTCCTCAAACCTATTTTTTTGCATTTTTTTCGTTTGTCTCTCTGTTCGTCTGTTCAGACCTCTTTTTCTCAAGAATGGGAAGACGTACCAATTTGAAATTTATGTCAAATACTAATGCCTATGGCCCCTTGGCGGTGTAAAAATTATAAGGTTCTAGCTCACTGCAGCCAAAGGTACGGCCATAGATGTCACAGATTTTGATATTCGCTAACTGACACATCAAATTTTGTACATGAGCAATCTGGTATAGCGGCCTGTTCCATTTGCGACGCCGTACGGTTGGCATGTTGTTTACCTCCGCTCCGTCACAGTGGTGTGAATATTGGAAGTTAGATACTGACGTGACGTATTGTGCTTGGCGAGTGTATGTACTACGTTGAATTCGCCTTTGTCTTCGTTTACATGTGCTCTTGGTAGCGGCGTTATACGGTTCTGTTTTGCGATCTTCTTTTGAACAGTGGTGTAAGTTAACCGTGGCGGACCTTGTCTCCAATGACAGTGAATAAGTGGCCGAGAAATCTTGTGGTAGTGGCGTCCACCGGACAGATATGAATTTCGCTGTGGGTGATTTTCCGCCGTTACGACCGAAGATGGCTCCCGATGTGCGGGTTCCTCGCACGGATGCTCAAGGCACCCAAAATAAGAGGAGCCGTACGGGGATACCGCTGTCCTCCCCCGCCCACCCCACCCCTCCCCACACATTTGGACAGTTTCCACATGCCGGGGGTGCACCTGGTCTCTCTGTCCAGAAGGACCGGGGTTCGAGTCCCAGAAAGGGCACCGCCATTTTTAATTTCCCACCAGTCCTCAGGTGGAGGGTGGAGTGGGAAGTCAGTACAGCCCTAAGACGAAGATATTCCCGGAAAAATACGCAGTTCATGCAAAAATTCGAGATTCTCACCAAAATTCGAAATCGCCTTCAATACAGTATGTGTTGAAGGGGGTGGGGATGGGGTGAGGAAGAGCGGGGACCAACGTGTCATTTGAGGAAACTACATGACGTCATCCGGACTGGGGATTGGCGTTGGGAGGGGGGGGGGCGTAATTAATAGATCTATTTAATTCAAATGGTTCAAATGGCCCTGAGCACTATGCGACTTAACTTCTGAGGTCATCAGTCGCCTAGAACTTAGAACTAATTAAACCGAACCAACCTAAGGACATCACACACATCCATGCCCGAGGCAGGATTCGAACCTGCGACCGTAGTGGTCGCTCGGTTCCAGACTGCAGCGCCTAGAACCGCACGGCCACTCCGGCCGGCTCGATTTAATTAATTTGCATATCAGTTTGACATGAAACGGGGACTTGAAGCCCCTGTAACTTATTATTAGTAACCACAAATATCAGTAAATGTACCTGCAAAATTATATCACTGTACGACACATAGTTCAGTGGATACGATTTCGTAAACTTTTTCAAATGGTTCAAATGGTTCTGAGCACTATGGGACTTAACATCTTAGGTCATCAGTCCCCTAGAACTTAGAACTACTTAAACCTAACTAACCTAAGGACATCACACACATCCATGCCCGAGGCAGGATTCGAACCTGCGACCGTAGCAGTCCCGCGGTTCCGGACTGCAGCGCCTAGAAGCGCACGGCCACCGCGGCTGGCAAAACTTTTTCATTATTCTATGGGTGAATAATACGACACTAATCAAACCGACATAATTGCGGTTTTGAATCTTCATACATAAAGGCTTTACATGCTTACCACCAAACATTTAACATATTAACTCATTTTTAAAGTTATCAGACCTTTGAAGCTGTTTTATACACGGTAGTTGGATTCTTTAAAGAATTGTGGCGGAAGGGGATTCACATCTAAATTAGTGAAACATATGTGCACAATCTTCAGATATCCACTGACACACACTCTGAGGTTGTGAATGCGGTGACCGTGTGGTCCGTGGGGAGGACATGTTGGAGGTCAGTGAGTGGGTGTTACAAAGATTCGGAGGTCGATATGTTCGGCCACAGCGCGAAGCGGCCAGGAATCAATAGGTATGTGCACAGCACAGTGTGACGTCACGCAGCTGGGCGCAGGTCGTATCTGAAACTGCGGTCGATGTCCGTGACGTAAGCGGCTGCAACACTCGTACGCCATACACAAACCGTCGTCTGTCGCGTAACACCGCGGAGAGCATTGCTGGCGTGTTGCAAAATCCTGGCTGGAAGCGGAATGGGGAAGTGACGCGTGTCAGTGGCGTAATGCGGAATCAACCACGAGAAGCGAACGAGCCAGTATAAAAGGAGGCGGAGAATGTTGTGTCAGCGGGGCTCGGTGATTACACCTCAGTGACTTCGATCGTGGACTAGTCATTGGATGCCACTTAAGTAACGAATCAGTTAGGGGCAGTTCAACCGTTCTAGACATATCCAAGTCGACTGCTTTTGATGTGACTGTGAAGTGGCAACTCTAAGGAACAATCAGAGCCAAAGCAAAACGATATAGGCCTTTTGTACTGACGGAAAAGGACCGTCCAGCTTGCCGAGGGTGGCTCGAATAATCCCATCAAATCAGTTGTGAGTTCAAAAGTGCTGCGACGACTCCAGCTGTCGCAGTGACTGCGTATGCAGTTCAAAAAACAGTGGGGTACAATGGTCGACCAGATGCTAATAAGCCAAACATTTTTGCAGTACAAGAATTATATTCACATTTGTGAATATGGTGAATCTCGAGCAGCTCTGTTTATTGGTAACAATAAAAATTTGTCCCAGATCGGGACTCGAACCCTAATCTCGCGTTTTACGCGAGCGGTCGCCTTAACCGCTGAAGGCGTGCGTGTCTGAAGACATTGCAGAGTATATCGAACTCACACAGGCACTGGAATATGGTACTTCACGAATAAAAACAAGGCAAGGCTTTAACCAATGTCTCCCCCATTTTCAATGTCAACTCTGACACGTTGATCCTCTCCGCTGAAAACGAAGCTACAACTCACTGGCGTTGATATGTAACAACAAGCTTTATTCGTGTGCACAATACATACATTGTGGAAGACGACAAAACACAGTTTAACGTCCCAATTGCTATAACCTGTTCATCATAAGAATAAACCTAATGTAAACATTGCACTATGTATTCTTCCGCGTTTGCTGGAACCTCATTGGATTTCCGTTTCACGTGGGACTGTAGTCAGGCTGTCTCGGGTACTGTCAAGTAAGATAATAAAGATACGTTTTGTGCTGTGCGTGAATCGCACATTGCTTTGGCGATAATACAGCATAACAGCTTTACCGGCACATTTACCTTGGACAGCACTGGCCGGCCAGTTGGTACAGCTAGCCTGCAGTTACGTGGCCAGCTGCGGCTCACACGTAAAAAGAGACGAGCAGAAGAGCAACACGGCTTCGAATATCATTTAATTTTTAAGCAGAATGAAATAATACACTGCAAATCTCCCACAATACGCTCCGTAGACGACTAGACGAAAACCGCAACACGTTATCGTTTTTAGCTAACGTACTATTGTAATTAAAAACTAGAATGATAAAAATTCCTGACTTAGCCACGGGGTAATTTTTCTGCATAAGCTGTGTGTAACGTAAGAGTATTGAACGATTTCACTGTATAGTTAAATATTGAAGCCACTGAAGGTATTACTTACAGTCAGTCGTTTGGTAATCTCTTAGTTCCTTCTTTATCCGAATCCGAGAAATACATTTCAGTCCTGGAAGTGTCACCTGCTACGTTGATAACGAGCCTATCAACAACAGAATCCACGAAGGCGATAACAAGCGCAGCATTTTTTCTTCTTCTTTTATGACGAGCTGCTCTATATACCTCCCCCAACGTTCGGCAGTGACGTGTGTAAAAGCTGCGAGCGTTAGTTCCAGTACGTCTGGCAGCTTAACAATCTTGTTACTTCTCGGGCCAATTTCCGCAGCTTGGCTCCAGATCAGTCCTGTTGAGTTCACACCGTAATGGTACAGTAGCACGTGTAAAAATGCAGCATTTGTATGATGTGCTTGATGCTGCGAAAATGGTTGTTTTTCATATTTCTACGATATTTATCTACCTCTGTGGTATAAAACGATGGACATAGTCCAAATAGAGGATTTGGTTTCTCATTTTTGCCTTAAAAATTAAATTGTTATGTTTTCTTAATTTAAACAACTTTTATTAATAGTCTTTCATAAAACATCGATATAAAAGAATTTGTACTTGAAATGGAAGCAGGAACTTCGTTATATATAATTAGAAACAAGAAGACTTGCATTATTCATAAAAAAAGATGATTTTTATAATTACGAGATGTAGGCATTTAAAATGAGACGAGAAAAAATGATCCTGGGGAGATCTGAACCAACGCACGAATAATCGCACAAAATTCACATTCCATTACACAACCGGTTGCGCTACACGTTCAGCGATTATCTGCAGATCAACTTCAGTATATACAGTGCTGGGAAAACTTCAATGCCGATTATCTCCGTAAATTTATGAAAACCATTAAAAACAGCCTGTTTCTCGGCCCTTTTTAACCGTGTTCCACGCGCATGATTCACTAAGGAACAGAAAGCAGCCTCAGCCATTTTCATACAACGCATTAACAACGCGATGCTCAGAACACAACACTGCAGAGGCTGTGACTGTACACGATTTTTGAAATAAAAACTCCGTAGCTAAAGCGTGATTAAGAAAAACGTTGATGCCTGTTAATACATTTGAATATCTGAAAGTTTCATTTAATGTAACTTAGTCATAAGATATCTAATACATTAGTAGGACCTACTTCCAAGAATGTAATAACACCAGTGTACGTGTGCTGCGGCTTCTGACCAATCATCGCGTTTGTGTTTGTTTACATCGCGTTTATTCTTATGATGAACGGATTATAGAAGAAATTACCACGGTTGCTTTGTACTCATCTATAGATATGCGGCACGTTCGTAATGGCTTTTATCATTTTAAACTGTCTTTAATAGAATTTAGCTATATTCAAACCAGTGTCCGTGCAGGACTATGACAAAAGTTAGACATGTACAAGAAACTAATGCAAGCTAGAAGCAAAAATGTGATGGAAGAAAATTACTCTCATTATCATTGTAATCTGGAAAAACATCAGTGCCCGTAACTTACCAACAAACGTGAAAGCTTAACGTAACACCTGGAAGTCGCAACCAAACAAACTTCACACCATCTATCTAATGGTTTCGCCAACGTGTGAGTCTTACGGCTTAATGAATACCGAAGAACATAGATATGTGTACACTACAGTTACGGAAATCTGGCAACTCATCAGACAAATCTTAGCCAGGATAACCCGGACAGCACCCAACAATATCACGACTGCAGAGTTTTTGAATCCCAGTAATGTACAAAAATGAATGCTGTAAACTGGCTAAAAGTCCAATCGGTACATTTCTCATGACCGAAGAAGAGAAAGCAAAGATGATGTCCTTCACCACCACAACCTAATGAAGAAAAAATACTGTAAGAAACGCTTTGGCAACTTTTTAAAAGTGCTATTATGTGAAACTTAGTGACCATTTTGAAACGAAACAAATCTAAACAGAAGACCTAAATATCAAACATATGTTGGTTTATTTCTTCTCATACGTCCTTTTTATGGTGTCAGGAAAGGGAACAACCATTACCTATAAAATACTCACATAAGAAGCTCTTTTGTTTCGTTTTGAAACTTCCTTGGAGGGAAACCTTGTTCTCACAACAGAAGAAGTCGTCTATATCTTTTTTATTTTCTTATTTTTAATTCGATAAACTATTCTATAAACCGGAAGAAGCTATTAACCTAATTTCTACTGTTTTACAATACATTCATCGTCATCGGGAGCAGCCCAGATGGTGGTACGAAGGTCTCGGCGAGTGGGGAGCTCAGAGTTAAGAGACGCTAATTCAGCAAAGAAACCTCCTGAAACCGATACACCGGATGAAACATGAACAGATTTTGGAACAAAATAATCAACAAGTCTCCGCGAAGACAAACTTTGAAGCCGTCATTGAGCTGAGAATGTTCCCGTGCGGCGATGGCCATTTGAAAAAGGCCGAAAAACGATGAAAGATATTTTTATTTACCATTCTACCAGTAAAGGAAACCAAAGAAAATTTGGAGTAGGAATGAAAGTTCAGGGGGTAGAAATAAAAGCTTAAGGTTTGCCGATGACGTTATAGTTCTGTTAGAGATGGCAAAGGACTTGGAAAAGCAGTTGAACGGAATGGACAGTGTCTTGAAAGGAAGATTTAAGATGAACATCAACAAAAGGAAAACCAAGGATAATGGAATGTAGTCGAATTATCAGGTGATGCTAGGGGAATTTATTTCTTTTGAATACATTATGGGAGTAACAGTGATCTATATGTTACAAACATTTACTATTAAAAACAGTCTTGATTCTCTAGCAGACGGAGGTTCTTACTCATTCGTCTGAATATGACCACAGTCGTGGTCGAAACCGGTCACCGTACTAAATAAATTGTGATCAAGACTGTTTTTAATAGTAAACTAAGGGAATTAGATAAGCAAACGAGACACTTGAAGTAGGAGATGAGTTTTGCTACATGGGCAGCAAAATAACTAATGGTAATCGAACTACAGAGGATGTGAAATGTAGATTAGCAATGACAAGAAGAGCATTTCTGACTAAGAGAAATTTTTTAACATCGAATATAGACTGACGTGTTAGGAAGACTTTTCTGAAGGTAGTTGTCTCAAGTGTAGCAATGTATGGAAGTGAAACATGGACGATAAATAGTTTGTACAAGGGAAAATAGAAGCTTTCGAAATGTGCTAGTACAGAAGAATGTTGAAGATTTGATGGCTCAACCACGTAACTAATGAGGTGGCACTGAATAGAACTGGGAAGACAAGAAACTTGTGGCACAATCTGACCAAAAGAGGGGAACGGTTGACAGGTCACATTCTGAGGCATCAAGGGATCAACAATTAAGTATTGGAGGGAGACCAAGAGATACATGCAGTGAACAGATTCAGGTGGATGTACGTTGCAGTAGTTATTCGGAGATGAAGAGGCTAGCGCAGGATACAGCAGCATGGAGAGCTGCATCAAACCAGTCGTTGGACTGAAGACCACAACCTAATGAAGGAAAAAGACTATAAGTAACACTTTCTCAACTCTTTAAAAGTATTATTATGTTATATAATATGATATATAAATTCTTGAGTCCTACTCAACGCTATTCCCTGTATTTTTAAATCTCATTTCGGTTGACTGCTAAAGTTATCAGTCTGATGGTACCTCAAAGATAATTGGCTTCACTTTTTTAACCTACCGTAACAGTAAAAACTTCCATAAATTGTTCGGCCAAACAGTTCGTGGCTCCGTCAAGATCAGAACAGTATACGCTCGCGTGTTTCCTCGCTCTACAGCGGCTGCCGACCATACGCCAGCCGCCAACTAATGCCAGGCGCCGTCACCCAGGTGAACGCGGCGTGGAGCTATGAGTGTGTTTATCAGCTGCCATTTTCTTATTTGAAGTTCTAGTATTTATCCTGCGTTCTTGAAACGTATGCACGTTGCTCAAGTGTTGTAAAATAGACTCGGAAGTGGTAAAAGGCCTAACATTTGCAACATATTATTCACTTTGGATTTAATAGAGGGCTGAAGGCAGCAGAAGCAGTTCGGAACCTTTGTATTGTGTATGAGGCAAGTGCCTTTGGGCAGAACACGTCAGAAAAGGAATTTCTTGTTTCGAGAAAGATCGTTCTGTCATGAATGATTTTCCACATTGCGAAAGTCTCGATGGCGGACTCACTTGAGTAACCATAGGCGACGAACTGCGACCACTGATGCGTCATGTGATGCCTGCATTCAGTAGAAAAGGTTCCGAAGCCGGGTGTAGGATTATCCCTTGCTCTAGTTCAAAGCAACAAGAATCAAAGCAGTCATTCTTACTGCATTTTTGCTTGAACGAATCAGTTCATACACTGAGCAATCCTATGAAGTATTGTTATTGGTGGCGAGTTACGATGCTATTATGATAACTTCTGCCGGCCGAGCGGTTCTAGGTGCTTCAGTCTGGAACCACGCGACCGCTACGGTCGCAGGTTCGAATCCTGCCTCTGGCGTGGATGTGTGTTGATGTCGTTGGGTTAGTTAGGTTTAAGTAGTTCTAAGTTCTAGGGGACTGATGACCACAGATGTTAAGTCCCATGGTGCTCAGAGCCATTTTAACCATTTTTTGATTACTTCTGAAGAACAAATTAACGGATGAGTCATAACAAGAGATATATACTCGAGAAAAGGTCAGTGTGAACATACATTGCATCTTGTGGCTGAAAAGAGGTGTTGTGCTGTAGGGTCTCCTCATCAGGGGTGTGTCCATCGTAGCTGGTAGTTCTTGCCAACAACTGAGACAAAAAAGTATTCAAATGTGTGTGAATTACTAAGGGGCCAGGGGCCAAACTGCCGAGGTCATCGGTCCCTAGACTTACACACTACTTAAACTAACTTATGCTGAGAACAAAACACACTCGCCGGCCGAAGTGGCCGTGCGGTTAAAGGCGCTGCAGTCTGGAACCGCAAGACCGCTACGGTCGCAGGTTCGAATCCTGCCTCGGGCATGGATGTTTGTGATGTCCTTAGGTTAGTTAGGTTTAACTAGTTCTAAGTTCTAGGGGACTAATGACCTAAGCAGTTGAGTCCCATAGTGCTCAGAGCCATTTGAACCAAAACACACTCACACACACACACACACACACACACACACACACACACAGACACACACACACACGCCCGAAGGAGGACTCGAACCTCCGGCGGGAGGGACCGCGCAATTCGTGACATGGCGCCTAAAACCGCGCGGTGAAAAACAAAAGACAAAACTGCATCGCGTGTTGTTACTACACGATAACACGCTCTGCTGATTTCAAAAAATAAACTATCCATGTGTTTGTTAGGGAAGTCATCCCTGGCGCAGTTATTATTCTGAGCCGACCTTAGTGGCCCGCCGGCCGAAGTGGCCGTGCGGTTAAAGGTGCTGCAGTCTGGAACCGCAAGACCGCTACGGTCACAGGTTCGAATCCTGCCTCGGGCATGGATGTTTGTGATGTCCTTAGGTTAGTTAGGTTTAACTAGTTCTAAGTTCTAAGGGACTAATGACCTCAGCAGTTAAGTCCCATAGTACTCAGAGCCATTTAAACCATTTTTTTTATTATTCTGATCGTATGCCCTCAAATGTTTACCTTTCCCGCTCCTTATAGAACAAAACTCAAGAAAATGCTTTTCCAGACGAAAATCTACCTAAGACCTGGCTTGACGACACCTTTAACTTGGAACTAGTAGGCTTCTACACTTGTGGAATCTGTAAACTACCTGAATGTTGCTAGACTGTTTTAGATAAGGTGAGAGAATATATTGTTGAGACTGATTAATGTTTACTGTTGTATTCAATAAAGTAATGAAAACGCTGTTAAAATAAGCAGTGTACTGATATAAATGAAATACAGCTAACCACGATAACCTAACGACGAAAGTCTGTTTAAATAAAACATGAAGTACTGAAACCCTTGCGTGAATTAGTAAGATGTTATTCGCTTTGAGGTTCAAAACCGTCTATGTTTGCTTGCCTTCCTGTGTCATACTCTAGTACAGAAATGTGAAATTTCATAATTAAAATTGTGTATTCACAAATACCAGAAGTTATGTCAGCAGAAGCGGAAAATGACTATCAGTTGTGCAGTATCACAAAAATGGTTCAAATGGCTCTGAGCACTATGGGACTTACCTTCTGAGGTCAACAGTCCCCTAGAACTTAGAACTACTTAAGCCTAACTAACCTAAGGACATCAGACACATCCATGCCCGAGGCAAGATTCGAACCTGCGACCGTAGCGGTCGCGCGGTTCCAGATTATAGCGCCTAGAACCGCTAGGCCACACCGGCTGGCTACATATCACAAGTTTTAGGCCTTTCACTATGAGGAACTGGAAGTAGCGAGACTATCCGTGATGTGAAGTTTCCTTAAGATTTCCTTATTGTTCTTCGATGTGGCTGTTTGTAGCTCTGTAGCATAAAGGATAAAAATAATGTCTTCAGCTAGACTGCAACTGAATGTTAACACAGCTTTCGTTTGACACGAATTCACACTGACTGTTTCTGGAGTAAATTCCTATTGTTACGGCTCAGCCGTTAAAATTTCGTCTTAAGAAGTTACCACCAGTAATGATGCTGCATAGGAATGCTCAATATATGAACTGATGTCATTCAAGCAAGACTGCAGTAATAATCACTGCTTTGAGTTTTGCTTTGAATTTGGCATGGAATACTTCTACATGCGACTTCTGAACCTTTCCTACTGAAGGCAAATTTTGAACGACGCACCATAGGTCGCAATTCATCACATATAGTTCGTCACATATGTCTGCCATTGAGACATCCTGAATGTGGAAGATCATTCATGACAAGAAGATCTTTCTCCAAATAATAAATTCCTTTTCTGACGTGTATTGCTCAAAGACACTCGCCTCACACACAATACGAAGGTTCCGAGTTGCCTCTACTGCTCTCAACCCTCAATTAAATCCAAAATGAATAATATGCTGCAAATGTTACACTACTGGCCATTAAAAATGCTACACCACGAAGATGACGTGCTACAGACGCGAAAATTAACCGACGGGAAGAAGATGCTGTTATACGCAAATGATTAGCTTTTCAGAGCATTCACACAAGGTTGGCGCCGGTGGCGACACCCACAACGTGCTGAGGAAAGTTTCCAATCGATTTCTCATACACAAACAGCAGTTGACCGGCGTTGCCTTGTGAAACGTTGTTGTGATACCTCGTGTAAGGAGGAGAAATGCGTACCATCACGTTTCCGACTTTGATAAAGGTACTTCGAAAGTGCAGTGTCACTTCCTGTGTGTAATGGGTTGTTTGTTCATGTCCGTTCGTCGAACCAGACATTAACAAAGCTGACATTCCCTACGGTAAGGGCAACATCACAGGTCAGTGGTAGGTTGACCATATCTTCTACCAATGTTCTTTCTCGTAACAGTATGGCTGTGCCACAGCTGCTATCGGCACTGTTCAACGATAGGCGTCACAACCATAAAACTCTATAGGGGTATTGTTTCGTACCTCCTGCAGAAAAACTATGTCGATGTCCACTGTCCGCAGCATTGACTTGCTGAATATGCTGCAACTGCAGTGAAACATGTTTGGATTATAAAACAAAACTGTGTTTTGTTAAAGGCGGACCCTATCCAAACACGGAAAAAAGAGCTTCAACCCCAAAAAAATATTATTATACTAACATATTTTATATATTTCTTTGGTGAGAGATCTGGAGAATGTGCTGGCCAGGGCAGCAGTCGAACATTTTCTGTATCCAGAAAGACCCGTACATGCGGTCGTGCATTATCCTGCTGAAATGTAGGGTTTCGTAGGGATCGAATGAAGGGTAGAGCCACGGGTCGTAACACATCTGAAATGTAACGTCCACTGTTCAAAGTGCCGTCAATGCGAGCAAGAGGTCACCGAGACGTGTAATCAATGGCACCCCATACCATCATGCCAGGTGATACGCCAGTATGGCGATGACGACTACACGCTTCCAACGTGCGTTCACCGCGATGTCGCCAAAGACAGATGCGACCATCATGATGCTGTAAACAGAACCTGGATTCATCAGAAAAAATGACGTTTTGTCCTTCGTGCACCCAGGTTCGTCGTTGAGTACACCATCTTAGGCGCTCCTGTCTGTGATGCAGCGTCAAGGGTAACCGCAACCATGGTCTCCGAGCTGATAGTCCATGCTGCTGCAAACGTCGTCGAACTGTTCGTGCAGATGATTGTTGTCTTGCAAACGTCCCCATCTATTGACTCAGGGATCGAGACATGGCTGCACGATCCGTTACAGCCATGCGGATAAGATGCCTGTCATCTCGACTGCTAGTGATACGAGGCCGTTGGGATCCAGCACGGCGTTCCGTAATATCCTCCTGAACCCACCGATTCCACATTCTGCCTACAGTCATTGGATCTCGACCAACGCGAGCAGCAATGTCGCGATACGATAAACCGCAATCGCGATAGGGTACAATGCGACCTTTATCAAAGTCGGGAACGTGATGGTACGCATTTCTCCTCTTTACACGGGGCATCACAACAACGTTTCACCAGGCAACGCCGGTCAACTGCTGTTTGTGTATGAGAAATCGGTTGGAAACTTTCCTCATGTCTGCACGTTGTAGGTGTCGCCACCGGCACCAACCTTGTGTGAAAGCTCTGAAAAGCTAATCATTTGCATATCACAGCATCTTCTTCCTGTCGGTTAAATTTCGCGTCTGTAGCACGTCATCTTCGTGGTGTAGCAATTTTAATGGCCAGTAGTGTATAAATGTGACCAGACAGTGGGTGAACACCAAGCGCGATATATGTTCTCACTCGAGAGAATAACCGCTTCTGTACATTTTCCCCCTCTTTCACACAGAAATTCACTTCGTAACGTTGCTAGCATATCTAATGGCCCGCCAGTCAAGCGTTGTGGAAGCTGGCTCAGAGAGTAGCGTGTATAGTATCTGGATAGAGGTTATTTCCGCCTGCAGTGTCGTCACATGTAAGGCAGTACACTGAGAAAGTGTGGCCAGATTGCAGGCGGTAGCTATCCTGCTGCTGTGATATACTGACCGCTATTATCCAGAATGTCCCAGAAATGTTGCGACAAACTTCGAGGGGTTGTAGAGGGTGTTTTGGGGAACAAATCGGGGACAGTAACCAGTGTCTGAAAACGTCATCCGACAATGCTGCAGAACATCGAAGTTAGAGGCTCCGGGGCTTACCGCTACGCCACCCCTTCAGCAGCACACGTGACTCTTATGCTGACGGACTGTAGTCGGAACGTTTCGCAATGAATTTTGTTAATCAGTTATCGCGACTGAGTGCCACGATCGCCAGTGGAGAAAATGGAGCTAGCTGCTGCCTCGATGGGCCTCGTCTCCTAAGAATGAGATCCTCTGTTGCCTCGATGCATGACTGATTTCCAACTGCAGTTTAGTTTTTTCCTGAATACCGACAAACAGTGGAAATTTTACGGGATTCCAGGAGAAAAATAAACTGCAGAAGGAAACCCATATTTGAAACCATCATCCATCGAGGCAACAGACTATCTTATTCATAGGAGACAAGGCCTGACTACACACCAATCACGATCACTGATTAACAGACAAAATTGCGAGACGTTGAGCCTACGGTCCGTCGCTTTGCTGCCTAAGGGATGACGCAGTTGCAGACGCCGAATCCTGTAACTCGGACGCTCTGTAGTAGTGTTGGATGACATTTCCAGACATAGGTTCCCACTCTCGATTTGTTAGGTATGTCTAACCGTTTCTATTGAGGAACCGAGCTCAACTACTTTATACACACATTAAACAAGTTTTGCATCACCCTTGTTCCCAGAACTCCTGAAGGTAGAGGTTGACTGTGGATATTATATCACAGACACAGTCCCTTTGACTGTTGAGAGATGTCACTAAACCCGCCCAAAGATGTAAGCAACCATGCACGAGCAGTGCCTATAAGACGGAGGGTGTCCGACAGCCGATCAGTTCCAGGCATTGCACCAGGAAGGAGGTACACGGCTCGTGTTGTCTGTAGTTCAGTCATGCCTAGACGGTCAATACCGTGGTTCGACCGCGTCAGCATTGTTACTTTGTGCCAGGAAGGGCCCTCGGCAAGGAAAGTGTCCAGGCGTCTCGGAGTGAACCAAAGCGATGTTGTTCTGACATGGAGGAGATACAGAGAGACAAGAACTGTCGATGACATGCCCAGGCAGCCCGAGGGATACTACTGCAGTGGATGACCGCTAGCTAAGGATTATGGCTCGGAGGAACCCTGACAGCAACGCCTCCATATTGAATAATGCTTTTCGTGCAGCCACAGGACCTCGTGTCAAGACTTAAACTGTGTGAAATAGGCTGCATGATGCGCAACTTCACTCCCGACGTCCATGGCGAGGTCAATCTTTGCAACCACGACACCATGCAGTGCGGTACAGATGGGACCAACAACATGCCGAATGGATTTCTCCGGATTGGCATCACGTCCTCTTCACCGATGAGTGTCGCATATGCCTTCAACCAGACAATCGTCGTAGACGTGTTTGGAGGCAGCCCGGTCAGGCTGAACGCCTTGGACACACTGTCCAGTGAGTGCAGTAAGGTGAAGGTTCCCTGCTGTTTTGGGGTGGCTTTATGTGCGGTCGACTTACGCCGCTGATGGTATGGAAGGCGCCGTAACGGCTGTACGACACGTGAATGCCATCCTCCAACCGATAGTGCAACCATATCGGAAGCATATACGAGAGGAATTCGTCTTCATGGACGACAATTCAAGCCCCCATCGTGCACATCTTGTGAATGACTTCCTTCAGCATAACGACAACGCTCGACTAGAATGGTCAGGATGTTCTCCAGACATGAACCCGATCGAACAAGCCTGGGATAGATTGAAAAGGGCTCTTTATGGACGACGTGACCCACCAACTACTCTGAGGGATCTACGCCGAATTGCCGTTCAGGAGTGAAACAGTGTGGAACAAGAGTGCCTTGATGAACTTGTGGATAATATGCCATGTCGAATACAGGTATGCATCAGTGCAAGAGGCCGTGCTACTGGTTATTAGAGGTATCGTTGTTTACAGCAATCTGGACCACCACCTCTGAAGGTCTCGCTGTATGGTGGTACAACATGCAATGTGCGTTTTTCATGAGCAATAAAATGAGCGGAAAAGATGTTTATGTTGATCTCTCTTCCATTTTTCTGTACAGATTCCGGAACACTCGGAAATGAGGTGATGCAAAACTGTTTTTGGTGCGTGTAAATTCCTAAGTTAGAGCAAAGACTTCAAAGTGAATGTCTCATATCCTCAGCATCAAAAAATGTATGAGAAACGTGCCGAAAATGCTTTTATGTGATAAGAGTAAACCCTAGTTTTCGAAATGCTATCATATAGCTACGGCGACAGATTTCGCAGTTTCAGTCACGGCAGCGAGCCCAAATACCTAGTGCTGTCTTAAGTAGCTTTAAACTGATTATTTAGAATTCTCAGAAACAGTATTACAAAAAGATGAACAGTGTTATGTTTGGTATCAAAGAAAACTTAGGACTGCAAGACATATAAATAAATCTGACGCTGTTTTTGTTATTGAAATTTAAAAGAAATTAGATAAAAATACTTTAAGCACAGAAACCGTGCTCCTCGGGCACCAAGTTTTATATAACAGATCAAATTATAAGTTTTTCATCTGCGATGTTTCTTATTGTGCTGTTTTCGTTAGCTGTCAGTCATTACCAGGACGGAATTACAGTATATCAGTACTATGTGTGCAGTAATATTGCATTTTTGTCAAGGAATTTTTACTGAAGCAAAATACTGCGCAAATCAAAAGTGCCCCTGAATAATGTACATGCAATCACCAGTTTCCTCTGCACAGATGTATAACCCAAGCACGAATTATTCACAATGTCCTTGTTTGATAGTTATCAACCTATTCTTAAATATCTCTGTTCCAAAGCAACCGATAAATAAGTCATATAAAAATCGCTGTTTCCAGCTTCTGAACTAGCTGCAAAATACACAGCAAAATATGACGTAATGTATGACTGTATAGTTTGCCTCGCCGAACGTATGAGTACAGTCTGAATCGCAGACGGCCAAACCGGGCGAATATGGGCGGAGAAGGAGGGAACGACACTGAACACGTCAGCTCGATGTCCCCGGAAATCTCTTCTCAAGACTACCTTGAGGCAGTGTATTGGACTCAACGTGGAAACCGATCGATCCCTAAGCCCTGCAGAATAGCGTCGGGGTCAGGCGTCGTGTCCTTTACTAGGTGCGCTAGCAGCGATTGTGGGCAGCGGAGGCTACAGATTCTCAGCGCATCCAGAATACTGTCTTCACTACAGACGCAATACCAAACGCGAAGACAGTTTGACCTTTGTGTATCACAAGCTGTGCCGCAGCTATACTCGTCTTGATGATAGATTTCCCAAACATTTAACTCACAATTCCAGTTACCGATAAATGCGGAAGAAAGTCAGACACTGGAGTTTGTTGTACATCTTGGTAACGCTTTCGTGCTGGTTGAACTATCCCGGGACGAAACGCGCCGCTCTTCGTTGTATATTCTCTGTCTCCTACCATTACTACCTGATAAGGTTCAAAATGGTTCAAATAGCTCTGAGGACTATGGGGCGTAACATCAGAGGTCATCAGTCCTCTAGATCTTAGAACTATTTACACCTAACTAACTAACCTAAGGACATCACACACATCCATGCCCGAGGCAGGATTCGAACCTGCGACCGTAGCAGTCGCACTTTTCCGGACTGAAGCGCCTAGAACCGCTCGGTCACCCCGGGCGGCACCTGATAAGGAACCCATATCGACGAAAAATGCTCAAGAATCGGTGGAATAGTAGTAGACTCCCCAGAAATCAATAAATCATCACTAGTTAACAGAAATAACAATGTCCCATGCTTTGAGCGAGGCAAAAACAATTCCAGTACAGCAAGCAAATCGTATCAGAATCTCTCACTGTAAAAGTTTATATTAACTCCCCAAGTCAAAGTCCCACTTGCCTCAGAATTTCACTAAGTATGAGCAAATTTTGAAGTCCTCTCGAGCGCTAGCCACCCGAACTATCACTTTACCACACGCCATACCAAATGTTTCAGCTCTCTACATCTTCCAGAAATCCCACCTTGCTGCCAAGAGCCACTCCATGAATCAGAATATCAGAGAGCTTCACTTCTCACTCCAATGAGGAACACTTACTCCCCAACCAAATATCATCGTTGACTAAAATCTATAAAATTAACCATTTTCATAATTATAAAGTTACAAATCAGGTATATGGCTTAAATTAAATATCATTTTCTCTCACTTTTATAGGGACCAACACAGTACTGTATACATAAAAACATAGACATAATGAATTAAACATGACCTAGCACATACGTGCTTATAACAAAGAATAAAGAATACACGTTAAAACGTGTGGAATGTAAGTTTTGCCTGCTCAACTGATGCGTCCTCTCATACTCAATCTGTTTATGGTATTAAATCTTACACATCATTTACCTTTCTTAAGTTACAAAGTTTTTATGGCTGGCCAACATAACTTTTGTTATCATTCAGAAACAGTTAATAATTGAGATAAACATAATATGGATAAAAGAAGTTGAAGAGGACCTCAGACATCAGTAAACGATGCAGAAAATAGAACTGAATTCAGGAACATCATCAAAAAACATAAATTTGACACCAGAACACAGAAGAGACCAGGATGCAAATGGACAGCGGAGCGAAAGAAACAACACAGTGAACACATGAAAATTTGGGCTAAGAAAAAACATAAACAATCATCATAAAGGAATTCAAGTTCAAACGCTCTCTTAAATGGGAATAATCGAAAATAATAATAATAATAATATGGTCACATATGGCTAGACCTGAGAATTGCCACACTGCTTTCATTTGCTATGAATCTGTGGAGGATACTATGATATGACATATTTACACAATAAAAAGATATAAAACGCAGTAATTCAACGAATAAAATACGTGTCAATGTGTGACTTTCAGCGTTGGTATCTGGAGTCCTGAGCTATCATCCGATACTTCATTCATAAAGATCGCATGAAATGTTCTACAGTTATTAATTTGCAGTGACTGTTATATTTTTAAGTAAGTTCAACTAATTTATATAGTTTTTTATATTTATAATATGAAAGTCTTAATAAATTTGTCTCAGTGCTGTATGTACGCTGATATGTTCGGATTTTTTGTATTGTGGAACACCAGATTATTATAGAATTATGAAGTACTTAATATGGCCATTTTTCATACTGTGGCAAAAGACGTCATTGTACCGGACCGCACTGCAGAGCAGGCCGCTTGCTACCTATTAACGTGAAAGAACCGTACTAGTGTCTGCTGCTGGTCGCTCCTTTGTCGATGCACGTGGCCCACCCGGAAAGGCCATCCAGCAGGATCCCACTGTCATGATACATTTTAAAACTTTTCTCTGGCTGATTTCTGGAGCATGTGCGTTATATCACAATCCCTTGCAGGCTGGATTCTACATCTGGAGGGTAAGGGGGGGGGGGGGGTGGGGGGTGCTATACATAGATCACTTAGGGAATCACTGCTCTAATCTATTATCCTAGTCTCAAGGTCCCCACGCGAGGTTACACCAAGCAGAAATACTGTTCAGGCCGTTCTGAATCCTTACATCGAGCGACTATGCCTCCCTGTACTCAACATCATTAGCGAATAATCTGAGAATGCTACTGAGTCTGATGGAACGTTTTGTATGTTGGGAAATGAGCCATCCTTTTGTACTTTCTTGATACACACCCGATGTTACATTAGTTTCTGTTGAGCATTAGCCCTGGGTTCAATTAGTCAAATATTCTCCACGCCAGTCACATCTTTGTGAAGTTATTCCGTTTAATTTTGTCTCGGTTATTAGTCGACAATGTTGTGCAGTCTCGAACGTATTTTGAATATTTATGAGGGCTGAGCCCACCTGCTCCTCTTTGTCCAATATTTGCAAGCAGTTCCTCGTTTGCCCTCTCATGGTGTTGCGTATTGCGAGGAACTACGACAACGAAGAGTATACCAATTTCTGCAACAAGATGTATAAAGTGACAGACTTGTTACTAAATTCACTATTAATGTTACGTAATCGCGTACGTTGTTTAAGATTGCCTTCTTTACGGATCACCGTTTGCGCTCCGTAGATATGAAAAAATTGTGTTCACAAGAATACTTAATGTGACGTGAAGCAGAGTCAACAAATTCCACGTCAGTAACGTTTACAGAGCTTACATACAGCAGTTAAATTTCTGAAATATTTACATCTTTAATACATCCCCAGGATGTAGTCGAATCTTTTTTTGTACATAAGCTACAACACAGTAACAGTATATATGAAAGAAGTTAAGTAGCTCATTCTAAATCCGCTGTCAGGGTGCACTATGCAGGCTGCAGCGACTCGCGCTTCCAGGGGCCGAGCCTGCATTTATCATGGGGTCTAGCCGCAAGCGGATGAGCTTAGAGGCTACCGTCATCAGGCCTCATGCCAAATAAACAACGGGACAGGACGGCAAACGAAGCAAAATGCCCAGTTGGCTAGCACCGGAAGTAAACGGTCACCCCGCAGTCTGCACGATGTCCTAGCTCCCTATGGAATACCCGTCATATTCTGTTCAGTTTTCGGATGAGTTAGCACCTCCTCTGACATAATATAACGCATTTCAGAAACCTAGTATTAATGGAAATACGTTACGTCTAATGGCAAAGAGACTCGACCTCTTTGATGATGTCCACATTCAAACGTGTCACTGATCATGAGGCAGTTTTGACAACAATGATTACCAGAGTGTCGGCCGTTGTGGCCGAGCGGTTCTAGGCACTTCAGTCTGGAACCGCGCCACCGCTACGGTCGCAGGTTCGAATCCTGCCTCGGGCATGGATGTGTGTGATGTCCTTAGGTTAGTTAGGTTTAAGTAGTTCTATGTTCTAGATGACTGATGACCTCCGAAATTAAGTCCCATAGTTCTCAGAGCCATTTGAACCATTTTTATTACCAGAGTACAAAGTACAACTGAAACAAGCAAGACGACTTACCGCGTCCTTGCACATCAGATAAAGAGGCAGTAGTGTCATATCTTAATGAACCTTAATTTAGCTCTGGAGAAGAACGCGTAGAAGAACTTCAGCTCAAGTTTAAAAGAATAGCTGATAATGCACTTTATAATGTCAGTGCTAAGGGACAAGCTAGTTGTTTTGAGAAATTGCGCTGGAAAGTTTCAATAAAATATCGCAGGTAATATGTTTCAGATTCTCTCTAAGAAAAAAAAAAAGACGCAAAACGAAGGAATTCTCTGAATGGGACGGAAATCGGTAGATCTGATGTACATGTTCAGACAAACAAACGATTACATTCTCAGAAAAATTAGATGATTTATTCGAGAAAATGAGCTTCACAAATGGAGCAAGTCAATAACGCGTTGGTTCACCTCTGTTCCATATGCAACCAGTTATTCAGCTTGGGACCGATTGACAGAGTTGTTGGGTGTCCTCCTGAGGGATATCGTGCCAGATTCTGTCCAACTGGTTCGCTAGATCGTCAAAATCCCGAGAGGGCTGGAGGGCCCTGCTCATGATGCTGCAAACGTCCTCAGCTGACTAGAGATCCAGCTACCTTGCTGGCCGAGGTCAGGTTTGGTAAGCACAAAGACAAGCAGTAGAAACTCTAGCCGTCTGTGGACGGGCACTATATTGCTGAAATGTAAGCCCAGGATCACTTGCATGAATGGCAACAAAACGGAGCGTAGAATATCGTCGACGTACTGCTGTGCTGTAAGGGTGCCGCGGATGACAGTCGAAAGGCTCGACCTATGAAATGACATTGCTTACCAGACCATCACTCCTTGTTGTCGCGTCATGTGTCGGGTGACGTTTAGGTTGGCATCGCAACGCTGTTCGGGCCATTTCCAGACACTTCTTCGGCCTGGAATCTCATTGACTGGAGCAGAATTGTCTTCAGTGATGAACCCAGCTTCGAACTGAGCCTCGATAACCAGCGAAGACATGTCTGGAGACACCACGGGGAATGGTGGGAGACCGAGCTGACTGTCGCCCACCATACTGCCCGACAACCAGGAGTGGTGGTATGTGTTGTCATTTCATTTTATAGCAGGACCTCTTTGGTTGTGATCCGTGGCACCCTTGCAGCGCAATTGTACGTCGACGACTTTCTACACTCCGTGTTGTTGCCCTTCATGCAAGCCTTTTACTTGATTCGACCAAAATTAGCGGCACAGGCTGAACAGGCCAAACAATTTACAAAATAATTTTGAGAAGTTTGTTAGAGGATAAAATGTCAAGACATGGAAAATGAGGAGCATACTCGGCAGTTTGCAAGTAAAAGACTGCAATACAGAATAGGCCAGTGAATATTACAAGTAAACACTTACAGCCCAAAGGGCAAAACAAAAAAGTTCTTAACGAAGTAACAAGGACCATACCAGGTCGTCGAAATGACTTCACCGAGAAACGTAAAACAACTACCGACTGAGACATCAGTAGTCCATGTCAGTAGACTGAAGCCGTTTAAAGGAGCGATTACTCTATTACCGCGGGTTTCTTCAGCATTACCGGAAAAAGAGGAGTTTTCTAGGAAAGGAAAAAATAAGCGTAATGTACCATATGAACTTAGCTCTATGCGAAAAATACGAGGATTCTACACGTCTTACACCTTAGGTGTACATGGATTATGTTGGGATATACACTCCTGGAAATTGAAATAAGAACACCGTGAATTCATTGTCCCAGGAAGGGGAAACTTTATTGACACATACGTGGGGTCAGATACATCACATGATCACACTGACAGAACCACAGGCACATAGACACAGGCAACAGAGCATGCACAATGTCGGCACTAGTACAGTGTATATCCACCTTTCGCAGCAATGCAGGCTGCTATTCTCCCATGGAGACGATCGTAGAGATGCTGGATGTAGTCCTGTGGAACGGCTTGCCATGCCATTTCCACCTGGCGCCTCACTTGGACCAGCGTTCGTGCTGGACGTGCAGACCGCGTGAGACGACGCTTCATCCAGTCCCAAACCTGCTCAATGGGGGACAGATCCGGAGATCTTGCTGGCCAGGGTAGTTGACTTACACCTTCTAGAGCACGTTGGGTGGCACGGGATACATGCGGACGTGCATTGTCCTGTTGGAACAGCAAGTTCCCTTGCCGGTCTAGGAATGGTAGAACGATGGATTCGATGACGGTTTGGATGTACCGTGCACTATTCAGTGTCCCCTCGACGATCACCAGTGGTGTACGGCCAGTGTAGGAGATCGCTCCCCACACCATGATGCCGGGTGTTGGCACTTTGTGCCTCGGTCGTATGCAGTCCTGATTGTGGCGCTCACCTGCACGGCGCCAAACACGCATACGACCATCATTAGCACCAAGGCAGAAGCGACTCTCATCGCTGAAGACGACACGTCTCCATTCGTCCCTCCATTCACGCCTGTCGCGACACCACTGGAGGCGGGCTGCACGATGTTGGGGCGTGAGCGGAAGACGGCCTAACGGTGTGCGGGACCGTAGCCCAGCTTCATGGAGACGGTTGCGAATGGTCCTCGCCGATACCCCAGGAGCAACAGTGTCCCTAATTTGCTGGGAAGTGGCGGTGCGGTCCCCTACGGCACTGCGTAGGATCCTACGGTCTTGGCGTGCATCCGTGCGTCGCTGCGGTCCGGTCCCAGGTCGACGGGCACGTGCACCTTCCGCCGACCACTGGCGACAACATCGATGTACTGTGGAGACCTCACGCCCCACGTGTTGAGCAATTCGGCGGTACGTCCACCCGGCCTCCCGCATGCCCACTATACGCCCTCTCTCAAAGTCCGTCAACTGCACATACGGTTCACGTCCACGCTGTCGCGGCATGCTACCAGTGTTAAAGACTGCGATGGAGCTCCGTATGCCACGGCAAACTGGCTGACACTGACGGCGGCGGTGCACAAATGCTGCGCAGCTAACGCCATTCGACGGCCAACACCGCGGTTCCTGGTGTGTCCGCTGTGCCGTGCGTGTGATCATTGCTTGTACAGCCCTCTCGCAGTTTCCGGAGCAAGTATGGTGGGTCTGACACACCGGTGTCAATGTGTTCTTTTTTCCATTTCCAGGAGTGTATATGTTAGGATACTTGAGTTGACATTGTTTTCCGTTTGCTTATCTTTGATTCTGGTGATATACAATGGTCTAAAAGAGGGAGGGGGATTTATGGTAATTCCTGTTTCCTTTGGCAGTGTACCAATGATGATGTCCAGAGGGATTATCTTTGCCGTAATACTACAACACTTATTCAGAGGAGGTATGATTTGAAAACAGCCACTGAACATTGGGATTTTTTTCTCACTCACATACCTACAGCAGACTTAAATATATCAGAGAGAGTATTACCATTTATCCAGACAGCGTAGTTCACACTGATGAACAGGCAAAAAATGGTTCAAATGGCTCTGAGCACTATGGGACTTAACTTCTGAGGTCATCAGTCCCCTAGAACTTCGAACTGCTTAAACATAACTAACCAAAGGACATCACACACATCCATGCCCGAGGCAGGATTCTAACCTGCGACCGTAGCGATCGTGCGGTTCCAGACTGTAGCGCCTAGAACCGTTCGGCCACTCCGGCCGGCTATGAACAGGCATTTCTTGGAAAAAATGGAAGTAGTAGAATGGAGCGGAAAGTACTAACCCCGTGCCTTATTTCCAGAAAATTGGAGACCACTGGATTTGCTTCAGATTTTCACCAGAAACAGTGACTGTCAACTGTTACAGAAACGGAAAATCAACAGAGATGACACAATTACAATTGCAAAATAGCAGATTACTAATCAACGGAACCAAGTGTGGCATAGCTAGAACACGGTTTCTTACCACCACATGAACAAAAATGAATACCTTTTAGCGACCAATGACGTATTGGCCGGAAGAACTGTGACGTGTGTTACCTTTACAGAACCTAACCTTACTTAACAAAACCTTGGATTCCAGTCCGTTACACTCTTTAAATGAACTGTTCATCTCAGAAAATGGAAGACTATCAGTTGATTATATGGCACAAAATATAAAGCAATATCGTGGGAAACACCACCAAAACTTAATATCTATTGGTGAGGCCACAAAAAGTGTTATCCTGATTCTAATAGTCACTTGTCAAGCTTACTTCTGCTTAAAACGCAAAATATCCTTTTTAAACGAATCACCAATGCATCAGATACACATGGAATGGATATATACTTGCGACAAGAATAAAGAGTAGAAAGAATAAAGTGTATTACTAGTAGGAAAATAGACCAGGAAGATAATGTGAAGCTACGTAAGTAAGTTAATGCAGACTATGCTTAGAAGGCTTAGGGTTCAGCAGGAGAAGCAGCCAGAGGATTCACCTCAGAATAATATTAAAATGTAAACACAAAACATGTACAGACTAGTTTAGTAACAGATACAGAAACTAAAATTTAGGACGAATTTCTTGTGGAAGAGTTCAATGATACGCCACAGAGTAGAAAAGGGGGAAAACATTTCTTATGTTCACGCTACCATAGCCACAGGTGAGATAGTGAGATAGTGATGAAACTTTGCAGAAGAAAGAAACAACAACACTGTGAATCGGTTGCACACATCAGCACACGTTGCTATATAGGCAATAATCGCCAGGCACAAGTTACACATGCAGCAAAAGCCCACAGAGAGAGAGAGAGATTCATTATTTCTTGTATGTGTAGCTAAATCCTCAGATGAAATAACAGCTATCAAAGACTTGACATTGCCTGTAACAAATTGTTGACCAACACTGTGGCACGATGTCCCCTGACCACTAGTAAAGAAACAGACCATATACGGTTGTAACAGTCAGAACTTCACATCATTGTTTCCCTTCTGTCTGCCTAACTACCGCAGTTCGCCAGCTCTGAGTTCATTTGCTCATGAGGACTGATGGCATTTGTATCGAAGCACTCAATTCGATGATTATTACGGTGAAGTGAAAATCGTATATTAGATGTTCCAGCTCTTAGTGTGAACACGCTGCTTGCTGTTTCTGAGGTGACAACATGCAAGTAAGCTAGACCTGCCACTCGTGGGGTCTTTGCATTGGCTGCTGCCTGCCACATCACTGATAGACATTGATGGTTTTCCGACACCAGCACATCTCGCGGTGCTTCTTGCTCTACGATGATCGTCACTTTTGGGTGAGAGGGCCGTCTGGTGTCTCTGCTCCTGATCATCGTAGCAGGCACTTCTGGATGCAAAGGCTTACCTTTCAAGTGGAGCCAGGATCATCTGACTACACCACTTCCGACTTTGTGGCAGATCCCTATCAAATGGTTCAAAAAATTGTTCAAATGGCTCTGAGAACTATGGGACTTAACATCTGAGATCATCAGTCCCCTAGACTTAGAACTACTTAAACCTAACTAACCTGAGGACATCACACACATCCATGCCCGAGGCAGGACTCGAACCTGCGACCGTAGCAGCAGCGCGGTTCCGGACTGAAGCACCTAGAACCGCTCTGTCACAACGGCCGGCAGAACCCTATCGCTCACAGCAGGTCAACTTCATCTTCCAGAGTGGGATCGAGGATCCTCTAACACAATGTGGGGCATAATCTCACGCTGAGGCTTCGCCTGCAGACTGGCAGATTTTGGCCCGCAAGACGGCAGCCGATTTGCTGGAGCAGAAGCCTTGCTAACCAGCCATCCCAACCGACAAAAGGAGGCAGTGGAATTTCACTGTATCACTGGCACAAGGCGTCATCCGAGGCTGACGAAAAGACACAGACATGTAAATGTAAACGAATATAAGTTAACTAGCTAATAATGTTTTTTGAGCACCGAAAGCCGCTCTACATGTTCCATAACACCATCCTAACAACGTGCCCTCTCTGAACACCTTTACAATACGTATTGATACGTTCCTATATACAGTGGTTGAGAAGTGCGTGATATGTAAGTTTGAGGTTGTCGGTGACCTTTTTAGTGTGGGTGGGAAAGGGATTGGATTGGTGAATGTGGCACCTTGCTACTGTCTATTGTTGTCAGAGCATTGTAAGTCCAAGTAATTTTGTTGTCACTTTATGTGAATTAATTAATTAATTTATTTAATCGTATGGCTAGGGACCCCCGTCGAGCAGGCCGTTCGCCGGGTGCCGGTCTTTCAATTTGACGCCACTTCGGCGACCTGCAGTCGATGAGGATGATAGGATGATGATGAGAACTGCACAACACCCAGTCTCTGGCCGGAGAAAATTCCCCGATCCAGCCGGGAATCGAACCCGGGCCCAATGGATTGACAACCCGCTCGCTGACTATTCAGCTACCGGGGGCGGATATGTGAATTAATGAATGAACAGAAAGTTACTGCACTTTTCTCGCCATTAATTGTATAACTGGTAGATCCCATAAATCCCTTCCATTTAGGAATTTCTGCGATTTCAGTATGTCCTGCTATGAGTGGTGCCACTTAAGACGTACACGCAATTTATCTCCCATGATGGGTGTGAATATGTCTGATGCAGTGGGACTGTTAATGTTGAAGTCAAGAACAATAATACGCTGCAGTGCGTTGCTTGACTTATATTGAAATATCTTAAGTTTCATAATACCTAGCTGACCTAGTTTTGTTGCAGAGGGTGAAAATTTATGGCTCTGGGACTCTTCGGATGTTTGGGGAGCTGAGACAGGGGTGGTGCACTAAATGAACCTCATACCGTAAAAAGTATTCCAACCATTGATAGTCCAGATAATGAAATCGACGTTGTTGACTAAACACTGACAGCGTATTACACTTGGGACAGACACTTCAGTGCAGTAGACAGTTAATAACTCCAGTTGTTGAACGTTTTTACATGACAGCTACTTATCAGCTGAAACAATGTACTCATTTAATAAACTGAGAATAATTCCACTTTATAAACACGAGATCAATGAGGTTACTTTGTCTACCCACATAAGAAAACTCGACAGGAAGTTTCAGGGAGATATAATCTGTCTCTAAACTGAAAAGCGAGCAGTGCTAGTGGTGGGGGTAGTTGCCTTTCCCGAAAGAACGCTACAGCTTCCGTACTGGATAACTAAGAAGCAATTTTCGTACTAGCTGTGTAGAACAGTGTACAGAGATTTACGTAGTTTCTGTCTTTATGGGTTCTTGTGTTAGTATTTTTAGTAATTAATATTTGTGTCCCATCTAATGTTAATACACTTTGTGTAAAATAAGCGTTCCTCGGCACGTCTGAACGTTGTCACTAGTGTTTCCTGCGGAGGTTTCGTACCACTTTGTGAAACTCCCTGTAGCTGCTTCTTGTGACGTAGCGAGATAGGTAGAGTGGGGAATCACCTGCTCGCTCTTCCGTCTGGGCACCTCAGGCTTCTGCGCTCCACCCCCGCTCTCTCCACCCCACTACACAATTTATCTCTTAATACGGCACTGCTGCACTTGGACGTGGTATACACATTTTATAATTATTCCCAACTCGCTTAATTTAACACTAACTATTATTTTATACCATTAAAACATTATTATTAATAATCGTCGACTTTTCCATCCACTGAAACACGGAAACTATTTTCCCTAAAGAGAAAACGGATACGACCTGTTTTGCAGGAATTTTAACGTAGTTTAATTTTGTATGTAGAAATACGAGGGTTGGAACTTTAATACTGGCAACTATTTATTTACAGCTCGTACAAAATAGATACGTGTTTCAAAGTTTTACTCATCTTCAAAGTAGTCACCAGCATTGTGTATAACCCGTTGCCAGCGATGTGGAAGTCGTAGGATACACTTAGCAGTGCCAGTTCTGTTGACAGTTCGAGCGGCGCGGTCTATTGCCCGACGAATTTGTAGCAGTTCTGAAGCGAATGCCGTGAAGTGTTTTCTTCAGTTTAGAAATCGAGTTGAACTCACAAGGGCTTAAGTCAGGGGAATGCAGTAGGTGGTACAGCACTTAGCAGCCCCATCAGTCAAACAAATCAGTAACAGCTTGCACTGTAAGTGCTTGAGCATTGTTCTGCAAAATGATGGTCAGATCCTGCAGAAAGTGTCATCACTTCTGTCTCTAAGCTGGTCGTAGGTTGTGCTCCGAAAATGAACAGCATAGAAACAGAAGTGATGACACTTTCTGCAGGACCTGACCATCATTTTGCAGAACAATGCTTTGACTGATGGGGTTGCTAAGTGCTATACCACCTACTGCATTCCCTTGACTTAAGCCCTCGTGAGTTCAAGTCGATTTCTAAACTGAAGGAAACACTTCACGGCATTCACTTCAGAACTGCTACAAATTCGTCGGGCAATAGACCGCGCCGCTCGAACCGTCAACAGAACTGGTACTGCTAAGTGTATCCTACGACTTCCACATCGCTGCAACGGGTTATCCACAATGCTGGTGACTACTCTGAAGGCCAGTAAAACTTTGAAACATGTATCTATTTTGTACAAGCTGTAAATAAAGAGTTGCCGCTATTAAAGTTCCAACCCCCGTATTTGCCCTAGAAGCCGCGGTTTTCCAGTTATTCAAGAAAAATATGAAAATGTGATTAAATGCCCGCGCCCTCCTCGCTAACACCACACCGGTGGGAATTTTCACCACTGTACAAACATTTGCGAATTCACGATTTTTCCCCTTATTCGAACATTTTTGGTCTTCGCTAAGAGGGCTAAATAGCTTTTGCAGATTTGCGCCACACAGCAGTATTAGGCTGTGTATGTTTTTTTTTCCCCTCCCACGGACGAGGGTTTCTTAAACTGTCAGGGTGTGTCAACGCACACAGATGACACATTTGGACTGAAGAGAATCCCTTGCCACCCACGTACGAGGTCATCGAGAAGAGATTTCCACAAATTTATGCGCTGGCATGGTACACGATTACTAGCTTGGTTCCTGCATGCTTGCTCCTCGAGTCACACGCGATATATATACAAAGTTCGTTCGAGAAGTGGTACCGGAATTACTGGAGGAGCTGTCATTTGCAGTTCGTCGACGTATGTGGTTCCAGCACGCCGGGGTAGGCACACATTTCAGTCCAGCTGCCAAAACCCAGATAGAGCTGAAGTCTGGAGATTGATACATTGGTCGAGGTGGCCCTGTAACTTGGCCTTCTCGGTCGCCTGACCGCAACCCGCTGGACTACTTCTTGTGGGAACATCTCAAGAATGTGATGTGTGAAACCCCTATGGAATCAGCGGAAGACTTAGTTATAAGGATTTACGCAGCGTGTGAAGATGTTCTCAATATGCCTGGTATCTATGAGCGAATGCGTCAGTCAGTGGTACGCAGATGTCGCACACACTACAATGTTGGAGGCATGCGTTTCTTCTCTAATTTTATTTAATTTCTTGTAACAGTTGAATAAATAGTGATGTTCACTCTTTGAAACTTATCTACCACATTGAATACTCTGATGTTTCCTCCTCTTTTCTTTCCATTCATATTTCTGTTCCTTTAAATTAAACAAAAGCGCCCAGTTCTTGAAGACTCTGCCGTTATTCATGGAACGCGAGGGACACTGTCGGTACCTTTCTGTTACATACCGTATACCGAAAAACTATGGAGATTTTAGAGGGGTCCAAGAGAAAAATAAAAACTGCGAACAGAAACCCGTGTCCGAGACCGTCATCCACAGAGGCAACAGATCATCGCATACACAGGAGACAAGCGGTATCTAACTCCATCTCATCCAATGGCGGTCGTGGCAATCAGTCGTGGTGACTGAATAACAAACAACACCGTTCTTTCGTGAAACAAATGGTTCAAATGGCTCTAAGCACTATGGGACTTAACATCTGAGGTCATAAGTACCCTAGACTTAGAACTACTTAAACCTAACTAACCTAAGGACATCACACATATCCATGCCCGAGGCAGGATTCGAACCTGCGACCGTAGAAGCAGCGCAGTTCCGGACTGAAGCGCCTAGAACCGCTCGACCTCACCGGCCAGCCTATCGCGAAACGTTCCGGCGGTGCCTATGACTTCGAAGCTCTGCAGTGTCGTTCGATTATATTTCCTATCCTCAATTTGTTCCTCAACGCACCGTCTGCAACCTCTTGAAGTTTTTCGGTATCGTCTTGTAACACCCTTTGTAGATACAAACATTTCTGCTTACTCTGAGGTAATACTAACAGTCAAAGGCGAAATTATTGTCCTTTAAAACCATATCTTGAGCAGCACAATTATTTTATTTGGTCATTAGAGGCAGTAATAATTTATCAAGTGGTTACAAATGAGAATTTAGATCCCTGCTCACATATTATAATAAGACAAAAAAGTTTCCATCTTTTAATTTATCTCGGAAAGAAAATGTTAACACCGAGATGAAAGGAGGAAGAAAATTAGCCAATTAATAAATACCTAAGAAACAAAATAAATCATATTAAACTGTAATTGCTATTGCGAGAGTAAATTAGAACGCCAGTGCTCGTTGTGAAGTTAATACTCACATATGTCGTAGATAAAAAGAAAATGGCTCTGAACACTATGGGACTTAACTTCTGAGGTCATCAGTCCCCTATAACTTAGAACTACTTAAACCTAACTAACCTAAGGACATCACATACATCCATGCCCGAAGCAGGATTCGAACCTGCGACCGTAGCGGTCGCGCTGTTCCAGACTGTAGCGCCTAGAACCGTAGATCACGGGACGAACAAAAGCTCGGGAACTGGACTGAAACGTGGTCGCTATCTCTTCTTTATTTATTAGTTGCTAATGTTACATAATTAGAATGTGCGCCGGCCAGTGTGGCCGTGCGGTTCTAGGCGCTTCAGTCTGGAACCGCGTGACCGCTACGCTCGCAGGTTCGAATCCTGCCTCGGGCATGGATGTGTGTGATGTCCTTAGGTTAGTTAGGTTTAAGTAGTTCTAAGTTCTAGGGGACTGATGACCACAGATGTTAAGTCCCATAGTGCTCAGAGCCATTTGAACCATTTGAATATGCACCGTAGAAGATATAGCGGTCCGTGTTTCCCAGTTATTATTATTATTATTAAAATTAATAGTACGTGAATTAATAATACGTTAATACTTTAATAGAACGTACATTTATAACTCAAAGAAGCATCATGAAGATAGAAGGTACGGCAATCTAATGGTGGAGTTTAATCTGTGATTTCTCGAGCGGTCGGTTCGTGCTCAAGCGTAGTATTGAAGTACTGCGACGTTGTGTTTGATGATAAATTAAAACATAAAGAAAAAGTAAAATCCTGCCAGAATAATAACTGTTGTGGATCGGGCAGTAAACGTTGTTTCGGTTGTTCGTCGGTCGTTCAAACTAGAATCGGTAGTGTTTACCAAGCGGCTCGTTACTCCAGCGAATTGTTATCTTTGAAGCTCCGCTGCACTAGGCATGTTTATTCACGTCCGATGGCATGGTTTAGTACAGCAGTGCGGGTTACTGCCGTATTTGTGGTCCTCAGGTTCCTTTCCGTCTGACAAACCCAACGCGGGTATTTCCTGTTTGGCTTCTGTCCGCTTGCCGGAAACGATCAACAAACAAACGGCTTCCTACGTCTGCGTACTAGACTCCGCTTTCATTGCATCACAAACAGTGCGGTATTCAACGGACGTACAGTGCTCCCTAACTGACACGAAAAATTGCGGTTTAACCGTCTTTTGCAATTGCTGTGGTTTCTGTTTAACAATATCTTTCAAGTAGCTAGAACATTATTACGTTACGCTCAATTTAATAGGTTCTGTTGCCTGCTTAACGATATAATTCGTATCTGTAACAGCGGCACATAATTGGTTCTTGCCCTTCTTTGTTGGAAGGTCAATAAAGAAGGCTGTTCATTTTATCTGCGATCGTCTTGTGAACACATGCGAATTTTTGTATTAGTATCTAAACGAGACGAGTGTCGCATACGACCTGTGGGCGTAAAACTCATAGACAAAGTGGTCGATGAAACAGAAACCCCTACTAACAATATCGATATGTGTAAAGTAGCTATGTCGGCCTGTGAGAAACTTCTTGCTGTAATCGACTATCGAATTTGGGGAGTTGGTCCACCCGTGGAGCACACTCTTCTTCAGCATGACAATGCCGGACCACACACGAGCGCCGCGACATCTACAACAATCTGACGCCCTTGGTTGGCTATCATCGATCGTCCTCCATACACCTGCAGGGTTTATCGGTCGTGTAGCGTCACTCTTTTCAGTTTTGAGTGAACAGTGTGGTGCGTCCACCCGCATGACTTTTCGAATCAGTTAGATGGATTTGTTTATTCAACATTTTACGGCTGACTCTGTGAACCTTGCTGTTAATTTAGATGCTTCTGGTGTACATCATACGAGGGTTGTCCATAAAGTAAGTTCCGATCGGTTGCGAAATGGAAATCACTCGGGTAATCGGTAAAGCTTTGCGCAGATGTGTTGGGCAGTGTCTCTAGTATGCCCGTCGCTCTTTTCAGTATTGAGTGAACAGTGAGCACGTAAAGATGCGTAGGGAATAGCGTCTCCCGCCAAGTATGAGGGCCTGGTTACAGATTTCGCCTGTGTCATGCATCCCACGTAACACAACTGTCGAGCAGTTCTTTCTTCATGCCAATTGTATGCCGTACACTGCAGGGGCAACGAAGACGCCCCTGCAGCGTTTCCGATGAGAAGTGTTTGATCACCCACAATACAGCCCGTAATTGGTTCCCCCTGAGTCTCATCTCTGCTCACAAGACCCGTTGACTATGAAGACAAAATTTTTTCCACAGACAACGAGCTGAAGGCCAGTGCAGATAACTGGCCGAATGCACAGGCGACTGCTTTCTACGACGAGGATATTGGAAAGTTGGTATAACACTACGACAACAGTCGAAGTTGGAGTGGCGACTATGTAGAGAAGTAGTGGGACGGTGTACCTAACTGTTGCAAATAAAACGTTTCTGGTTTTCAGTGTGGTTTCTATTTCGCGACCGATCGAAACTTACTTTCTGGACAACCCTCGTACTTTAACGTAAAATCGGCACAAAGTGTTGCGGTAGCATATCGATATCACGATTAAAAAAATAACACAATGTTGCATTATGATTTTGTTTCTCAATCGAAAATTGTATCATTCTGTTGCACTAAAATGTCGAAAGAATAATAGTAAAATGTGTATTTCTGTATTACAGGGTGGACCATTGATCGTGACGGGGCCAAATATCTCACGAAATTAGCGTCAAACGAAAAAACTACAAAGAATGAAACTTGTCTAGCTTGAAGGGGGAAACCAGATGGCGCTATGGTTGGCCCGCTAGATGGCGCTGCCGTAGGTCAAACGGATATCAAATGCGTTTTTTAAAAATAGGAACCACCATTTTTATTACATTTTCGTTTAGTACGTAAAGAAATATGAATGTTTTAGTTGAACCACTTTTTTCGCTTTGTGATAGATGGCGCTGTAATAGTCACAAACGCATAAGTACGTGGTATCACGTAACATTCCGCCAGTGCGGACGGTATTTGCTTCGTGATACATTACCCGTGTTCGAATGGTTCAAATGGCTCTGAGCACTATGGGACTTAACTTCTAAGGTCATCAGTCCCGTAGAACGTAGAACTACTTAAACCTATCTAACGTAAGGACATCACACACATCCAAGCCCGAGGCAGGATTCGAAACTGCGACCGTAGCGGTGGCGCGGTTCTAGACCGTAGCGCCTAGAACCGCTTGGCCACTCCGGTCGGCATTACCCGTGTTAAGATGGACGGTTTACCAATTGCGGAAAAGGTTGATATCGTGTTGATGTATGGCTATTGTGATCAAAATGCCCAATGGGCGTGTGGTATGTATGCCGCTCGGTATCCTGGACGACATCATCCAAGTGTCCGGACCGTTCGCCGAATAGTTACCTTATTTAAGGAAAGAGGAAGTGTTCAGCCACATGTGAAACGTCAACCACGATCTGCAACAAATGATGATGCCTAAGTAGGTGTTATAGCTGCTGTCGCGGCCAATCCGCACATCAGTAGCAGACAAATTGCGCAAGAATCGGGAATCTGAAAAACGTCGGTATTGAGAATGCTACATCAACACCGATTGCACCCGTACCATGTTTCTATGCACCAGGAATTGCATGGCGACGACTTTGAACGTCGTGTACAGTTCTGCCACTGGGCACAAGAGAAATTACGGGACGGACGATGACAGATTTTTTGCACGCGTTCTATTTAGCGACGAAGCGTCATTCACTAACAGCGGTAACGTAAACCAGCATAATATGCACTATTGGGCAACGGAAAATCTACGATAGCTGTGATAAGTGGAACATCAGCGACGTTGGTTGATTAATGAATGGTGCGGCATTATGGGAGGAAGGATAATTGGCCCCCATTTTATCGATGGCAATCTAAATGGTGCAATGCATGTTGATTTCCTACGTAATGTTCTACCTATGTTACTACAAGATGTTTCCCTGCATGACAGAATGGCGATGTACTTCCAACATGATCGATGTCCGGCACATAGCTCGCGTGCGGTTGAAGCGGTATTGAATAGCACATTTCATGACAGATGGATTGCTCGTCGAAGCACCATACCGTGGCCCGCACGTTCACCGGATCTGTCGTCCCCTGATTTCTTTCTGTGGGGAAAGTGGAAGGATATTTGCTATCGTCATCCACCGATAGCGCCTGACAACATGCGTCAGCGCATTGTCAATGCATGTGCTGAATACGAACTACCCGCTGTTGAGAGGAATGTCGTTACACGTATTGCCAAATGAATTGAATTTCACGGACATCATTTTGAGCATTTATTGCATTAATGTGGTATTTACAGGTAATCAAGCTGTAACAGCAAGCATTCTTAGAAATGATAAGTTCACAAAGGTACATGTATCACATTGGATAAACCGGAATAAAATCTTCAAACGTACCTACGTTCTGTATTTAAATTTAAAAAACCTACCTGTTATCAATTGTTCGTCTAAAATTGTGAGCCATATGTTTGTGACTATTACAGCGTCATCTATCACAAAGTGAAAAAAGCCAACTAAAACATTCATATTTCTTTACGTACTACACGAATATTTAATAAAAATGGGGGTTCCTATTTAAAAAAACGCAGTTGATATCCGTTCGACCTATGGCAGCGCCATCTAGCGGGCCAACCATAGCGCCATCTGGTTTCCCCCTTCAAGGTAGACAAGTTTCGTGCTTTGTAGTTTTTTCGTTTGACTCTTATATCGTGAGATATTTGGCCAGGTCACGATCAATGGACCACCCTGTATAGTTCTACAAAGCATCCGGATGTTTATTAGATATTCTGAGAGATATTATGATAGATGGAAGCAAGTGTAGCCTAGATTCGATAGTGAGGTAGGATGAAATGTAGTGTGCATTAGCAGGGACGCTAGGTGATATCGGAGACCTGCACAGCTTGTTTCTGTGGGTCGTGTTACGTCGATGCAACAAGACCTAATAGTGGGAGGAGGGAGCTCTAGTGCGGAATGCTAGGACGTAAGCTGCGGCGATACTGCCGAAGATGACGGCCAATAAATTAGTGGAACAGCAGCCCGCTCTTTGGGGAACGAAAATAAATTGGCTCCGGCTGGAAGGGCAACTACCAAGTCTGCTAGATGATGGCGAGGCACTGTTTAGCAGAGAAGACGCCTGCAGCGACCGTAGTCTTTACATTATTTACGAGCTTTTCAAATATCGGACCAGACTTGTCACTAGATTAAGAACTTCGTACCAGATAGAATGTAACATGTTATTCTTGTTGTCGTCGTTGTGGTCTTCAGTGCGAAGGCATGTTTGATACAACTGTCCACGCTAGTCTGTCCTGTACAAACCTCTTCGACTCCGAGTAACTATTGCAACTCACATTCTTCTGAATCTGCTTACTGTGTTCATCTCTTGCTCTCCTTATACGATTTTTACCCCCGACACTTCCCTCTAATACTAAATTGATGATCCCTCGATATCTCATAACGTGTCATATCAACCTATCCCTTCTATTCAGCTTGTGTCACAAATTTCTTTTCTTCCAAGTTCTGTTCGGTACCCCCTCATTATTTACGTGATCTACCCACCTTATCTTCGGCATTCTTATCTGGCACCGCATGTCAAAAGTTTCTATTCTCTTGTCCATTCTGTTAATCGTCCATGTTTCGCTTCCGCACAAATACTTTCAGATAAGTCTTCCTGACACTTAATTCTATATTCGATCGTAGGAAATTTCTTTTCTTTAGAAAAGCTTTTCTTTCGAAATGCTTTTCTTTCCATTTCCAGTCTCGCAGCCTGTAACACTTGAGGAACACACGGCACGTGACCGAGCGAGTTGGCGCAGTCATTAGCGCACTGGATTCACGTTCGGGAGGCCATCCTGATTTAAGTTTTCCGTGATTTCCCTAAATCGCTACAGCAAATGCCGGGATGATTCCTCTAAAAGGGCACGGCCGAATTCCTTCACTAATCCGATGGGACCGATAACCTCGCTGTCTGGTCCGTTTCATCAAAACCAGCCAGCCACAGCACGTGGTCAGAGAAACATTGGATCGTCAGCGCCATCTACTGTGGCAACGATGCATTTACGGACACATATTCATAGAAAATTTGTTCCTCCATTTCCAGTCAGAAATCCGTCCCTGCAGTTTGTCGGTTTTAATAATGATCACCCTGTATAGCCCTTCCACTTTTCAGCTTTCCTTGCCTTGCTTAGGATTGGTTTTCCATCTGGGCTCTTGATATTAATGCAGCAGCTTTTCTTTTCTCCAAAGGTCTGTTTAATTGTCCTGTAGGCGGTTTTAATCTCTCCCCTTGTGATATATGCTTCTAAATCTTTACATTTGTTCTCTAGCCATTCCTGCTTAGCCGTTTTGCACTTCCTACCAATCTCATTTTTTATATCTTTGTATTCCCTTTCACCTGCTTCATTTACTGCATTTCTGTATTTTCTTCTTTCGTTAATTAAATTTTCCAGGGATTCCTACTAGGCCTTTTTGTTTTACCTATTTGATCCTCTGCTGCCTTCACTATTACATTTCTCAAAGCTACACATTCGTCTCCCATTGTATTCCTTTCTCCTGTTCTTGTCAGTCGTTGCCTGATGCTCCTACTGAAGCTCTAAACAACCTCCGCTTATTTCAACATACCTGGTGTCACCTCCTTTATTTCCTATCATAACCAATAAACTGTGGTCAGAGTCCACATCTGCCCCTGGAAAGGTCTTATAATTTAAAATCTAGTTCCAAAATCTCTGTCGTACCATTACATAATCAATTTCAAACATTCCGGTGTTTCCAGGTCTCTTCCAAGTGCACAACTTTCTTTCATGATTCTTAAACAAAGTGTTAGCCATGATCAAATTATGCTCTGTGCAAAACTCTTCCAGATGGGTTTATGCTTCATTCCTTTGCTCCAGTCTACGTTCACCTACTATTTTTCCTCGTCTTCCATTTCTTCTATCGAATTCCAGTCCCCTATCACTATTAAAATTTGGTCTTCCTTAATTACATCAATACTTACTTTTATCTCGTCACAAATTTCTTAAATCTCATCTCTTTGTATATAATCTTGTACTACTGGGGCGTGTGTGGGTTTCGCGTTCATCTTGTCTACAATAATGCATTCACTATGCTGTTCATAATAGCGTACCGCATTCCAATTTTCTTATTCATTATTGAACATACGCTTGCATTACCCCTATTTCACTTTTTATTTATTACCCTGTATTCACCTGACCAGAAGTCCTGTTCCTTCTGTCATCAAACTTCACCAGAAATGGTCAATTTCGAATTTTAAATTTTCTGACCTACCTGCCCAATTAAGGGATCTAACATTGCACCCTCAAATCCGCAGAATGCCAATTTTGTTTCTCCTGATGTCACTCTCCTGAGTAGTCACTTCCCAGACATCCGAATGGGAGACTATTTTACCTCTGGAATATGTTACCCAAGACCATGCCATCATCATTTAACTATACAGCAGAGCTGCGAGCTCTAGAGAAAAATTACAGCTTTAGTTTCCCCTTGCTTTGAGCTGTTTGCAGTACCAACACAGCAAGGCCGTTTTGGTTGAAGTTGCGAGATCACATCAGTCAACCATCCAGACTGTTGCTCCTACAAGTACCGAAAGGCTGCTGACCCCCTTCAGGAACGACAGATTTGTCTGACCTCTCAACAGATATCCCTCTGTTGTGATTGCATCTCCGACACGGGTAGCTGTATCGCTTAGGCACGCAAGCCTCCCCACTAACGGCAGTGCCCATGGGTCATTTGGGGAGGGAGGGTGGGAGAGGAAATCGTCCTGTAGACTACATATATGTATTTGAAAGAATACACATTACTACTGACAAGGGAACCTCCCCATCGCACCCCCCTCAGATTTAGTTATAAGTTGGCACGGTGGATAGGCCTTGAAAAACTGAACACAGATCAATCGAGAAAACAGGAAGAAGTTGTGTAGAAGTATGAAAAAAATAAGCAAAATATACAAACTGAGTAGTCCATGCGCAAGATAGGTAACATTAAAGAGAGTGTGAGCTCAGAGCGCTGTGGTTCCATGGTTAGCGTGAGCAGCTGCGGAACGAGAGGTCCTTGGTTCAAGTCTTTGCTCGAGTGAAAAGTTAACTTTCTTTATTTTCGCAAAGTTATGATGTGTCCGTTCGTTCATTGACGTCTCTGTTCACTGTTATAAGTTTAGTGTCTGTGTTTTGCGACCGTGCGATTAATAGACGAAAGGACGTGCCTCTCCAATGGGAACCGAAAACATTTGATCGCAAGGTCATAGGTCAACCGATTCCTCCACAGGAAAACACGTCTGGTATATTCTATACGACAATGGTGACGGCATGTGCGTCACATGACAGGAATATGTTGTCGACCCACCTAACTTGTGCACTTGGCGAATGGGTAAAAAGATTCTTCTACCTTGCCCGATTTAAGTTTTCTTGTGGATGTGATAATCATAAATTAAATAATATAAACTAAACTTTTCGCTCGAGGGAAGACTTGAACCAAGGACCTCTCGTTCCTCCGCTGCTCACGCTAACTACGGGACCACAGCACTCCTGAGCTTACACTTCCCTTCATGTTGCATATCTTGCGCAAGGACTACTCAGTTTGTATATTTTGCTTATTTTCTCCATAGTTCCACACAACTTCTTCCTGTTTTCTCGATTGATCTGTGTTCAGTTTTTCAAGGCCTATCCACTGTGCCAACTTATAGCTCAATCTGATGGGGGTGCGATGGGGAGGTTCCCTTGTGAGTCCCCATTTAATTGTGAGACGTCGGTCTGTGCCGGGAAGACTTCATATTTTTATTTATGTTTATACAGTGATTTGCATACGTCTTGCGTATCCCTATCATTCTCTCTTTCGATCCAGGCAATATTTTGCTTTTCTCGATCAAATTGTTTTCACGCTTAACTACGTGAGTGGTCAGGAACAGCAATGCAATTTTCACCTGTACTCTGATACTAGGAAAACCTGTCATTATTTGACTTTACAAGACCTGTATCTTGTAGCTTTCGGCTCACGGGAACTCCCAACTGCGAGGAAGAATCAGCCTTTCCCATTGACCAGGCACGCTAACGGCAGCCCGGAAACATAATTCAGCGCACTGGCAGGAGTGAACACGAGTCGCCCCTGCCAGCCTTATTTGGGGCTCGGGAAGAGAAAAAGCTTTCCGCAGAGCAGGTGGGCTTAGCGTCCAGTACAGACAATATGGGTCAGAAGGCTTAGGAACTTGGAGAGGCGGAAGCCTCTCAAGTTCCTAAACAGCCGCAGAGGGTCTGGGCGACCACTTACTAAAACGGCCGTTTCGTTCTTTTTGCACACCAGCATTCGAAATTCTGATTTATTGCTAGACCTGCGCAAGAGAAAATTTCTTCTACAGTTTTCCGTGGGAAGGACAGTCCGAAAAATATCTGACTTCACATGATATCCCAGAATACTTGCCTTGCCATGAGAATGTGGTTTTGGATCTTTCCCGGGTACGTTTCTGATTTGCATTCTGTTTAAATTGTTGGTGGGCGTCATATACGAGAAATCGTGCGTATTCGAAAATACAACTGGCAGTTTGCTACGAACCTCCGTGGATAGGCAAATAAATTTGGTTTCCAATCCTACCATCGGAGGTCAGGAATCGGTAGCATACCCGCATGAAACACTAAGAATGATTATCAGTATAGCTGTGGCGCTTGCAGGAAGGGTTAATTTAAATCCTGGATTCATCAGGAGGCCTCACTTAAGTGTTTGTTTGAAGGACTTTGACAATTTAATTACAACTGTGCTGTAAATTCCTAAATCATAAAACTTGATCTGCTGATAACATACATTTATTGATCCATGATTAACATATGACGATTATATTTTTTGACATTAGCATAATAATACAAATTGACTAACAAATTTAGTACAAAATTTAACTACATTGAATTTTATGCCAAAGCGTACTGTTCATTTTCCTGTAGGACTAGTAATACGAGCGTAGAGGGCAAGAGAATATGAAAATCCCGCACTGGGTTTCTGAAGGCCAGATATAGCATTGTATGCTGCATAAAACGACACTGGTAGGGACACCTGAGTCAACCTATATACTGAGAATTCTCAAACCTTTCTTCTGTCATCCCCGTTCATTTTTGAAGGCTTGTGACAATAGATCACTAGACTGTCTCCTTTTGTGCAATCAGTCACTGGACCTGTGAACGGCCTGGCGACGCCACGATTTTACCAGAACAAATAGCGAAGAGTAAACAGCGCTGGCAAAAAGATGGTTAAAATGGCTCTGAGCACTATGGGACTTAACTTCTGAGTTCATCAGTCCCCTAGAACTTAGAATACTCAAACCTAACTCACCTAAGGACATCACACACCTCCATGCCCGAGGCAGGATTTGAACCTACGACCGTAGCGGTCGAGAGGGTCCAGACTGTAGCGCCTAGAACCGCTCGTCCACCCCGGACGACAACAGAGCTGGCACTACGATTCTGCCGAACCGAAGAGAGCTGTGCCAACTGCCACACTTCAGTAATACATGAATACTTCCAGGAAGGAACGAGCAAAGCCGAGACTCCGCACGCCCTGCCGTGGCCGCCACACAACGGTTAATGATCGATACTTCAGTCCAGTGACTGATTTCAGACTCACGTGAAGGAAGGTGCACTAGAGAGCGCCATAAGTGGCCGCCATTAACCACAGTTTTTGTTGTTGTTAGACATGAAGTTCTCAGACGAACACACAAAATCTGTAAATGCGTCCGTGAACGTGTTACGGCACTTTATTTATGAAGGTGCATCTTGATCACAATAACTGTACAATTCACAGTTACCGGTGTCGGCCACAGCCGTCTTCACTTTTATTACAAATAGAAAAAAACAGTGGTTCAATAACCTAAGTTCAGTTAGCTGAAGAAAAATCTACAACAGGCCTTGTGCTACATAAGGAGAGCAAATTATATACGATTAACAGCCATGGCTACCAGCCACATATATAATAAAAATATTCTGATGCAAGTATCAACGTCAGTGTCTACACTACTGGCCACTAAAATTACTACACCAAGAAGAAATGCAGATGATAAACGGGTATTCATTGGACAAATGTATTATACTAGAACCGACGTGTGATTACATTTTCACGCTATTTGGGTGCATAGATCCTGAGAAATCAGTACCCAGAACAACCACCTCTGGCAGTAATAACGACCTTGATACGCCTGGGCATTGAGTCAAACAGAGCTTGGATGGCGCGTACAGGCACAGCTGCCCATGCAGCTTCAACACGATACCACAGTTCATCAAGAGTAGTGACTGGCGTATTGTGACGAGCCAGTTGATCCGCGTCCATTGACCAGACGTTTTCAGTTGGTGAGAGATCTGGAGAATGTGCTCGCCAGGGCAGCAATCGAACATTTTCTGTATTCAGGAAGACCCGTACATGCGGTCGTGCATTATCCTGCTGAAATGTAGGGTTTCGCAGGGATCGAATGAAGGGTAGAGCCACGGGTCGTAACACATCTGAAATGTAACGTCCACTGTTCAAAGTGCCGTCAATGCGAGCAAGAGGTCACCGAGACGTTTAACCAATGGCACCTCATACCTTCACGCCAGGTGATACGCCAGTATGGCGATGACGAATACACGCTTCCAACGTGCGTTCACCGCGATGTCGCCAAAGACGGATGCGACCATCATGATGCTGTAAACAGAACCTGGATTCATCAGAAAAAATGACGTTTTGTCCTTCGTGCACCCAGGTTCGTCGTTGAATACATCATCTTAGGCGCTGCTGTCTGTGATGCAGCGTCAAGGATAACCGCAGCCATGGTCTCCGAGTTGATAGTCCATGCTGCTGCAAACGTCGTCGAACTGTTCTTGCAGATGATTGTTGTCTTGCAAACGTCCCCATCTATTGACTCAAGGATCGAGACATGGCTGCACGATCCGTTACTGCCATGCGGATAAGATGCCTGTCATCTCGACTGCTAGTGATACGAGGCCGTTGGGATCCAGCACGCCGTTCCGCATTACCCTCCTGAACCCACCGATTCCATATTCTGCTAAAAGTCATTGGATCTCGAACAAAGCGAGCAGCAATGTCGCGATACGATAAACCGCAATCGCGATAGGCTACAATCCGACCATTATCAAAGTCGGAAAGGTGATGGTACGCATTTCTCCTCCTTACACGAGGCATCACAACAAGTTTTCAGCAGGCAACGTTGGTCAACTGCTGTTTGTGTATGAGAAATCGGTTGGAAACTTTCCTCGTATCAGCACGTTGTAGGTGTCGCCACCCGCCCCAACCTTGTGTGAATTCTCTGAAAAGCTAATCATTTGCATATCACAGCATCTTCTTCCTGTCGGTTAAATTTCGCGTCTGTAGCACGTAATCTTCGTGGTGTAGCAATTTTAATCGCCATTAGTGTATATACATAGATACAGACTAAATGCTGATAATGGCCTGCGTGCTCCTGTATTTATATAAATGAGGCCAGCAGAGGCCGCTAACGCTTGTGTACGTGAGCAACCAGTATCGTAAATTCAGTAATTGAAATACAGTATGCGTAGTCGTTAATTAAAACTACTGCATATGGAAAAATGAGAGTCCGACAATAAAACATTAACGGACGTACAATATACAGAAATGAAATCCGTACTTAAAATCCACATAAAACCCGCACAGAGTAATAATAGAAAGGGCGTAACCTGACAAAGTAAATAAAATATACCGTAAATGCGTAAATATCAGAACAAAAAATTTAAAAGTAACATCACAGCTAAAAATCTAAACCTTACAGCAATTAAAAACAATTAAACATAGCCGCAATTGCATAATAATGAACCAGACAAGCTTGCGGAAGAACGCCCACTCCCCTCGCCACTGGTGGGAGGCTCACACGACCGCACGCCATGCTGTTGCGCCGAGCGACACTGCTTAAAATAATACTTTTCTGAATACATCGAAATAAGTATTCAAATTAAACTCGTTCTGTTCATTCAGTAGTAATTATGGTTGCCATTTTCAATGTACGAGCAAAAATAAGAGCCCATTCGGTACACATTTGAATAAAGAAAAAATGTGGTGAGAAGTACAGAGGATAATATGGAAGTGTCGCAAAATGCATCAAAAGACTATTATTGAACGTGCTGGGAGAAATGGAATTTATGTACATTGAAAACGGAAACAGGGATTACTGCTGAATGACCAGAATGAGCTTAACTCGAATGCTTATTTTGATGTTTTCAGAAAGCTGTTAGGGCAGCGTCGCACGCAGCAACGATTTGTCGTGCGGTCATGTGAGCCGCCCACCAGCGGTCTTCTTCTGCAGGCTTGTTTTCTTAATTATTTTACACTTACAGTTATATTTAATCGTTTTGTCTTGCTGAAAGTTTTCTGTTTATAGACGTGATGCTATTTTTAAACTTTTTATTCTGACTTTTACACAAACATGTGTGATTTACTTTTTTTACACGTTTTCGTGGGTTTTAAGTATGGATTTTATTTCTACATATTGTACGTCAGTTCATGTTCTGTTGTCAGACGCCATACTCATTACTTATCTGCCAAAGCATTAGTGCTCTCTACTGGCCTCAGTTATTCGTATAAATACCGGACCCAACCTGGCCATCACCAGCACTCACTGTGAACCTATATATATAGATATTGTCTTTGAGACTAACATCAGAACATTTTTATGGACTGTATGACAGGTATGTAGGCCTGCTATTAATGTTATTTTTTTCTTATGTATCACTAGGCTTGTTCTAGATTTTGCTTCAGCTAATGGAACTTAAGTTATTACACCACTGTTTTTCTATTTGAAACAGATGTGAGGATGACAATGACCGAAACCAGTAACTGTGAACTGCACAATTTATGTGATCGAGACGGACATTAACAAATAACACGAAGTTCTTTTTTACGCAGCATTTGTATATCTTTCCCGATTTATACATTTAAATGCTTCTTTTTAACTCTCTACGCAAAGTCATTGTGCTAGCTGGACCGCTGGTCTCACGAGTGATTCCTTCCGCTGATTTCATGCAATTTCTTAGACCCACCCTCCAAGTTGCCCGGCGGCATCATTCCGTCAGTACGTGAGATCTGTGTGGTGCCGGTTGAACTACGGTTGGGCGTGCGGTTCTAGGCGCTTCAGTCTGGAACCGCGTGACCGCTACGGTCGCAGGTTCGAATCCTGCCTCGGGCATGGATGTGTGTGATGTCCTTAGGTTAGTTACGTTTAAGTAGTTCTAAGTTCTATGGGACTGATGACCACAGATGTTAAGTCGTATATTGCTCAGAGCCATTTGAACCATTTGAACTACGGTTGTTCCTTCGCGTTTCCACTTCACGCCCCCATCACCAACAATCGACTTGGCCAGCTGTAGAAGGATTGACGACTTTGTTAATTAGGTGACAACATCGAATGACTAGTCGACCTTCGAAGTCTCTGAGTTCTCCTGACCGTCCTATTCTTCTGTTTCTGCTTCTCTACCGACAACGCCTCTAATACTGGCGAGTCCGTTCGTCTTCTCGTCCCGCGTTAGATACGAGTGTTCAGATACGTTTGCCCAGATAGTATAACTGCTGCTGCCTACATCATTGACGATTTGTGTTATGTACTCGTACCTAGAGCTGACATAGTGAGTCTTTCCCGTTCAACTACTGCTTTCTGCAACAACTAGTATGTTGTCGAGCATTTTGTGTTCTTCGTCGTCGGCGTTGTCGTTGTTGCCGTGAGGCACCGTTATACCAAGTGGAAAGGCGCGTCGATCTTAGAGCATGAGATATGGTAACCTTAAGTCATTGACAACACATAACGGTCACGGTAGCACCTGATTCCAGAATAGCTGCAGTAGTTAGGATCTACGAACTACCCCCTCTTGACCAGGTCTCGTAACGAGATCCCTTCGAAGCAAATTGTCATAAAGATCATCTATAAAGGCTTCGTACAACGATAAGAAATGTTACAGTTTATTGAATAATAACAGATACGACCAAACTGTCTTGTTTCTTCTGTTTTATTTAACGTAACTGTGTTCACAGTTTTATTTCGCATTCACCACTCATTCACACCCTGATGTGGAGTATATACGAGTGCCTGAACCCTAACTCCCAAGTTCCATCGAAACCCTTTGATGAACAGTTTTGGTTGCTCGACACCAACAGTCAATGATAGTGATACAGTATTTTGTTATTGACTCTTCTAGTTTAGCCACCGCCCTCCACGAATGTTTGTTAGGCGTAAGACAATTACACACTTTTCTCTCCGATTCGCTATTATTAAGAGTTCGTTAAAAGTTAACGTTTTTCTACTTTTCATAAATTGGAGCCCGCTCTCCGCCATATAATTAAAAAAAAAACGGTTTCAGTACCACGTCCCTCGTGAGATGCGTATAGATTTATCCCGGGATTGACCGCCCTGTAGGTGTACTCAATTTAATGACCACACTTCGCTATCCGCGATTTCGTGTAACTAATTGTCCTTTTGCTGCTCTAATCGTATACCGTAGTTATTTAAAACTCGCCCCTATATTTTTTCACAACGCACAATTAGCACTTCTTTACTTGTTTATTTCTAAGAGTAAACGAAAAAATGACGCCGTATCATTGGCTTCGTTGATATAAAGCAAAACACCTCAATATGCCCAATTTTACCTCTTCTTATAGGATCGGCTACCTTACTCATTAATTTACTACATATTATTTCCAATAACACTAAACAGGTATCGCCGTTATATTTTAATTGTATTCAAAAGCACGTTGTTATTATTATGACGGGCCAAATCGTAACGTTTTTAACGATAGCTTTACACTCGCCCAGCCTTTATTCATGCAACATTATGTATAAATATACAGACAGGACCGAAAGATCGATCTCTCTACCGTAACCAATAGAGGCAAATACGCTGTTCAAGTTCCGTTACATCTATCTTGACTCGTATTGTTACAGTGTCTCCGTGTCATTATGTTCTTTACTACACTTTTGTCTATTTGACTTGTCGAAGGGCACATTCTGCACTTACCTCTATACTCTGCAAACCACTGCCAAGTGCATGACAGAGGGTACTTCCCCGTATACCACCTATCGGGATTTCTTCCTGTTTCCGTCGCGTACAGAGCGCGGTGTGAATGACTGCTTAAACGCCTCTGTGTGCTCTGTAATTAGTCAGCTATTGTCTTGGCGATCCCTACGGCAGCGGTATGTAGAGGGTTTTGGTGTATTCCTAGAATTTCCACTTATTATTAGTTTTTGAAAGTTTGCAAGTAGGCTTTCGAGATCACCACTACTCTACCAGTGAACCGTCCGTTGAGTGGCAAGTGCTCTGTAATTAGTCAGCTATTGTCTTGGCGATCCCTATGGCAGCGGTATGTAGAGGGTTTTGGTGTATTCCTAGAATTTCCACTTATTATTGGTTTTTGAAAGTTTGCAAGTAGGTTTTCGAGATCACCACTACTCTACCAGTGAACCGTCCGTTGAGTGGCAAGCGCGGCTGACTGCTGTCTGGAGGATCCAACTTCAATTCTCGGGATTTTTCCTTGGTGGGTGGACTGTCACGGGATTCACTTAGTCTCGTGATGCCAACTGATGAGCTATGTGACTCAGTAGTAGCGGTTCCACGTGACTTAGACTGAGAACGGCCGGAAAGTGGAGTGCTGATCCCATGTCCGTACGTACCGCGTCCAGTGGCACCAATGGCAGAGGCTGACACCACGATCGGTACTGTCGGTGTGCCAGGCTTGTGGACGTAGTTCGCGTTTACTACCAATGAACCACCGTCTCCCACCTTTTTTACCTACGATTTCCAATTCTTCTTGATAGATGAATGCTTCGTGGAAAAAAAAAAAAAGTTTAGCCGGACTCGGTGGCCGCGCGGTTCTAGGCGCTACGGTCTGGAGCCGAGTGCCCGCTACGGTCGCAGGTTCGAATCCTGCCTCGGGCATGGATGTGTGTGACGTCCTTAGGTTAGTTATGTTTAATTAGTTCTAAGTTCTAGGTGACTGATGACCTCAGAAGTTAAGTCGCATAGTGCTCAGAGCCATTTGAACCATTTTTTGCAAAAAGTTTAAGGTTACTATTAATTCCGACAGGTTCTCATCGTGCCGTACTCGACCAATCCACTTGATTTTCAGCGGTCCTCTGCAATACCAGATTTAAAACACTTCTAATCATTTGATTTCTATATTTTTTTTACACTTTCCATTTCTCATGCTCACACATTGTGCATAAAGCAATCTTTCCACGAAAATTTTTCTGGTCTTAAGGTTAGTATTTTTTGATGTTAATAGCTGTTACTTTTTATAGAGAGCCCTTTTGCCTTGTGCACGTCTTGCCCTACTTTGTCATTCTCGTAGCTTCCTTCTTTAAATTGTCTATGAACTGGCTACCGAAATGACTCAGGAAACCCTACAGAGCTCTAAATCGTGTAAGCTGCACTGGGATATATCGGCACGTATTGTTTCTTTCCTGAGGCTCCTAACTCATTACGTGACGGAAAGCTTCGCCTGGAGCTCCGAACAGCGGCCGTAGTTTGCAACGAGCAGTGGCGACGTGACCTCTGACCTATGGCGCGTGCGTCGCCCAGTACTCTCCACCACGCGGAATCCCATCGATTCAGCCTCCTCAGAGGATCGTGTGCAAGCGAGCCGCGGCCCGGATGTTCGGGCTAGGTAGCCCCTAGACCAACTACCACGTACTTTATCCTCCTATAACGAGAACTCGTCCAATTGTGCAGTGCTGTTATGACGAACGTTTTCCTGGGTCAGAGTGTGCAAAACTGTGATTTATTGTTTTGATGACCATATTATTTCACTCCTGCAGCTCTCTCGGAGACTCGCAGCCAAAGTGCTAGACTAGGAATCCAAAGGCCATGGGTTCCATATCTGGTTCGTCTCGGACTTTTCTCTGCCACTTTTCGCTTCTTTCACCTCTGGCATTATTTGTTAATGCAAGAAATGCCAAGCTGCACAGTGTTTCCTACTCCACATTCAACTATAGCTAGTTGGTTAAGCTAATTCAAAGGTGAGAGGAAGCCAATGGCATACCATCTCCCACAGAGACATGCCTACTAAAACACTTTGGTGTAAAAATCAGTCTTCAGGTTGATGACAACTTTACTTCTTTTTAGAAGGGGCAACATCTATTACACATATGTTTGCCTCACACTGAGGTGACAGAAGTCATGGGATAGCTATATGCACATATGCAGATGGCGGTAGTATCGCGTACAGAAAGTGTAATAGAGCAGTGCACTCACAAAGCTGTCATTTGTACTCAGGTGATTCAAGTGAAACGGTTTCCAACGCGATTATGGGCGCATGACTTCGAGCACGGAATGGTAGCTGGAGCTAGGGGACATTCCATTTCGAAAATCGATTGGCTGTTCAATATTCCGAGATCCACAGTGTCAAAAGTGTCCCGAGAATACTAAATTTCAGGCATCACCTCTCACCACGGACAACAAAGTGACCAACGGCCTTCACTTAACGACCGAGAGCAGCGGCATTTGCCTAGAATTGTCAGTGTTAACAGACAAGCAACACTGCGTGAAATGACCACAGAAATTAATATGAGAGCTACATATCCATTAGGACAACGCGGCAAAATTTGGCGTTAATAACGATCGACGCGAGTGCCTTTGCTAACAGCACGACGTTGCCTGCAACGCCTCTTCTGGGCTCGTCACCACATCGGTTGGACCCTAGACGACTGGAAAATCCTAGGTCCCTATATCAATTGGTAATATTTGATGGCAGGGTTCGAGTGTGGTGCAGACCCCACGAAGCCATGAACCCGAGTTGTCAACAAGGCACTGTCCAAATTGATGGTGACTCCATAATGGTGTGGGTTTTGCTTACATGGCATGGACTCGGCCCTCTGGTCCAGCTGAGCTGATCATTGAGCGGAAATAGTTATATTCGGCTACTTGGAGATGATTTGCAGCTATTCATGGACTACATGTTCCCAAACAACGATGGAATTTTTATGGATAATAATGCGCCATGTTACCAGGCGACATTTCTTCTCGATTGGTTTGAAGAACGTTCTGGTTGTTTTGAGCGAATTATTTGGCCACCCAGATCGTCCAACGTGAATCCTGTCGAACATATATGGGATATAATTGAGAGGTCAGTTTGTGCACTAGATCCTGCACCGGCAACAATTTCACCATTACGGAAGGCTGTAGAGGTAACATGGCTCAATATTTCTGTAGCGGACTTCCAACGACCTGATGAGACCGGGCCAAGTCGAGTTGCTACTCTACGCCAGGCAAAAGGTGGTCCGTCACGATAATAGGAGGTATTTCATGACTTCTGTCACCTCACCGTGCAGTACTAGATGATATGGGGAAGAGTCAAATTAAATGCATAGCTGTCTACTTAATAGAAAAAAGAAAAAAAAAAAGAGTGCCAGTAGCTCGTAAGGATGTCTTAACCCTTTCACCACCACTGTTTTCGGTGTGAAATACATAAATATATGATTATTTCAACTAATGTCATAGAAGTAGCAACACGAAAAAAATATTTATCACGGTTTTGTTTTCTAAGATGTAGAGGGGCAGACCTACAGATATCTTCGGGGTTTCAGAAAACGACTGCGCAAAAACTACAACATGTACATAAAATAGACATGATCAGTGTATTAATTGTTTCTCCAACTCACTTTACAGGTGCTCAATATGGGCACCGCTTGTGACGCAGTAAACGTCAATACCTGCGCGCGGTCCATTTACACGAATGCGCGACAGCAGCCCGCTTTGCAAACCTGTGCATTGCGTTGCCTATCTGCGAGTACCAACTAATTCGATGCGACAACACGGAGCAGAGGATTAACACTGAAACTGGAAGACGGTACAACCTACAGGTGCAATTTAATTTCTAGTTATAAGAATACTGCAAACTATTATCACGCTTCTCTTTATCTGTGGGACATTGATCCACAGCAATAATATCAGAAGATTCGCATCGGTTCTCTGAAAACCTGTTGTGGAAGACACACGTCCCCGTGGTAGCAAAAGGGTTGAACAGTGCCCCCAGACCCCCGCGCTATTCGCGAATGGAACGGTAGAGAAGTCACTTGAAGGTGATTCGATGAACCCAATGCCTCGCAGTTAACTGTGAATTACAGAGTAATTATGTAGATGTACTACTTTCCGCGGGCTGCCCTGTAGCTTATAATATGATCCTACAGCAGAAACCAGGACTACAGTTTTCGTCTGATTTAGCACAAAACTCAATCACGAGTGAGTGTACAAAAGATTCCAATCTGCTAAGCCGTTTTAGTTCAGGCCAGAGTTACTGGTTTTCTCGTAAAGATATTTTCCTTAACGTTACAAAGTTTAAGGAAATTTCGTGTGTTTTTAAAGATTCAATACCAGTTTTCTCAATACATAAAATTATTGCAAAGTATTTAGTCTATACTGACGCATGCGTACACCATAATCCAGAACTTTGTACAGCAAAAATAGAGACATTTGTTGTGCAAGATAAATAAATGACTACGAAGTCTTTCGCGACAGAGTCCTTGCATAAAAAGTTCTCGATTTACTTGCCGCGCCAAATTTGGATAAAATCCCAAGCTTTCGATGACTGCCTTCATCATCTTCGTCAGGGGTAAAACTAAATGTCGTGGACCGGTGAGGCTTCCGCTTTTATAAGCAGTGAACAGCTTCTCATTGGCTGGATGACGTCACGGTGAAAACGGCGCGTACGGAGGTGGCGGCCTCTATGTCCATGGATTTTGTTTGCGCGCTTTATCCAGCGTTGCTTGCAGGTCAGGAGGTCAGCTGGGTGCACACGCCTTGCCCGAACTCTTACGGTAGATTGTCTGCCGCGAGTAATGAGTGTAATGGGCAGGGGCACTACGAATGTAGTGTGTGGGCATTAAGCTGGGAATGTTGGTCCCACGGGGAGCGTGAAAGGGGTAATACCCTGCAGTCGCACTATCGTCTGTGCCCTCGGTGGCTCAGATGGGTAGAGCGTCTGCCCTGTAAGCAGGAGATCTCGGCTTCGAGTCCCGGTCAGGGCACACATTTTCAACTGTCCCCGTTGATGTATATCAACGCCTGTCGACAGCTTAGGGTCTTGATTTAATTATCATTTCAGGGCGTAACCTTCCGGGAAGCTTCTTCAGACATACAAAGCGTAAAGCAGTCTTTCAAAAAGTCTTTTCATGCAAATGAACGTAATTCCCGTAGCAGTTCTGATGTCTTCAGATGCACATAGTTATGGGATGAGAGCAAGTTTTTGAGACGTTCATGGAGCGGTAGAGAATAATGTTCAATTAGAGCCTGTTTCAGGTCTGCATAGATTGTTCATTTAGCACATGCTCAGCATTTTTGATGTGAGAAGAGTGTAGTTGCGCTAACGCATTTTTGTCAAAGTCACAGTGCGCTCTGTGTTTGTAAAATATTACTTGCAGTTCAATAAACAACAATTCACTGTTTGTCGATCAAAATGGTGGCAGTTTCACGTAACCAGTGTTTGGCGGAAGCCAGGCGTGATGTAGGTCCCGATTGCCGTGACGACTTATTTGCGCAGCTGCGGTCCAAGTAGCAGCCGTTAGCGTACAAACTAGTGTATGTTCCTGCTTGACTGTTATCGGAAACGGCCTCGAAATAGAATACAACAGTGATGGCTCTGACTCCCTTGTCACTAGTTCATCCACGTTCTAGAGGATCACCAATGTAGGACATAATGAAAGGAACTTCCAGTTATCTCAATTATGAACGAACAACTGTCAAGGAGCACAGTAAATAATTTACTAAGTATCAAAAGACTTACAAGACTTACTTACTTACACATATACACTCAATACACGTTGAAGAAAGCATCCATACATCTCAAAGAAGTTCGTACACACTCATTTCAGTGGAGTTAATCGATTAGTCGGTGCTGTGGCCAGCACAAGGCAACCAATTTTAAAATATCCTGTAGTGAAACAGAGACGTGTGAGTCAGTACTAAAAGAAATTAACGTTCATTGATTGTCATCACACAGTGAAGAACAATAAAAATGAATTGACTTTTCATCCGACATTATAGCTTTGCAAAGAGCATAGGCTACTTGAAGGAAAATGCACGGGTTAAAATGAAGAGGGAGACCCAGAATATCCACACTGCAAAATGAGATTAGTGACACTGACTGTATTAGTTACAGGTGGTGATACAGATGACACGACTGAGACAGGCGGGGCATCGGCTAACACAATGGACTCGCGCTCGTAAAACAATTACGGCGACTTGTAAGAGCTGAATCTGTGCTCCCTCTTTATAAAACTCGAAGAACTCGTCGTCGATGGGACGTTACATCATACTCACTTTTTTTTATTCCTTACGGATGGCCAGAGGCAGACAAGGATGTTGCTTCAACAGTGTGACACAGATGTTGTTTCAACAGTCTCTGAACGATGATGATGAAGATGATGATGGTGATGGTGATGCAGTGGTAGGAGAGAGTCAAAAATAGATCCCAAAATGTCATCAACACGCGGTGAAAACCTTCGGCAACTCCAGTGTCATTGATGAGACGAAGAGGTGTCCAGACAAATCGTTCAAATGGCTCTGAGCACTATGGGACTTAACATCTGTGGTCATCAGTCCCCTAGAACTTAGAACTACTTAAATCTAACTAACCTAAGGACATCACACACATCCATGCCCGAGGCAGGATTCGAACCTGCGACTGTAGCAGCAGCGCGGTTCCGGACTGAAGCGCCTAGAACCGCTCGGCCACACCGGCCGGCGGTGTCCAGACAGCACAGCAACAGGTGGATATGGGCGTCTTTGACTAGCTGCTCGCCGGCCGCTCAGTTAGACAAGTACCAAAACATGGACAACTCGTTACCTGCTATTATACAGCGTTTTTCAAGAATCCGACTTAACAAGACTATATCTTCTACATAACTGAAAATAGACAGTTGGTCTTCATTTTAATCCACGCATCGAAATTGTCGATTGATCTTCGCATCAATTATGAGACGGCGGTTGTGCAGCTAACTCGCTCGTTCGCTACGTCTCGAGATGGCGATACACGGCCTCTGTGGAAACAGCTGCCATTAACTTACAACTGTGCAGCGTCATTTTCACCTCGAGTGCAGCACTATACCTCCCGCATTTCGTATCATTCGCCGATGGCGCGAGAAGTTTCACGACCCTGGTTGTTTATGTGAGGAAAAATCCACAAGTCGTTCCTGTGTGCTCATTCAAGCCACAGAGCGCAATCAAAGAGTTTTGCACGTAGACGTGCCAGCCTATAGTCAGCCATTCCTATCCGGCTGTTTTGTGGCAACGTTTATGTTACATACCATGTACACTGAAGCGCCAAAGAAACTGGTATAGGCATGAGTATTCAAATACAGAGATATGTAAAAAGTCAGAATAAGGCGCTGCTGTCGGTAACGCCTATATAAGACAAGTCTCTGGCGCAGTTGTTAGATCGGTTATTGCTGCTAAACTGGCAGGTTATTAAGATTTACGTTACTCTGAACGTGGTGTTATAGTCGGCGCAGGAGCGATGGGACGCATCATCTCCGAGGTGAAGTGGGGATTTTCCTGTACGACCATTTCGCGACTGTGCCGTGAATATCAGGAATCCGGTAAAACATCAAATCTTCGACATTGCTGCAGCCGTAAAAAGATCCTGCAAGAACGGTGCCAACGACGACTGAAGATAATCGTTCAACGTGACAGAAAAGCAATCCTTTCGAAAATTGCTGCAGATTTCAGTGCTTGACCATCAACAAGTATCAGCGTGCGAACCATTCAATGAAACATCATCGATATGGGCTTTCGGAACCGTAGGCCTACTCGTGTATCCTTGAAGACTGCACGACACAAAGCTTTACGCCTCCCTTGGCCCGTCAACACCGACATTCGACTGTTGATGACTGGAAAGAAATTGCCTGTTCGGACGAGTTTCGTTTCAAATTGTATCGAGCGGATGGACGTGTACGGGTATGGAGACATGCTCATAAACCCATGGACCCTGCATGTCAGCAGGGGACTGTTCAAGCTGGTGGAGACTCTGTAATGGTGTGGGGCGTGTGCAGTTGGAGTGATATGGGCCCCCTGATATGTTTACACACGACTTTGACAGGTGACGCGTACGTAAGCATCCTGTCTGATCACCTGCATCCATCCGTGTCCATTAGTCAATTCCAGCAGGACTATGCAACACCCGACACGTCCAGAATTGCTACAGAGTGGCTCCAGGAACACTCTCCTGAGTTTAAACACTTCCACTGTCCACCAAATTCCCCAGGCATGAACATTATTGAGCATGTCTGGGATGCCTTGCAACGTGCTGCTCAGTAGAGATTTCCACCCTTCGTACTGTTATGGGTTTATCCCTGCAGGATTCATGGTGTCATTTCCCTCCAGCACTTTTTGAGACATTAGTCGAGTCCATGGCACGTCGCGTTGCGGCACTTCTGCGTGCTCGCGGGGCCCGTACACGATATTACGCAAGTGTGCCAGTTTCTTTGTTGCTTCAGTGTAATGTGCATGACCTCTCCGAAAACGTAGGACAAAGATAATTTAGCTGCACTTCATCTCTCAAGTACATTGTGTTCGCATATTTAGCTGATGACCTAACTTTCAGTTCTCTGGAATTCTCGAGAATAAATACTGTGTTCAGCGTTCGCCTGCTTAGCCGGGTTCGATTTCCGGCCGGGGTTGAATATTTTCTTCGCTCGTGGACTAGGTTTTGTGTTGTTCTCATCATTATTTCATTCTCATCACCGACACGCAAGTCGCCCAGTGGGGCGTCGAATGAAATAAGCCTTCCACTTGGCAGCCTAACTTCCCCGAATGGGGCTTCCCGGCCAGAGATGCTATACGCTCATTTCCATTTCTGTATTCAGTAGATTGTACAAGCCCCTGATAGGTGCAAAGGAGTTGTTTTCAAAACATATGTGTCTGTAGAAATTGTTCGAAATAAAAGTACGAATTGTGTGAAAAAGATGACAGTAAGAGCTACTTACCAAACAGGCGGTAAATTTTATTTTGCCAAATTGTGGGCACACCTTGCTAATGTGAGCTCTCGACACTGGCTGATGTAAAACGGTCACCCTGTGGGATTGAGAGAGAAGCCCTCTGGCTGTTAAGCGTTGGAGGGTAATCGAGACTGATCTGGCACTAAAGAGCACCCCGGCCAGTCTATCCAATTTAGACAATGACTGTCAGATGTGTGTAAGACTGATTGTTATCAAAAACTAGCGCAACGGAGTACCCTGCCTGGTCTAGTTTCTTTGATAGACGTTAGGGGATGTGAGCGCTCATCGAACCGGAGTATGTACAAAGTGTATACTTCTTATTCCAATAGAAAGAGTCTACACCGTAACCACACCCGGATGGCCGACTTTGCACGATGCCTCACAGTGACGTGATGTGAACGCGGCACGATGTATTCGTCTCGGCCGCTGCTCTGTCACGGAGCCGCACTGCCAGCCGGTCCCGCGACTGCTGCCTCGGCTCGTGCTGCTGACACCCGATCGCGCACACTACTACCGTGGCCAACTGCCTCTTCCTGCATCTTCAATGCTGTGCGCCGATCTGAAGCGAGAAATCATTCCACGCAAAACCTCATAACTTAACACGGTATACAGGGTGGTCCACTGATAGTGACCGGGCCAAATATCTCACGAAATAAGCATCAAACGAAAAAACTACAAAGAACGAAACTCGTCTACCTTGAAGGGGGAAACCAGATGGCGCAATAGTTGGCCCGCTAGATGGCATTGCCATAGGTCAAACGGACATGAACTGCGTATTTTTAAATAGGAACCCCCATTTTTTATTACATATTCGTGTAGTACGTAAAGAAATATGAATGTTTTAGTTGGACCACTTTTTTCGCTTTGTGATACATAGTGCTGCAATAGTCACAAACGTATAAGTACGCAGTATCACGTAACATTCCTCCAGTCCGGACGGTATTTCCTCCGTGATACATTACCCGTTTTAAAATGGACCGTTTACCAATTCCGGAAAAGGTCGATATCGTGTTGATGGCTAAAATGGCTCCGAGCACTATGGGACTCAACTTCTGTGGTCATCAGTCCCCTAGAACTTAGAACTACTTAAACCTAACTAACCTAAGGACGTCACACACATCCATGCCCGAGGCAGGATTCGAACCTGCGACCGTAGCAGTCCCGCGGTTCCGGACTGCGCGCCTAGAACCACTAGTCGTGTTGATGTATGGCTATTGTGACCAAAATGCCCCCAACGGGCGTTTGCTATGTATGCTGCTCTGTATCCTGCATGACAGAATGGCGATGTACTTCCAACATGATGGATGTTCGGAACATAGCTCGCGTGCGGTTGAAGCGGTATTGAATAGCATATTTCATGACAGGTGGATTGGTCGTCGAAGCACCATACTATGGCTCGCACGTTCACCAGATCTGACGTCCCCGGATTTCTTTCTGTGGGGAAAGTTGAAGGATATTTGCTATCGTGATCCACCGACAACGCCTGAGAACATGCGTCAGCGCATTGTCAATGCATGTGCGAACACTATGGAAGGCGAACTACTCGCTGTTGAGAGGAATGTCGTTACACCTATTGCCAAATGCATAGAGGTTGACGGACATCATTTTGAGCATTTAATGCATTAATGTGGTATTTACAGGTAATCACGCTGTAAAAGCATGCGTCCTCAGAAATGATAAGTTCACAAAGGTACATGTATCACATTGGAACACCCGAAATAAAATGTTCAAACGTACCTACGTTCTGTATTTTAATTTAAAAAACCTACCTGTTAACAATTGTTCGTCTAAAATTGTGAGCCATATGTCTGTGACTATTATAGCTCCATCTATCACAAAGCGAAAAAAGTGGTCCAACTAAAACATTCGTATTTCTTTACGTACTACACGAATATGTAATAAAAATGGGGGTTCCTATTTTTAAAAAAAACGCAGTTGATATCCGTTTGACCTATGGCAGGGCCATCTAGCGGGCCAACCATAGCGCCATCTGGTTTTCCTCTTCAAGCTAGACAAGTTTCGTTCTTTGTAGTTTTTTTGTTTGACGCTTATTTCGTGAGATATTTGGCCCGGTCACGATCAATGGACCACCCTGTATGCTCCGCGAAAGTACCTGAACGAGTTAATTAATTGTATAAACAATGTATTGTTGGGAGATATAATTCGTTAATTAATGCGCAGGAATGTACCAGCAGTAAACTAATTTGTGGGCTACAGCACGCACAGGAGTACACAAACACACACACACACACACACACACACACATACACACGCCAACCTCATGAGCATATGGCTGCAGCTGGCACTCAGCGTTATCTGGGACACGCACTGGAGGGTGGTAAAGAACACGTCGCAGCGCGTCTCTTGGTGGCTGCAGCGAACAGGTTGTAAAAATTTTTCACATAAACTGTATATGATCAAAAAGCATCCAGATACTAATAGAGACACGTTTTCATCTTGTGTGTAACGTGACGCGTCGCACGGTTTTTGGTCCGAAAAATCGCCGAGTTATACATCGTTCAACATTATTACACACGTAGAACAACTTGAGCTATTTAGTGACTTGATGTTGGATCTGTCTGTTAGGTACATCGCTACATCCCAAATTAGTCTAATCTGATATCTGTATAATTAACAGGAAACATTGAAATAGCAGGGCAAATGTCCCAGTTTCCTAATTCACACTACAATCTGTAAGATAGCTGCGTGCAGTTTTGAAACTGCAGGATATGCATTAAGCGTTAATACCCTATCTGCAGTCAGACTTGTGTGCTGATAAATCTAAGAAAATATCATCCAGCTGACAGCTCCCAGTCTCACGCACCCTGACTTCCTCGCCAAACAGGCATACAGATAACTTACGTGTGCAACTGGATTGGAATAGATTAGAATCGGTTTTCTTTCCATAGACCCAACATTGAGATGATGCTCGTGGGTGTGGAACATGTCAGAAAGTATAACACAAAAGTATGGAACATTTGAGTGTCCCCTGATCATTTGTCCGGAGATTGTCAAGATATGTGAATACAATAGAGTAAACTGGAACTGCTAATATTTATAGAATTAATTCATTGTCTGAATGAGGAATATTTTAGGCAACGGTAAGGGATTTTATGTGTTTATGTAGATTGTTCTTACTCCTAGATTTTATACTATGTGTTGAGCTATTGGATGGAAATAGAGACATATTATTTGCAACAAATTTCATTAAGGCCTTAATTTATTGAGAATCAGTGACTAGAATACCCAGTTCCTTAAACAGGTTTCTACATGGTGGTTTTGCATTTACACCACAAATGAGTCTTATTACACGCTTTTGCATGCTGAAACTTCTGCTCGGTTTGACGAGTTACCCCAGAATACGATCCCATATGACATGACCGGATGAAAGTAAGTCAAGTATGGCATTTTTTTAATATTTGTATCTCCTACAACTGATATCATTAGCACTGCAAATACAGACATGCTTAAGCACTTCAGCAGTTGTGTGATATGCCTTTCTCAACTGAATTTATTATCGACTTGTATTCCCAGAAATTTAACACTGTTAAGATCTTCTGTCTGCATGCCTTCAGAAGTTTTACACACGCTGGAAGGAAATCTCTTACAGTTTCTGAACTGCATATAGTGGGTATTTACAAACTTCAGAGACAGTGAATTAGTTTTCAACCGTTAAATACTGTCAGTGAAAATTTGATTAGCAACCATTTCTAAATCTGTGCTAGAATTGCTATTTATTTTATGTTTGTATCATCTGCAGACAAGACAGACTTAGCATCTGGCAGTGTAACAGACGAGAGACTTTAATATACAAAAGAAAATTCAACAGGCACAAGATTGAACCTTGAGGAACACATCATGAAATTAATCCCCAGTCAGATGCGTACTCCACAGGCATTTTGCAACGACACCGTTTGTTTCCTGTTAGTTAGGTAAGACTCGAACCATTTTGCAGAACTGCTAGTGACACCATAATATTCTAATTTACTGACGGGAATGCTGTGATTCACACAGTCAAAGGCCTTTGGCAGGTCGCAGTAGATGCCAGTAGCCGCTATTTTGTTACCTAATGAATTAAGTACATTCTCACTGTACGTGTAAATAGCCTTCTTTATATCTAAACCCTTAAGGAGCCCGAAATGCGACTTCGACAATAAATTATTCGCAGTCAGATGCTTAAGAAAATGTTTGAACACGAAGACTTCAAACAGCCTCCGATTCTTGTGCTCGGAGGTCACGAACAAGTTCTACACGCAGTTGTCCCAGCTGCCGGCAGGCCTACTCCTTCTCTGCAACAAGGCAGCAAACGCAACCTTTTCTGCCGCCGTGACGGTTTTGGGATGCACAGTTGCTTCGCCAGCTACGTCCCGCATTGCAGCGCGTACTTCGTCCGTCGGCTGCTACTGCGTCTGCTTGGGAACAGGCAGTTTTTCCCGCCCTCCCGCTTGCGGTCGGTCTCCCCCACAGTCGATGGGAGATTCTGGCTACCCGCTGGTGGGGAAATTCGCCACTAGTTCGTCTGTCTGCTTGTCCGTCCTCGACTTTGTCGGTCGACGTCGTCGTCTTTTCCGCCGGTGAGTTCTTGTGGTGGAAGGCGCCATCACGCCGGACATTTTTGAGAGTTTGTGAAATGGGAGCAAGTGCAGGGAGCTGTCATTTGTGGTCTTAGTGAAGTTATTGGATCTTGTATAAGCATTATTGACATTTATGGCTATTACACATGTGTGCACTTGTGGAAATGTATGTCAACGTTTACAACGAAGGCTACGCTTTGAAAATGGACAATGTAGTCCAAACTAGTCACCACAAATATAATTTTTTGGAATTCAACTGTGAGAAAGATGGGGGAAAACCACACTTATTTACATTGCTTACAATACTGCACTGAAGACATGCGGAAGTCAGTTTTTACGTAACGCTCAAATTATTTGATGTGATTGATAATATACACATGAATCGATTCTCCTAAGAAATTAGTGAATGGAGTAGGCGTTAGCTACTAATAAATACTTCAGGCTCCACTTAAACTAAACTTTTAGCAAATCCTTTTATGGTTGCCGGCAAGTTATTGAAAATTTGTGTTCCTGAATAATGTACACCTCTTTGGACCAAAGCTGGTGACTTTAAATCTTTATGGTGATGCTTGGCTGCAACTGCCTAGGAATTATCGTACACAACTTTTGCACAGTGATCAGCCATAAGGTTATGACCACCCACCAAATAGCCAGTGTGTCACCTTTGGCACGGATAACAGCGGTGACGCATCGTGGCTTGGAAGCTGTGGGGCCTCGGTAGGTCGCTGGAGGGAGTTGGCGCCACATCTGCACTTAAAAGTCACTTAATTCACGTAAATTACGGGTTGGGGAGGGGGGGGGGGGCGATGAACTCTGACGCCACGTTCAAACACATCCCAGATGTGTTCGATAGGGTTCAGATATGGTGACTTGGGGGGCCATCATGCCAATTGGAAATCGCCACTGTGTTACTCAAACCACTCCATCACACTCCTGGCCTTGTGACATGACGCATTATCTTGTTGGAAAATGCTACTGCTATTGGGAAACATGATTGTCATGAAGGGGAGTACGTAGTATGCAACCAGTGTGCGATACTCCTAGGCCGTAGTGGTGCCTTGCACAAGCTCCACTGCACCCACGGATTACCACGCAAACGTTCTCCAGGGCATAATGGAGCCACAGCCAACTTGTCTCCGTCCCGTAGTACAGGTGTCAAGGAGCTGGAAGATGACGGATTGGCGCCCTCCTATTGGCATGGTGAAGACGGTAACCAGATTCATCAGAACATGCAACGCGCTGCCACTACGCCAACGTGCAGTGCCGATGGCCATGTGTCCATTTCAGTCCTGGTTACCTATATTGTGGTTGGCACAGCCACGAGTCGTCGGCTACGGATGCCATCTTTAGGAGTGTGTACTCAGTGCACTGTCTTCAGTCACATTTGTACTCTGCCCAGCACTAAATTCGGATATTAGTTCCGCCAAATTTCGCCGCCTGTCCTGTTTTTCCTGTCTGCCCAGCGTATGACGTCCGACATCTGTCATGAGGGGTGGCCGCCGAACCCACGACGTCCTCGAACACCTGCCAAGTCGTACACTTTACGACCTTCCTCGTTCTAGACACGGACAGCAAACTCATTGATACTATATGCATCGTGCTTGCGTCTCACTAGCAGTCATTCCTCTTCAAGTGACGCTGCTATCGCCTGGGCGAGTTTAAATCAATAGTAAGTCGGTGGTCACAATGTTCTGCCCCATCGGTGTATATACTACTGGCCGTACAAATTCCTACACCGAGAGGAAATGCATATGATAAACGAGTATTCATTGGACAAATATATTATACTAGAACTGACATGAGATTACATTTTCACGCTATTTGGGTGCATAGATCCTGAGAAATCAGTACCCAGAACAACCACCTCTGGCCGTAATAACGGCCTCGATACGCCTGGGCATTGAGTCAAACAGAGCTTTGATGGCGTGTACAGGTACAGCTGCCCATGCAGCTTAAACACAATACCACAGTTCATCAAGAGTAGTGACTGGCGTATTGTGACGAGCCAGTTGCTCGGCCACCATTGACCAGACGTTTTCAGTTGATGAGAGATCTGCAGAATTTGCTGGCCACGGGCCTTTCTGTATCCAGAAACGCCCGTACAGGACCTGGAACATGCGTTCGTGCATTATCCTGCTGAAATGTAGGGTTTCGCAGGGATCGAATGAAGGGGAGAGCCACGGGTCGTAACTCATCTGAAATGTAACGTCCACTGTTCGAAATGTCGTCAATGCGAACAAGAGGTGAGCGACACGTGTAACCAACGGCACCCCATACCATCACGCCGGGTGATACGCCAGTATGGCGATGACGAATACACGCTTCTTCTAATGCGCGTTCACCGCGATGTCGCCAAACACGGATGCGACCATCATGATGCTGTAAACAGAAACTGGATTCATCCGAAAAAATTAGATGCCTGTCATCTCGACTGCTAGTGATACGAGGCCGTTGGGATCCATCACGGCGTTCCGTATTACCCTCCTGGACCCATCGATTCCATATTCTGCTAACAGTCGTTGGATCTCGACCAACGCGAGCAGCAATGTCGCGATACGATAAACCGCAATCGCGATAGGCTACAATCCGACCTTTATCAAAGTCGGAAACGTTATGGTACGCATTTCTCCTCCTTACACGAGGCATCACAACAACATTTCACCAGGCAACGCTGGTCAACTGCTGTTTGTGTATGAGAAATCGGTTGGAAACTTTCCTCATGTCAGCACGATGTAGGTGTCGCCACCGGCGCCAACCTTGTGTGAATGCTCTGAAAAGCAAATCATTTGCATATCACAGCATCTTCTTTCTGTCGGTTAAATTTCGCGTCTGTAGCACGTCATCTTCGTGGTGTAGCAATTTTAATGGCCAGTAGTGTGCATATGCGCATGTTTTAATATTACCACGTAAACGGAAATATGTTTGAGATTTTATGACTCATTCCACACCCATAAGCACAAATTCACTTAGGATGTGTGTAAGGAACGTTAGGATACCTCATTCTAGGGCTCCGTACCTCTGTCACTAACAACGGAACCCTGGCAGCATCGCCGTGTTGTCCATCGGTCTGCCTGCCCGTGCGTCTGACTTGCTAAGACCCCTGTTTCTCAGGAAGGCCTAGACATACCAAGTTCAAATTTATGTTAAATACTAAGGGCTACGGTCCCTCGGCGATGTAAAAAAAAAGTGAACATCGAAGTCACTGCAATAAAAAGATACGGCCACTTGAGTCACATATTTAAAAACTCGCAAAATTATTCATCATAAATGATAGGGTACTCCCCCTGGACATAGAATAATGAAATTCGGCAAGAAGCAATGTTTCAGAGTACAAGTAAACGAAAAATTCCGAACATTGTTGATTTGTAATTATATTGCACGTAGAAAACATATGTGATATCAGCGCAGTAACAACGGTGGCAGTTTGAACTGTCAACTGTAAACAACATACTTGCATTCGACCAGTGAGTTGTGAGCAGGCAGTGTTAAGTAGTGGACGTGAGGCCGTAGTGTGTCAACGTTGATGTGTCACGCGTCGCTGTAAATCAAGTGTTCAAAACATACTCCACAATGTCTTGAAGAAGAGAAAAGTGTGTGCAGAGTTTGTGCTGCACACTTTCAATCCCGAACAAAATGACACCTAGATGTCTGCCGCACCTTTATTCACATGCAAAACGTGGACAGTTCCTTTCAGGACAAAATCATCACGGGCGACGTGACTAACTTACCACAAAGCAACAAAGTACAGAAATTCACGTGAAGGGTCAACGCTCTTACGACACGACCGACAGTCGGACCACTGCGAAGCGCGAGTTGAACAACATTCCGAGGAATAACTTTTCAGATAGTTTCACACGGTTATACAAACGTTGTACGGATTGTACTCATCTGAGGGGAGATTATGTAGAGCACCTAAACCATCATGTTAACTCTTCTTTATTTTTTATTAATCCATTCTCGAACCTTTTAGGACTGTATGTTATGTATTCTTGTTTCATAATACGTTATACACCTCCTCACTGTGTATTTATCTAACTTAATAATTTTGTACAGATTTTGTAACACAGCTGGAAGAAATTATTTAAAAAATTACCATTAGAGCGAGAAAGGTGCATCAGCTCTGTGAGGTAAGTCTAAAGACGTGGTGTCGGTTTGTGTGTGCAGATGGCTGGCGGGCAAGACCCTAAGTGGCAGAAAGATGCCGCCGACCAGAACTTCGACTACATGTTCAAGCTGCTCATCATCGGCAACAGTAGCGTGGGCAAGACGTCCTTCCTGTTTCGGTATGCCGATGACTCGTTCACATCGGCCTTCGTCTCGACGGTCGGCATCGACTTCAAAGTGAAGACGGTGTTCCGCCACGACAAGCGTGTCAAGCTGCAGATATGGGTGAGTACACGACGTAACATTTCTACCAGTGCTTTTGCTCTGCTTTACGTACACTACTGGTCATTAAAATTGCTGCACCACGAAGAAATGCAGATGATAAACGGGTATTCATTGGACATATATATTATACTAGAACTGACACGTGATTACATTTTCACGCTATTTGGGTGCATAGATCCTGAGAAATCATTACCCAGAACAACCACCTCTGGCCGTAATAACGGCCTTGATACGCCTGGGCATTGAGTCAAACAGAGCTTGGATGGCGTGAACAGGTACAGCTGCCCATGCAGCTTCAACACGATACCACAGTTCATCAAGAGTAGTGACTGGCGTTTTGTGACGAGCCAGTTGCTCGGCCACCATTGACCAGACGTTTTCAGTTGGTGAGAGATCTGGAGAATGTGCTGGCCAGGGCAGCAGTCGAACATTTTCTGTATCCAGAAAGGCCCGTACAGGACCTGCAACATGCGGTCCTGCATTATCCTGCTGAAATGTAGGGTTTCGTAGGGATCGAATGAAGGGTAAAGCAACGGGTCGTAACACATCTGAAATGTAACGTCCACTGTTCAAAGTGCCGTCAATGCGAACAAGAGGTGACCGAGAAGTGTAACCAATGGCACCCCATACCTTCACGCCGGGTGATACGCCAGTATGGCGATGACGAATACACCCTTCCAATGTGCGTTCACCGCGATGTCGCCAAACACGGATGCGACCATCATGATGCTGTAAACAGAACATGGATTCATCCGAAAAAATGACGTTTTGCCATTCGTGCACCGAGGTTCGTCGTTGAGTACACCTTCGCAGGAGCTCCTGTCTGTCATGCAGCGTCAAGGTTAACCGCAGCCATGGTCTCCAAGCTGATAGTCCATGCTGCTGCAAACGTCGTCGAACTGTTCGTGCAGATGGTTGTTGTCTTGCAAACGTCCACATTTGTTGACTCATTGATCGAGACGTGGCTGCACGATCCGTTATAGCCATGCGGATAAGATGCTTATCATCTCGACTGCTAGTGATGCGAGGCCGTTGGGATCCAGCACGGCGTTCCGTATTACCCTCCTGAACCCACCGATTCCATATTCTGCTAACAGTCGTTGGATCTCGACCAACGCGAGCAGAAATGTCGCGATACGATAAACCGCAATCGCGAGTGGGCTACAATGCGACCTTTATCAATGTCGTAAACGTGATGGTACGCATTTCTCCTCGTTACACGAGGCATCACAAGAACGTTTCACCAGGCAACGCCGGTCAACTGCTGTTTGTGTATGAGAAATCGGTTGGAAACTTCCCTCATGTCACCACGTTGCAGGTGTCGCCACCGGCGCCAACCTTGTGTGAATGCTCTGAAAAGCTAATCATTGGCTTATCACAGCATCTTCTTCCTGTCGGTTAAATTTCGCGTCTGTAGTTCGTCATCTTCGTGGTGTAGCAATATTAATGGCCAGTAGTGTAGTTTGCAACGCTCAGTATCGCGTAGCCAGTGCGCAAATAGTTATAAGTAACAAATAAGAGGCCAGAGAAGAGACGATGTATTTTTAGAGCAGAAATTTAAACCATTTCAGATTATTGCTAGGTTATTCGTAGTTTCATTGGGTCATTTAAGGCTACTGTAACGTTTTCACTACCATTCCTTTTCTCTGAGTGAAAGACATTGATGTGTGGTTATTTTAATTAAGTCTATTCATGTTCGGCCATAGCCTCACGCAGCGCTCGAACTATGGGCCCCAACATCCGAACCCTGACCGTGACGCACAGAATTCCCGCTGAATACTCCCCAATACTCTCAGATAATTTCCCCTGTTGAAGAACTAGTAACAGCGCACGTAATTTGTTGTCATAGCGACCGAAAATTCTAAGTTTACGTTACAGTAATAATGAATTCCATTTACGCACACAAGTTTCGCAAGCTGCTGCAGTTACAACAGTTGTTCAGACGCCTATAGCGTCACTGCACCCATCGCATCAACGCACAAAGTTCTGTCGTACCCGTTCTAAAATCCCCGGTGTCTTTTGAACAGTATCGCAGGCAGACACTCTTCAGACCCGACAGGGGTCTTGCGCACAATTATAACTTTCCATTCGGTCGTTTTAGGACCAGAGTCTCTTGCCTCAAACTGATACATTTACGTTTATCTATCCACGAAAATGTGTAACATCATCATGGAATCACGCTGTATATTTTCAGAAAAGCACTTGCATCGTATCAATGATCATATATGAAATTTCGGCCTATTACTTGAAATAGAAAGGTCTTTATCATTACATACAAATTCGAGTGTCTCATGTGATAACCACATCGATCTTCCTGCGTGTGATGTGATGCGAAACGGTTTTTGCGCAAATCAGTTTGACAAATGGTACATGGCAACAACACGCAGCAGATTCTCATTGGTTCGCTGATAATCTGTCGTGGGGCACATACGTCCCAATGACAGCGAAAGTATTAAATACCACCACCGCAGCTTCGATAACTTTTTATTTCCTTCTTGAAACGAGATTTAAGGTGGTTGTTTTGTTGCATAGCCGAAGGTAAATCTTAGCGTGGAAGGTAATGAAACTTCCTCACAGATTAACACTTGTGTGCCTGACGAAGACTCAACTTTTCATTTCGCAAGAGCTTTTCTTACCGATTGAGCTATTCAAGTACGACGTCATCCCCCTTCACGGATTTACGTCTGCCAGTACCTATCTGAACCTAGCAACAATCTCATAGGCTAAGGCTAAACTATTTCTCCATGATATCCTTTCTTCTTCTTCGGGGTGGCCAAGCGGTTAAAGGCGCTACTGTCTGGAACCGCGCGACCGCTACGGTCGCAGGTTCGAATCCTGCCTCGGGCATGGATGTGTGTGATGTCCTTAGGTTAGTTAGGTTTAAGTAGTTCTAAGTTCTAGGGGACTGATGACCTTGGAAGTTAAGTCCCATAGTGCTCAGAGCCATTTGATATCCTTTCTTCGAACAGTGATAGTCTCACTAGATATGGCACAGAATTCCGTCCTGGAGAGTGACTAATACACTGATGGCCACAAAACCTATGATCATCATCATCGTTATCATGGAAAGTCGGAGACACGTTCTGGAAGAAGAAAAGCTGTGAGGGCGAATCATGAGCCCTGGCTTGATATCAGAGTAACGTCCGCCGAAGGCTGGGTTCCGGGTTCGAGTCCCTGTCAGACGCACCGTTTTAACCTGCCAGCAAATTTAAAAACAGCGTATATACCGCGACAGAGTAAATGATGCGTTCTGGAAGACAATTGGGTGAATGCAAGTTGACGAATCCAGCGAATCTGATGCCATGACAAGAATCTCAGATATGGTTATGAACAGTAGAAAGTAACGGGATCATAAACACATACTGTATACAGGCTGTTTAAAAAAACTGTCACATATTGTTCAAAACTGGAAGAAAAGTTCCAATAATTATGTTTCCGCAAAGTAATACCCGTTCAGTTATGAACCGTTGAAGATCTACATTTTACGGCCTGTCTTTTAGTTACAGATGCAGCAGGATTCACAACGGAATGCATAGTAAACTACCACAATACGCACATATCGACAGACACAAATTCTCTAGTAGTCGAGGAGCTGAGGCATCAGAACCGATTTAGTATCAGTGTATGATCGCGAATTGTCGGCGACAGAAACATAGAGCCATACACTTTACCGGACAGATTAACAGGTGCTGTGTATCACTGATTTCTGCGCGATGGATCACCAGCGGTTATGGAGAACGTTACCCCTCCAGAAAGACAACGACTGTGGTTTTACACCATACAGCGCCATATACTTTTCTACGGATCGTTTGACAGTACCTCAGTGTAACTTTTCGTAGGCGTTTAGTCGAGATGGTATGGCCTTCGCGTTCACTGAACCTGAATCCGTTGGATTTCCAGCTGTAGGGACATTTGTTTATAGGAACTGGTGTGTGCCCAACCCATCGACAACGTGAAGACGTTGCAGGAGTGTGTATCAGTGCATGTGACGCAGTCCGAGTGGACCCGGTGTATTTGAAAGAGTGCGTGACTCACTGCGAAGAATGGCTGAAGGATGTGTCAGGATGCATGGTAACTACATGCAGTATTGTCAATAGTGTCTACTTCCACGTAACAAAAAATGGCTCTGAGCACTATGGGACTTAACTTCCGAGGTCATCAGTCCCCTAGAACTTAGAACTACTTAAACCTAACTAACCTAAGGACATCACACACATCCATGCCCGAGGCAGGATTCGAAAGTGCGACTGTAGCGGTCGTGCGATTCCAGACTGTAGCGCCTAGAACCTCTAGGCCACCCCGGCCGGCTCCACGTAATAGATAGATGGTACAAATAATGATATATACAATTTGCAGGCACAAATAGGGACACATATACAGGGTGCTCCAAAAAGGTACGGCCAAACTTTCAGGAAACATTCCTCACACACAAAGCAAAAAAATATGTTATTTGGACATGTGTCCGGAAACGCTTACTTTTCATGTTAGAGCTCATTTTATTACTTCTCTTCAAATCACATTAATCATGGAATGGAAACACACAGCAACAGAACGCACCAGCGTGACTTCAAACACTTCGTTACAGGAAGTGTTCAAAATGTCCTCCGTTAGCGAGGATACATGCATCCACCCTCCGTCGCATGGAATCCCTGATGCGCTGATGCATCCCTGGAGAATGGCGTATTGTATCACAGCCGTCCACAATACGAGCACGAAGAGTCTCTACATTTGGTACCGGGGTTGCGTAGACAAGAGCTTTCAAATGCCCCCATAAACGAAAGTCAAGAGGGTTGAGGTAAGGAGAGCGTGGAGGCCGTGGAATTGGTCCGCCTCTACCAATTCATCGGTCACCGAATCTGTTGTTGAGAAGCGTACGAACACTTCGACTGAAATGTGCAGGAGCTCCATCGTGCATGAACTACATGTTGTGTCGTACTTGTAAAGGCACCAAACTCAACATTACCTTCCTGCAATTGGGCCAACTGGCGGTGAATCGAGGAAGTACAGTACATACTGACGAAACTAACTAAAATGAGCTCTAACATGGAAATTAAGCGTTTCTGGACCCATGTCCACATAACATCTTTTCTTTATTTGTGTGTGGGGAATGTTTTCTGAAAGTTTGGCCGTACCTTTTTGTAACACCCTGTGTACACACGCACACATACACACACACACACACACAGGTACGCTCATTTATTCTCGAGCGAATAGTGAGAGAACGGGAGGGTCCCGATCTCATTTGCACAAGTGAAGTTTTAGTCATCATTTCGCGACAGACAGACTTCCAGTTGCACTGCAATGTGCACCTCAACGCCGAATGATCGAAAGACTACTTCCTGCACAATATGAGGAGATAAATCAACACCAAGCAGGCACCTCTTGTAGTTTTCGTTTAGCAGAGCGTGTGAGGCGGCATGGTGCAGTCCCTTAGCCTGTTTTCTGGTGGCACCTGCATCTATATGGTATGCATACATTTTGTATCTGTGCCCTACAAACTCCATAATATGCAAACCACTAACATCGTCTGTCATCGGGAGGATAATCTTTTTGTTCTGTGGTGTTAAAGCGTAAGGATTATCGGCCACGTCTCCAGACGTGTTAAATTCCTTGGTATTGTATCTAATTGCTTCATATAGATCACAGCTTTTGACCTAGTTTATGAAACTATCTGTATCGATATAAAGCACCTTGACATCAGTGAAGTTTGGTTTAGCAAACCCCTAGTGGAACGGACAAGTGGAGTTCGAATACGCCAAGAACGCACATACCGATATAAACAGGCTTCGTGAACTCTTCTGAAACCTTAGCCATCTGCTCAGTGACTAGATCTTCATTGAAGATTGTGACCCGCTTAAAATTTGGCTTCATGAAGTAATCTCATGCACTATAACGCCCATCCCCACGGTAAACTAAATGAGTTTCGCGGTGGGTTCTAACTTTCCATGGTTTTGTCGAAAGTTAAATTATTCATTAATTTATAAAAATCTTTTTCAAAATCACACGTCACGAGAGACCTCTGCTAGGTATTGAGATCAACATACTCCTTTAACCAGGGTCGCTGGTCGAAGAAGATGCTGCGGGTGATTCTAGTGAGTTTCATCCCCAACTTGAGACATTTCTGGAGGTTCCTGTAGAGTAGAATTATTTTAGGGTGACAAACATTTGAGCATGATTTTAAAGGAGATGACCAACGTCTGACCGTGGTTTTAAGGGAGATTTATTCACAATACATTTTAACTGCACAACTATATCGAATGGGTGACAATGGAGATATAAATATAAAAAGCAGGCATACTTTACTTACGAGGCGAGCACATGCACGTGTTACCAGTACTGACCGAGAAAGAAGTATATGTTTCCACTCTCCCGACCAATCTGGAAGTATTTTTTTTTTTGTTTTTTTTTCTTTATTGTGATTTTAAACACCTTATACAAAGGCGGGCTGTCAGCAGCACAATACGCCGCTCTTCAGCCTTGAGTTTGACAACAAGTAGTACATAAAGGTGGCACAGAGAAGACAGTCAAAACGGTGGGCAAGAAATGTAGGCACTAAAAATCGAAAAAAACATGGAGCCGTTCACGCTGGACGAGAAACATCACTAACACTAGTCGACACGGTGCACATAACATCGATGACGGCGGCGGCACGTGAACGGTGGTGGCGTGACGGCGAACAACACTACACACAAACGAAGGCACACACACGAAACACTGATGGCGATGATCTCCAGCGCGCGAATATTCACTGAGCGTGTGCGAGTCCAGGGACCTGCCAAGAGAGGAAGAGGAGGAAGGGGAATGGGAGAGGGAGAGGGGATAGCAGAGATGCCATGGGCAGAGGAGAGAGGGGGAGGGAGGAAGGGGGAGGGGAAGCCCGGGGGAAGAGGGGAGGAGGGAGGGGACAGGGGGAAAAGGAAAGAGAAGGAAGGGAAGAGAAGGGAGGGAGGGTACCTAAAGGAAAGGACACAGGATGTGGGGGCGGGGGGTGGATCAAAGTTGATAGGAGGGGTTGATGGAGGGGAGGAGGACATCATCAGGGAGGGGGAGCTGGCGGAAGCCACATTGGGAGAGGGTAAGGAGGGTGGAGAGATGGAGACCGGGTGGGACGTGGGAATACAGGCGCGACAGCGGGCGGGGGTGGGAGAGGATTGGTGAGACAAGCGGATGAGGAGGATCGAGTTTGCGGGGGGTGTACAGGATCCATATCCTTTCAAGGAAGAGGAGGAGGTGGGGGAAGAGGATGAGATCATACAGGATCCGCGTAGGGGAGGGAAGACGGATGCGATAGGCGAGCCGGAGAGCATGACGTTCAAGGATTTGGAGGGATTTATAAAAGGAAGGGGGGGCGGAGATCCAGGCCGGATGGACGTAACAAAGGATAGGGCGGATGAGGGATTTATAGGTGTGGAGGATGGTGGAGGGATCCAGACCCCACGTACAGCCGGAGAGGAGCTTGAGGAGACGGAGTCGGGAGCGTGCCTTGGCTTGGATTGTCCGGAGATGGGGAGTCCAGGAGAGGCGACGGTCGAGGGTGACGCTAAGGTACTTAAGGGTGGGAGTGAGGGCGATAGGATGGCCATAGATGGTGAGATAGAAATCAATGAGGCGGAAGGAAGGGGTGGTTTTGCCTACAATGATCGCCTGGGTTTTGGAGGGATTGACCTTGAGCAACCACTGGTTGCACCAAGCGGTGAACCGGTCAAGATGGGATCGGAGAAGGCATTGGGAGCGCTGCAGTGTGGGGGCAATGGCAAGGAAGGCGGTGTCATCGGCAAACTGGAGGAGGCGGTCGGGGGGTGACGGCGGCGGCATGTCCGCCGTATACAAAAGGTACAGAAGGAGGGAGAGGATGGAGCCTTGGGGCACACCGGCGGAGGGGAAAAAGGTGTAGGAGTCGGTGTTATGGATGGTGACGAAGGAAGGACGGTGGGAGAGAAAGGAGCCGATCAGACGGACGTAGTTAATGGGAAGGGCGTAGGTTTTCTGGAAGTATAGACTATGCCATTATTCATGTACTTCTCACATTACCTTGGGCCAAACAGTCTTCCTTCTGTAGAAGCACGATCGAAAATATTTCAAGGTCTGTCGATCAGGGAATTTGAAGTATTTGTACACTTCGTGAAATTAACATATAGAAGGTGGAACATTGATAGTGAGCGGGCCAAATATCTCACGAAATTAGCACCAAACGAAAAAACTACAAAGAACGAAACTCGTCTAGCTTCAAGGGGGAAACCAGAGGGCGCTATGGTTGGCCCGCTAGATGGCGCTGCCATAGGTCAAACGGATATCAACTACGCTTTTTTAAATAGGAAGCCTCATTTTTATTACATATTCTTGTAGTACGTAAAGAAATATGAATGTTTTAGTTGGACCACTTTTTTCGCTTTGTGATAGATGACGCTGTAATAGCCACAAACGCCTAAGTACGTGGTATCACGTAACATTCCGCCAGTGCGGAAGGTATTTGCTTCGTGATACATTGCCCGTGTTAAAATGGACCGTTTATCAATTGCGGAAAAGATCGATAACGTGTTGATGTATGGCTATTGTGATCAAAATGTACAACGGGCTGGACTCTCAAAAACGTCGGTGTTGAGAATTCTACATCAACATCGATTGCACCCATACCATATTTCTATGCACCAGGAATTGCATGGCGACGACTTTGAACGTCTTGTACAATTCTGTCACTGGCACAAGAGAAATTACGGGATGATGACAGAATTTTTGCACGCGTTCTATTTAGCGACGAAGCGTTATTCACCAACAGCGGTAACGTAAACCGGCATAATATGCACTATTGGGCAACGGAAAAGCCACGATGGCTGCGAAAAATGGAACATCAGCGACCTTGGCGGGTTAATGTATGATGCGGCAGTATGAGATGAAGGATAATTGGCCCCCATTTTATCGATAGCAATCTATATGGTGCAATGTATGTGATTTCCTACGTAATGTACTACCGATGTTACTACAAGATGTTTCACTGTATGACAGAATGGCGATGTACTTCCAACATGATGGATGTTCGCCACATAGCTCGCGTGCGGTTGAAGCGGTACTGAATAGCATATTTCATTACAGGTGGATTGGTCGTCGAAGCACCGTACCATGGCCCGCACGTTCACCGGATATGACGCCCCCGGATTTCTTTCTGTGGGGAAAGTTGCAGGATATTTGCTATCGTGGTCCACCGACAACGCCTGACAACATGCATCAGCGCATTATCAATGCACGTGCGAACATTACGGAAGGCTAACTACTCGCTGTTGAGAGGAATGTCGTTACACGTATTGCCAAATGCATTGAGGTTGACGGACATCATTTTGAGCATTTATTGCATTAATATGGTATTTACAGGTAATCACGCTGTAACAGCATGCGTTCTCAGAAATGATAAGTTCACAAAGGTACATGTACCACATTGGAACAACCGAAATAAAATGTTTAGACGTACCTACGTTCTGTATTTTAATTTAAAAAAACTACCTGTTACCGACTGATCGTCTACACTTGTAAGCAGTATGTGTGTGACTATTCCAACGCCATCTATCACAAAGCGAAAAAAGTGGTCCAACTAAAACATTCATATTTCTTTACGTATTACACGAATATGTAATAAAAAATGGGGGTTCCTATTTTAAAAAAACGTTGTTGGTATCCGTTTGACCTATGGCAACGCTATCTAGTGGGCCAACCATAGCGCCATCTGGTTTTCCCCTTCAAGCGAGACAAGTTTCGTTCTTTATAGTTTTTTCGTTTGACGCTTATTTCGTGTGATATTTGGCTCTGTCACGATCAATGGACCACCCTGTATGACAGTCCTTACTAATTAAATATACTAGAGCCGGAAGTATTAAAAAAAATTTTATGATACGGGAGATCACAAGAAATAAGGGAGATTTGGTCTCCCTAGCTTATTCCCCACTGTTGGCATCAACTTGGGGATGGAACCATTTTGCAGGACTAGGCGCTACGGACACAGTGACAAGTCGCTGAGCGGGTCACGCAAATCCGTGAGACTTTCCAGGTCCACCTCCAGAACATACCCCTATTAGCATCAGCAGTCACCCGATGGATCATACCAACGATATTATCTTTAGATAGCCATCAGAACCCACTAAACGGTAGAGTTTGTTGCACGGTATGGCAGTAACGGCACTAGATACTGTTTTCATGCAAATAAACGTTGTAACTCAAATTGACAGATGTCTGTACTTCTCCTCACTCATTCGCTGGTTATTCATATTGGTGTACCTTTGGATGCACTGGTAAAGTCCCCTGGGAATCCCTAGTTCGCAAAATAAGCAACATATCAACACTGGTCAACAGTTCGATGTTGATACGTGTCTTATTTTAACATTACGTCTCACAAAAGCCTCGTACGGCGGGATAGAAGGAAAGTTCCAGAGTTTATTTGCCCAGGTATACACTCTGGAATTTCTCGTAAACATCTGCACGCAAGCGCGCATCTCTCTCCACGTACAACTCTCTCCCTGAATTAGAGATATTGAATTCCTGCCTAACATTCACAGCTTGCCTGTACTCCACATTCATTATGGCAGTGCCTGTGTGGTTGCTGGTGGATGTGGTTATACCAGGCAATGAGGTTTCGTCGAGTCTCTCCTTCAAATTCAGATATTCAGACGGAAAGACCCCTTTCTTCGTCACAAACTGAAAAACTGTATCATCGGGATACGCAGTTCTGGTGATATGCATATCCTCCCGATGCATTGTCTCAGCAAGTTTCTGAAGAGGTATGTGCATGAATCGTAGCATATCCGAGGAGCAGAATAATATTGCCGACGTGATTTGCTCGGAAAATGAAATGTGTTTTTCTACATCGGCAGGTATGACACCGACCTTGCGACGTTACCTAATAGTTACTCGTAGTGTAGATTCTCTTTCACACAGCATCCCTTACGAGCAAACCAGCTGCGTCGTTATCTGTGGTTACTCGTACTTTAGGTACGTGGGCTACGCACGGCTCTGTTTGAAAAGAATAGTTCGATGTAGTCAAGGTCGAGCGCGTATGTCTGCTTCCATGCTAATTTACTGTGATCCTGCAGTCAGATAGTTTATGAACTGGCTAGAATTGCTAGTTAATAAAATACACAAAAGCACAAAATAAGAGTTAAATGAATAATTTAATAACAATTCATGTAGGAGACAGTGAATTACGTTGAATAATGTTTATTCAAGAAAGGACATCTCAAACAAACGGGATGTCGTCTTACGGTATTCAGTTAAAATACAGCCAGAAAATGCCCTTATCAAATACAATAAAGTTACTTTGAGAGAGTTACGAGAATGGTAGCAAAATCCCCAAACTAAGTCCATTTTCTAATCAAAATACAGGAAATGTTAACAATTTCAAAAAAGTTCAGAGTTCAACTTAATGATTTACAGATTAATACATGTGAGAAGACGAGTCCCGTTATACAAACGGAAAAAGTTAGAGCCCTAATGTGGAGCACATTCAGGCCTCTCGAAATATAAAGTCCCTTCGAAAGTTAGAGTACTGAAGCGGCCGTTCACCGCCCAGAGTCTATCACAGACATGACTGAATATCACACGTTATCACTGGCAGGTCTGCCTTCTTCCGGAACGAACATCCAAGTGTCCTGAATCGCTCCCTTGAGCTCTTCATTTGAAAAGTCCCAGTCTCCACTTGACCTCCATAATGTTCTGTTACTGTTTGCTTTTCGATTGGCTCTAGGCCGACCGCACCAAAAATACATCGTTATTAAGCTCTCCAGACGTGATTTGACTCAACATGATCGCTTTGACTAAACTAATATATTACAACAATATTTAACTGAAGAAATGTTATAAACATTCAGTCACGCTCATACCATTCATAATTGATATTAAAAAAGGTTTGTCCATAAATAAAAAGTCAGTATTCCTGCGCAAGAGCGCTCACGATAAATGACAACAGATTGTCGTTAAATATCGTTTAAACAACTATTTAAGCTCACTTGTCGCAAGAGTCTTTTGGCCCTCTTTTACAAAGGTGCTGTCAGCTGTCCTCTTTTAAACTGCCATAATATTGTATTCTTAATTATAATTAACATTTAAATAACGTTAATAGCAAATTAATAAACAATTCATTAAATAAATACACAAGTATGACAAAATGTGACATCATTTTTTTCCGTTTCCTGTCGTTTCTTAGTTGCTTCAAAATTCATAAAGGTTATGTTCCGTCTCTGCAACTAAATGAGTTATTCAGATTAGAAACAAGTTTTGTAGCACAATTTTCGTGAGGTTAAATTATCGTTTGCTGTTACTTACGATTTCCAGTCTTGCCTGTTCACGTGGTGTGGTCCTGGGTACACTATGTAATCAAAAGTATCCGGAAACTCCCAAAAACATGCGTTTTTAATATTACGTGCATTGTGCAGCCACCTACTACCAGGTACTCCATATCAGCGACCTCAGTAGTCATTAGACATCGTGAGAGAGCAGAATGGGCCCTCCGTGGAGCTCACGGAGTTCCAATGTGGTCAGGTGTTCGGGTGTCACTTGTGCCATATGTCTGTGCACGAAATTTTCACACTCCTAAACATCCCTAGGTCCACTGATTGCGACGTGATAGTGAAGTGGAAACGTGAAAGGTATACGTACAGCACGAAAGCGTACAGGCCGGCCTCGTCTGTTGACTAACAGAGACAGCCGACAGTTGATGAGGGTCGTAAAGTGTAATTGGCAGACATCTATCCAGACCATCACACAGGAATTCCAAACTGCATCAGGATCCACTGCAAGTATTATGACAGTTAAGCGGGAGGTGAGAAAACTTGGATTTCATGGTCGAGCGTCTGCTCATAAGCCACACATCACGCCGGCAAATGCCAAACGACGCCTCGCTTGGTGTAAGGAGCGTAAACAGTGGACGATTTTACAGTGGAAAAACGTTGTGTGGAGTGACGAATGACGGTACACAATGTGGCGATCCGATGGCAAGGTGTGGGTATGGCGAATGCCTGGCGAACGTCATCTGCCAGCGTGTGTAGTGCCAACAGTAAAATTCGTAGGCGGTGGTGTTATGGTGTCGTCGTGTTTATCATGGAGGGGGCTTGCACCCATTGTTGTTTTGCGTGGCACTATCACAGCACAGGCCTACACTGATGTTTTAAGCACGTTCTTGCTTCCCACTGTTGAAGAGCATGGCGATTGCATCTTTCAGCACGATCGAACAGCTGTTCATAATGCACGGTCTGTGACGGAGTGGTTACATGACAATAACATCCCTGTAATGGAATGGCATGTACAGAATCCTGACCGGAATCCTATAGAACACTTTTGGGATGTTTTGGAACGCCGACTTCGTGCCAGGCCTCACTGACCGACATCGATACCTCTCCTCTGTGCAGCACTCCGTGAAGAATGGGCTGCCATTCCCCAAGGAACCTTCCAGCACCTGATTGAACGTATGCCTTCGAGAGCGGAAGCTGTCATCAAGGCTAAGGGTGCGCCAACACCATATTGAACTCCAGCATTAGCGATGGAGGACAGCCAGGTGTACGGACACTTTTGATCACGTTCTGTGTGTCTTCATTCGGTCCCCATACTCCAGTTCCCCCATTTCAGGCGGTTTTTTTTATCCACATTTATTATAGAACATCATTTGCACTTATACACTCCTGGAAATGGAAAAAAGAACACATTGACACCGGTGTGTCAGACTCACCATACTTGCTCCGGACACTGCGAGAGGGCTGTACAAGCAATGATCACACGCACGGCACAGCGGACACACCAGGAACCGCGGTGTTGGCCGTCGAATGGCGCTAGCTGCGCAGCATTTGTGCACCGCCGCCGTCAGTGTCAGCCAGTTTGCCGTGGCATACGGAGCTCCATCGCAGTCTTCAACACTGGTAGCATGCCGCGACAGCGTGGACGTGAACCGTATGTGCAGCTGACGGACTTTGAGCGAGGGCGTATAGTGGGCATGCGGGAGGCCGGGTGGACGTACCGCCGAATTGCTCAACACGTGGGGCGTGAGGTCTCCACAGTACATCGATGTTGTCGCCAGTGGTCGGCGGAAGTTGCACGTGCGCGTCGACCTGGGACCGGACCGCAGCGACGCACGGATGCACGCCAAGACCGCAGGATCCTACGCAGTGCCGTAGGGGACCGCACCGCCACTTCCCAGCAAATTAGGGACACTGTTGCTCCTGGGGTATCGGCGAGGACCATTCGCAACCGTCTCCATGAAGCTGGGCTACGGTCCCGCACACCATTAGGCTGTCTTCCGCTCACGCCCCAACATCGTGCAGCCCGCCTCCAGTGGTGTCGCGACAGGCGTGAATGGAGGGACGAATGGAGACGTGTCGTCTTCAGCGATGAGAGTCGCTTCTGCCTTGGTGCCAATGATGGTCGTATGCGTGTTTGGCGCCGTGCAGGTGAGCGCCACAATCAGGACTGCATACGACCGAGGCACACAGGGCCAACACCCGGCATCATGGTGTGGGTAGCGATCTCCTACACTGGCCGTACACCACTGGTGATCGTCGAGGGGACACTGAATAGTGCACTGTACATCCAAACCGTCATCGAACCCATCGTTCTACCATTCCTAGACCGGCAAGGGAACTTGCTGTTCCAACAGGACAATGCACGTCCGCTTGTATCCCGTGCCACCCAACGTGCTCTAGAAGGTGTAAGTCAACTACCCTGGCCAGCAAGATCTCCTGATCTGTCCCCCATTGAACATGTTTGGGACTGGATGAAGCGTCGTCTCACGCGGTCTGCACGTCCAGCACGAACGCTGGTCCAACTGAGGCGCCAGGTGGAAATGGCATGGCAAGCCGTTCCACAGGACTACATCCAGCATCTCTACGATCGTCTCCATGGGAGAATAGCAGCCTGCATTGCTGCGAAAGGTGGATATACACTGTACTAGTGCCGACATTGTGCATGCTCTGTTGCCTGTGTCTATGTGCCTGTGGTTCTGTCAGTGTGATCATGTGATGTATCTGACCCCAGGAATGTGTCAATAAAGTTTTCCCTTCCTGGGACAATGAATTCACGGTGTTCTTATTTCAATTTCCAGGAGTGTAGTTATGTGATCAACATTTGTGTGTTTACAGTTTGTAGTGTTGTCAACTGTCACTGTGTGTTTACTTTTGCCTTTTGTTTATGTAGTTTGATATTTTTTATTTGTTTTGTGTGTGTGTGTGTGTGTGTGTGTGTGTGCGTGTGTGTGTGTGTATGTGTATGTGTGTGTGTGTGTGTGTGTGTGTGTGTGTTTTGTTACGTGTGAATGAGTCATTCACTGTGACAGGGCTTTCTTTATTTTTAAAAGCTGTCGATGTGTTCTTCTTTGTGATTGGTTGGTTGATTTGGGTGAGGGGCCCAAACAGTGAGGTCATCGGTCTCATCGGATTAGGGAAGGTTGTGGAAAGAAGTCGGCCGTGCCCTTTCAAAGGAACCATCACGAAAAACCTAAATTAGGATGGCCGGACGCGTCGTTGAACATCGTCCTCCCGAATGCAAGTCCAGTATGCTAACCATTGCGTCATCTCGCTCGTGTTATTCTTTATGTCAGTGGATATGTACCGGTATATATATGATCTGTGTGTGTGTGTGTGTGTGTGTGTGTGTGTGTGTGTGTGTGTGTGTCGCGCACACACACACACACACGCACACACACACACAGCAACACAGAGAGAGAGAGAGAGAGAGAGAGAGGGGGGGGAGGGAGCAGGGAGGAAGATCCACTGATTATTTATTCTGGTTAGGTATCACTTTTCTGTTTGTTATTTTATTGAGTGGCTAATATAATCAGTAACTCACTGATCATGTTAGCCACTAAACCTATAACAAACAGAAAGGTGAATCTCCTCCCCCCCACCCCTCCCCTCTCTCTAACTCTCTCTCTCTCTCTCTCTCACTCTCTCTCTCTCTCTCTCTGTGTGTGTGTGTGTGTGTGTGTGTGTGTGTGTGTGTGTGTGTGTGTGTGTGCGTGCGCGTGTCTCTGTGTGTGTGTGTGTGTGTGTGTGTGTGTGTGTGTGTGTCTCCCTCACACACACACACACACACACACAGATATATACCAAGCCATGTAAAGAATAACACATCCACACATTTTATTTTAAAAATAGATGATTAAAGCCCTGTCACAACAAATGACACATTGACACACATACACACACAACGAACGAATAATATCAAACCACACATTATAACAAACAAAAGACGAAAGAGAAACACACAGTTGGCAACACTACACACTGTAAACACTCATATGTTGATCACACAATGAAAAGTGCGAGTGATTTTTTATAATAAACGTGGGTGTAAAACACCACAAATTGGTGAGTTGAAGTATGGAGACCGAATGAACACATTTCCGGGACCACAAACATGGACTAGCAACACTGGAAATGGAAACACCAGACGATAATTTAACCTCACGAAACTTGTGCTACAAAAGTTGTCTCTGCTCTGAAAAACGTTAGGAAACGTGACATTGTAACATACTTGTAACCACTACATAATGCCTTTATTAGATATATAAAAACAAACCTTGTATTACGGGCTACTGAAGATACTTCATAAATGCAAGAAGCGAAACTCACATGGCAAAAAACAAACTGCCTTTCATTTAGTTGCAAAGACGGAACAGACCTCCATGAAAATGTCAGGTATTCGTGCTGCACTCATTTGCTGTGTAATGGTGAAGAATACAATGCTCTGACAAACATTTGCACAACGAAAAGATATAAGAAACGGAATAAATCAAGGAATAAAATACACAAATAAGTAGCTTTCAGAGATCGTAGATATAGTGCAATGTTATCATCTGGGATACTGAATGTTGAAATCGTGTGAAGCTTTTAAAAGTTGTTAATTCGGAGGTTCATTGCAAAATGTTTATTTACTGGGAAAAATTGACTTCTGTAGTTTTAAAGATATTGACATATTGTTGTGTCATTGGATGCACTTCATTTTTTTAGGATCGCCGATGCATTCAAATTTGCATTAATATTTGACTGTAAATTATTATAGATTCTCAAGAGGTATAGCAAGCCATCTTTCGGCTTCTCTGACGCTCCACCATACTGGTGCCTTTCTTGCATAACAGCCATGCGAGTAACAGCTGTCCAAATTCCCAGCTTTGCGACTTGCAAATTTCTGATGACGCTGCTCCTTGTGCGCTGTCTGGCCGGTACTGGACACGACCCCCCCTTGGCCCTGCTGCTGCACGGCTAGTCCTTAGCCACACAAGCAAATTCATTTTCTCTCACACCTGCTCCAGGCACCTAAATCATTCTCCTACGTATGTGTAACGTTACAACCTTGTCGTTCTTAAAGTTAAAATTATCGAAGTACTCAACAAAAAAGTGGGGTTCATATCAACTCAAATTATGGCAGAAGATGGGTAAGTGTCATGGCAATTACCACTTCAAGTTGCATGCATTTTGAGCTGGGCCGCAGAACTTCACTGTTCGATGGCAGTTGTCTCTATGTGGATTTCCACCTTCTGTCCTAAGGCAGCCTTCAAATATGACATTCAGCTGCCTATTTGTATAATGCATCATTCTCTTCCGAGTTGCCGGCCGGTGTGGCCGTGCGGTTGAAGGCGCTTCAGTCTGGAACCGCGTGACCGCTACGGTCGCAGGTTCGAATCCTGCCTCGGGCATGGATGTGTGTGATGTCCTTAGGTTGGTTAGGTTTAATTAGTTCTAAGTTCTAGGCGACTGATGACCTCAGAAGTTAAGTCGCATAGTGCTCAGAGCCATTTGAACCATTTCTCTTCCGAGTTGCTCTTTGGAATGTTTTTCTGTAAAGAGCATTAACATTCAATGCACGTTTTCCGAGCTCACAAAGCAGTCGTCTCAGAGGATTATCGCCATCAAATTTATCGCGACTAGAAGCATTTGAGAATACAATTTGATACACCGCTACTTATGGCGCATGTCGTTCTGTGAATGTGGTGCGAGAGGCTGTGGAATCACCTTCAGAGTGTACCACAGTAACCAGTAAGCACTCGAAATCAGCATATACAACAAAGGGACCTCGTTTCTTGAGGTGGGCATTCTTAAACTTTAAGAAGTTTTTATCCTCAGTGGGCATTTCCACACGTACTGGTCCCTGGCTCGAGGAATCAATTAGATATTTTTCTAAATAGCACTCTAAGTGAAATAGTTGAGGCATCAGCATAAAAATACCGTTTGCGCTCATTTTTACTTAATTGGGATGGAAGTAGGCAGGACATGTTCTTTATACAGAGGCAATGATGCTTCTTGACTCTGGAGAATAGAGAAAAATCCAAGTGTCTGGGACGCTGATAGGCTACTTTGGAACAGTAGAAGGACCTGACTGCTTTATGCTTCACATCTCTTGGCACGCTTTTTCTCTTATCTACATCCAGATCATAGACTTGAACCTAATAATTAGGGCTCTGCCTCTTGAATTTTCCCATGTCTAGCATTGTGATGAGGAATGAAATGCCTTCAAAGTTATAATGCTTGCAGACATTAGATGTCTTGTACGTATCTGCGTGATACACATGCTTTGCGTAATTTCTATTGAAGGTGCAAAGCGACCTTATGAAGCAGTATTTATGTTCCTCGTCTAGATTCAGGATGTTGATACATGCATTTATCGAAAATATCTGGAGGAAGAGAGCTGAAACTGGACCCTGAATTGATTGAATCAAAAGCATGTGAGTACAAATCAAGGTCGATTACATGGCTGAGTGCCTTACCAGACCCCCTTTAATGGATATCAGAAACATGGCTCAGTATGATACTCTCATTAAAAGTTCCATATTACTCTGGAATTGGCACACCCCTCGATATCACATCATCCTTATCCCAAATTTTGACGATGTTTGTCTCTCCAGCAATACTGCCTTCTTTGGGGCGGACGTGACAGCTTACAGTACAGAATTGCCTTGCACTTCATGGCAGAATACCGATGAGTATTGATGATATCAGAGAGCTCCCTTTCCAACACTGCATGAAAAGCATGAAGGAAGGTAGCTGGGTTTGATAACCTGCATTAGTGTTATCAATGAAGGACTGCAAGATCCTACCACAAAAGCGCCAGCAACCACAGAGCTGCCTAATGCAGCTACAGGATTTACCTGGTTTTGATTAAAAAAATTTGCTCAGTGACTCCTACATTGTTGTGGTGAATGATTACAAAGTGGACATAGTAGACATAGAACTCCAGACTGTGGGTATGAGGTAGCACAAGGTGGTAACCATCTGTGACAGACCGCGGTGCTTGTAGCTGCCAGTTCGAGGGTCCACGCTGGGGTGATGATGGTGATGGGTGTATCATCAGCCAGTAGCATACAATCCACAAGTTCATCAGGGCACTGTTGGTCCATTTTGTCTCACTCTCAACGCCGATTCGGCGTAAATCCTTCAGAGTGGTTGGTGAGTCACGTCGTCCACAAACAGCACTTTTCAGTCTAACCCAGGCATGTTCGATAGGGTTTATGTCTAGAAAACATGTTGATCATTCTAGTCGAGCGATGTAGTTATCCTGAAGGAAGACATTCACACAAGATGTGCACGATGGGGGCGCGAATTGTCGTCCACGGAAACGAATGCCTCGCCAATATGCTGCCAATATGGTTGAACTATCGGTCGGAGGATGGCATTCACATATCGTACAGCCCTTACTACGCCTTTTGGTTGCAAAGATGGACCTCGCTATGGACGTCGGGAGTGAAGTTGCGAATCATGCAGTCAGTCTGTTGCACACAGTTTGAGTCGTAACACGACGTCCTGTGGCCGCACGAAAAGCATTATTCTAAATGTTGGCGTTGCTGTCAGGGTTCCTCCGAGCCATAATCCGTAGGTTGCGGTCATCCACTGCAGCAGTGGCCCTTGGGCAGCCTGAGCGAGGCATTTCATCGACAGTTCCTGTCTCTCTGTATCTCCTCCATGTCAGAACAACATCGCTTTGGTTCACTTCGAGACGCCTCGACGCTTCCCTTGTTGAGAGCCTTTCCTGACACAAAGTAACAATGCGGACGCTACCGAACCGCGGTATTGACCGTCGAGGCATGATTGAACTGCAGACAACACGAGCCGTGTACCTCCTTCCTGGTGGACTGGAACTGATCGGCTGTCGGACCCCCGCCGTCTAATAGGCGCTAATCATACGTGGTTGTTTACATCTATGGGCGGCTTTAGTGACATCTCCGAACAGTCAAAAAGACTGTGTCTGTGATAAAATATCCACAGTTAATGTATATCTTCAGGAGTTCTGAGAACCTGGGTGATGCAAAACTTTTTTCGATGTGTGTATATTAAGAACAATAATGGACCCAAGACTGAAGCCCGCGGAATCCCATTCTTGATAGCCCCCTAGGCTGAGGAATCTTCTGATTTTTGTGCATTATATGAACCCTTTATTTTAACCTTCTGCTCTCTTCCAGTCAAATATGAATTAAAGCATTTGTGTACCCTGTCACATTACGCGCTGCTCATGCATGATGAATGCATGCGTCTTTTTATTGACACACGAATGTCTCTTAACTTTCGCCTATTGTTGTTTGCGTGTTCCCTTCTGAATCGAGAGTTCAACATCCTCTGCATCCTCAGAATTGTGTGGATTTCGTTTTTGATACACGGTGGGTCGTTGTTGTCTTTAATCCACTAACTCGTCACGTATTTCTGCAGATTATGATTTATAATTCGTTTAATTTTTGCCCATAATTTCTCTACTTCCGTCATACTGGAACTCAATGATGTCAATTCAACGTTTAAGTGAAATGCTAATAATTGTCTATCTGCTGCGTCTGGAAGAAATAATCTCCTAGCCGTCTTGATTGATTTATCAGCTATAGTTACCAAAGTCGCTATGGCTGTGCTGCAGTCATGGACTGTGCGGCTGGTCCCGGCGGAGGTTCGAGTCCTCCCTCGGGCATGGGTGTCTGTGTCTGTCCTTAGGATAATTTAGGTTGAGTAGTGTGTAAGCTTAGGGCCTGATGACCTTAGCAGTTAAGTTCCATAAGATTTCACACACATTTGAACTATGGCTGTCGAACTAGTTGCTAAAGACAGCTTTTGGATAAAGTCTTCAAAAGAACCTTGCAACATAGACCGTCTGTACTCGCTGCAGGGAATCCATAGACGTGGGGATGGAGGGGGAGATTAGTGTTTAACGTCCCCTCGATAACTAGAGACAGAGCGTAAGTTTGGAGTACGCAAGGATTAAGAAGGAAATCGGTCGTGCCCTTTCTAAGGAACCATCCCGGCATTAGCCTTAAGCGATTTAAGGGAATCACGAAAACCTAAATCTGGATGGGCGGACGCGGGGTTGGTTGTCGTCATCCCGAATGCGAATCCAGTGTGCTAACCACTACGCTACCTCGGTCGGTCTCAGAGATGTCGCAGTCCATACTCGGTATGTTAAAGCCGCCTCCAACTTATATTGTACGATCTGCGCATTTCAGCACTACTCACAGTAAACCTTCTGTCAGTGACTAAAATTGTCATAGTGGAGTAGGTAGTCCATAAAAAAATCCAGCAATTAACTTCGATTCACTTAGTCCTGCTATACGCTACTAGATAACTTCACTCTCACTTTAAAGTTCGACCTCAGGAGAGAGAATATTTTTGTTAACTGCAATAAACACACCCCCTCCAATGGCGTCTAATCTGTCTTTTCAAAATACGTTCCATGACTCGCTAAATATATCTGAGTTTTCCATCTCGGGTTTCACCCAGCATTCTATCCCGAGAGAAACACGAAGGCAGTTCAAAAAGTTTGTTACTCATTATTATGGCAGGACAAGTAATTTTTATTCGATGCTGCATTACTCTTCAAAGTGACACAGATACATGACACTACTTTCCACGTAGTCACCAAGTCTGTGTAAACAACGGTTGGACCGTTTTGTTCAGTTCCTCGACTACTGAAATCCACTTCTTGGTCTCGGAACCGCTGTGTGCAACGACTGTGTCGAAGTCAGGGAAAGCAACAGGTGAGATCGAGCCTGTGTCGTCCATGTTTCCTGCCTCAATCAAATGGCTCTGAGCACTATGGGACTCAACTGCTGAGGTCATTAGTCCCCTAGAACTTAGAACTAGTTAAACCTAACTAACCTAAGGACATCACAAACATCCATGCCCGTGGCAGGATTCGAACCTGCGACCGTAGCGGTCTTGCGGTTGCAGACTGCAGCGTCTTTAACCGCACGGCCACTTCGGCCGGCCTGCCTCAATCGTCTGAGGGCTTACGGCATCGCTTTTTATGTTTCCTTGGAGACGTCTGTTTCCGGACTTGGGTTTCTGTGTGTGTGTGTGTGTGTGTGTGTGTGTGTGTGTGTGTGTGTGTGTGTGTGTGTGTACAGGTTCCTGCACCACATCCCCCTCAGGGAGAAACGCAGACGCCGGTACAGCCCTAGTCTCGAGTTCCATTCATATTCAATTTTAGCTTGTCGCATGCCGCAGGGGACCGGGGACGTCTCGAAGGTGTCCCATTATTCTGCCACATGGCTAATTACCGTCCCACATAGTCGGGAAGCCGTGGTCGCTACGTCCGGCGGCACTTCGTAGCGTGCGTAATCCAGTCCTGTATGGTCAACGGTAACCGCTCCGATGTGGCCATCGCAGTTATTGGACTTGAGAGTGTTCGTAAATCTGCTCACAACAGTGTTACATATCGCTTCAAAAATGGTTCAAATGGCTCTGAGCACTATGCGACTTAACTTCTGAGGTCATCAGTCCCCTATAACTTAGAACTACTTAAACCTAACTAACCTAAGGACATCACACACATCCATGCCCGAGGCAGGATTCGAACTTGCGACCGTAGCGGTCGCTCGGTTACAGACTGTAGCGCCTAGAACCGCACGGCCACTGCGGTCGGCTATCGCGTCTTCGACCGTCTTGACGTACAAGACGCTACTTGTGTTGGAGAGGATGATAGCGACGATGTGCTATTTGAACTTCGTCACGAATGAAGAATTCGATTTCAAAGGCGCGTGGTCGATTTGAAATCTGATCTTGATGGTAGCTTTTCTTTAGAAATGAGCCATAGTGACTCAATAACAACGGACTCGAGCACTAGCTGCGGCGAGGAAGTAAACAAACGACGCGCGCTCGCGCACGAAACGCAAACAAGACGTCCTCGCCGCTCACGTGACGAAGGCAGTCTGCCTGCCATTGGAGGGCCAACATTTTACCGCTAAGCTGCCATACAACTGTTGGTTGAGTTGAGGAAGGGGACCATACAGTGAGGTCATCGGTCTCATCGGATTAGGGAATGATGGGGGAGGAAGTCGGCCGTGCCCTTTCAAAAGAACCATCCCGGAATCTGCCTGAAGCGATTGAGGGAAATCAGGAAAACCTAAATCAGAATGGCCGGCCCTAATGTCAGCCCAGTGTACTAACCACTGCGCCACCTCGCTCCCTTATTGCACCAATGATTGCCAAGACAGGGAATTCGCTACATAAATGGCGACGTTAGCTGAAGTTTCTGTTGTAAACTGACGGTCACATAGTTACCAAACTTATTCTACAGTGCTGCCAATTCTGCAGGCAGACTACAACTGCTCAGACGATGTGAATCTTGAGCTGGCTGCAATCGCGGCACCTTGTATTATGGAAACGCGGTATTGACAGGGACCTAGTATAGGCCAAAGAAGTGTAAATACCTTGTACAGGCCAATGAGTTTTATTCACATATCTGTAACTGTGATTCAGGTGCCAAGCATAGTTACGAACTCACTGCAACTCGAACATCATAAACGAAGAGAACCGAAAATTATTTCGCTGCACTCCTATTCTGTAGTTGTCATAAGTAGTTTTTTTTCTGCTTTAAAGAAACTAACAAAAAACTCATTCACTTGATGTGGTTCGGTTTTTTAGCATCACTAGGCGCTGTTAACAATGAGTATATGACATTCATATTAAAATTATATACTTACGCAGAACTCAATTAATTCTATAAAAGCCAATGACATGACAAGTATCATCTAACTGTAACGATTACAATACAACTGCTGATGATGCTTTGTCACAAACAGCGGTAAACGCCTGATGGCTTTTCAATTTTCAGAAAGCTTAAGACAGAGAGGAACCAAAGTAACAAGAAGAGGTTATCCTAGGTGAGCCTGGGACGGAATTTCTATGGAGCTGCCGCATTTTGCTCGTAGTTTATGTATCGGTCGTTTCTTACTTACGACTTCTCCAGGCTAACGCAACATTCAGATTTGAATTATCGAAGCATAATTTTTAAAACGAATTGTTATTTTAAATATTACGGCACTTGTGGTCGGATCTGATTCAGTGGACCACGCTAACTGTAATTTCATTTCATCTTGAAGACTACTGGAAAGGCTTAATAGCGCTTTCAACACGCACGTCAACGTGTCTCCTGAGACACTTGCTCATCAGCTCTTGCTTAACTAACAAGTCGAGTGCCACATACACAGGATAAAACCAGAAGGACAAATAGACACTAGACACCTCACCCTTTACATCACTGTGGAATAACTTGAAAAACTGAAGCACTGATAAGTCGACGAATTGAGATGGAATGTGGCTGATGAGCCGGCCGCAGTGGCCGAGCGGTTCTAGGCGCTTCAGTCTGGAACCGCGCGACTGCTACGGTCGTAGGTTCGAATCCTGCCTCGGGCATGGATGCGTGTGTCGTCCTTAGGTTGGTTAGGTTTAATTATTTCTAAGTTCTAGGGGACTGATAACCTCGGATGTTAAGTCCCATAGTGCTCAGCACTATGGGATGATGAACTAAATTAAACATTTCGAGATGGAACCTAAATCATTTCTCCTGTAAGCACGTCCGCTTTGAAATCGCCACTCCAAAGCTCACAAATGATAAATACGTCTAATTCAAGATCTCTTTGAGTTGTTTATACACTTTAGTAACTTGAGATCGGGTTATAGATTGTCCGCCACCTGATGTTGTCATTATGCCAGTCCCAGTGCGATACATTCCCCAATTTGTAGCCTATACTCCATCGCCAAAGAAGACGAAGTAAATATTCCTGAATTCCAGTCAGGAACAACTGCCAAGATGAGAAACATAGAAGTAGATATCCTCGGTGTCGCAAAGCAGCTTAAATCACTTAATAAAGGCAAGGGTCCGGTCCAGATTTTGTACCAGTCAGGTTCCTCTCAGAGTATGCTGATACAATAGCTCCATATTTAGCAATTATATACACTCCTGGAAATTGAAATAAGAACACCGTGAATTCATTGTCCCAGGAAGGGGAAACTTTATTGACACATTCCTGGGGTCAGATACATCACATGATCACACTGACAGACCCACAAGCACATAGACACAGGCAACAGAGCGTGCACAATGTCGGCACTAGTACAGTGTATATCTACCTTTCGCAGCAATGCAGGCTGCTATTCTCCCATGGAGACGATCGTAGAGATGCTGGATGTAGTCCTGTGGAACGGCTTGCCATGCCATTTCCACCTGGCGCCTCAGTTGGACCAGCGTTCGTGCTGGACGTGCAGACCGCGTGAGACGACGCTTCATCCAGTCCCAAACATGCTCAATGGGGGACAGATCCGGAGATCTTGCTGGCCAGGGTAGTTGACTTACACCTTCTAGAGTACGTTGGGTGGCACGGGATACATGCGGCCGTGCATTGTCCTGTTGGAACAGCAAGTTCTCTTGCCGGTCTAGGAATGGTAGAACGATGGGTTCGATGACGGTTTGGATGTACCGTGCACTATTCAGTGTCCCCTCGACGATCACCAGTGGTGTACGGCCAGTGTAGGAATCGCTCCCCACACCATGATGACGGGTGTTGGCCCTGTGTGCCTCGGTCGTATGCAGTCCTGATTGTGGCGCTCACCTGCACGGCGCCAAACACGCATACGACCATCATTGGCACCAAGGCAGAAGCGACTCTCATCGCTGAAGACGACACGTCTCCATTCATCCATCCATTCACGCCTGTCGCGACACCACTGGAGGCGGGCTGCACGATGTTGGGGCGTGAGCGGAAGACGGCCTAACGGTGTGCGGGACCGTAGCCCAGCTTCATGGAGACGGTTGCGAATGGTCCTCGCCGATACCCCAGGAGCAACAGTGTCCCTAATTTGCTGGGAAGTGGCGGTGCGGTCCCCTACGGCACTGCGTAGGATCCTACGGTCTTGGCGTGCATCCGTGTGTCGCTGCGGTCCGGTCCCAGGTCGACGGGCACGTGCACCTTCCGCCGACCACTGGCGACAACATCGATGTACTGTGGAGACCTCACGCCCCACGTGTTGAGCAATTCGGCGGTACGTCCACCCGGCCTCCCGCATGCCCACTATACGCCCTCGCTCAAAGTCCGTCAACTGCACATACGGTTCACGTCCACGCTGTCGCGGCATGCTACCAGTGTTAAAGACTGCGATGGAGCTCCGTATGCCACGGCAAACTGGCTGACACTGACGGCGGCGGTGCACAAATGCTGCGGAGCTAGCGCCATTCGACGGCCAACACCGCGGTTCCTGGTGTGTCCGCTGTGCCGTGCGTGTGATCATTGCTTGTACAGCCCTCTCGCAGTGTCCGGAGCAAGTATGGTGGGTCTGACACACCGGTGTCAATGTGTTCTTTTTTCCATTTCCAGGAGTGTACAACCGCTCACTCACAGAAAGATCCGTACCTAAAGACTGGAAAATTGCTCAAGTCATACCAAGACCCAAAAAGGGAAATTGGAGTAATCCGTTGAATTACAGGGTCATATCACTAACGTCGATTTACTGTAGGATTT